>NC_056728.1:90827231-90907231 GCF_019279795.1 Protopterus annectens
AATGGAATCTGTATCCTTGAGAGACAATGTTTAGAACCCATTGGTCTTTTGTGATGATGTGCCAGTCGTCTGCAAAAAATGCTATTTTTCCCCCCAAGGGAGTTGCCAGGATAGATTTGCTTGGTAGTTTGAGGATAGAGTCATTGTGTTTGTCTTCTGCTAGCTTGGGGCCTGTCTTCTCCTCCTTTCTGGGTAGCAGTACCCCATTGTCGAGGTTTGTAAGGGCCCTGTGACTGACCTCTGCCCCTTCGGCATCTGTATTTGCCCCTCTGTGACCTGTCAGAAGCTGGAAAGGACCAGTTTTTTGTTGGCCAATTTCTGCTGAAACGAGGGGGTTGTACCTGCAAAAAATCCTTGACCGTTTACATAGACTTTGCCTTATCCTCCATTTTCTTTAAAACCTCTTCTGCTTTGACACCAAATAATACATCCTGCTGTAAAGGTGCATCCAATAATTTTGCACTAACATGGTCAGGAAGGGTTTGTTCTTTTAACCAAGCATGTCTACGTATGACGGAGCCCATAACTGCTGCTCTACAGGAAGCTTCCAATTAATCAAATCCGCATTGTAAAGTATGTTTGCCCACCTGTTCAGCTGCATGCAACAGATCCTGCATTTCCTTGAATTCAGACTGTTCTGAATGTGTGCTCATTTTTTGTTTTAACCGATACAGTAGGAATTGCTGATATTTCAACATGTGAAACTGGCAATTGAATGCCCTCATAGCCAGAGTTGCTGAGGTGTATATTTTCCTTTCCCCATCTATCTAGGGCTCTGGAATTCCTTTCAGAGGGCACAGGATTTTTAGCTATAGAAGCTTTAGCTCCCTTAGGACCCTGGGAAATTGTTTCTGGGTCAGTTACAGGGCTTTTATAAAGGAATTTGTGAGAGTCAGGTACTCTGTAGTATCTGTCTGGTTTGGCTGGAGCAGGAGGTAGAGAGTCTGGATTTAAACTAGACTCCAAGTAAACATCATCCACAATATCTAAAACAGATGGGATAGCAAGAGGTCTGTGCTGGGGTAGTAAAAGGAACTCTCGGAGCTTTTTCTTAGAATTGGAGTAATCCTGGCCTTCCCAGTGGAAATGTTCCCTCATGGTATGTAATGTTTCCCCAAAGGAGTAGTCTTCAGGGGGAGATGCTGTGGGAATAGAGTCTTCAGCATCAGAGTCTTCATAAGGTGGAAAAGTGTAATCCTGTTCCTCAGAAGAATCTGACGGGAGTGAAACCTGGTCAGAGGATGCATAATCATCCTCTTTTCTTGGTATTTTATCAGGAGGGGGATGGGAGCCCCTGATAAGGGTAATCAAATCTTCAGCCATCTTAAGCATCTGTTTCTTAGGCATGGGGCCTTGAACTGTAGACTGATGTACAGTTTTCTTAGGTTTTAAACGAGTTTTAAGCTTAGCATAAGATTTAATGGCGAGTGTAGTCAGTCTGAAGACACCTTCTGCAACCAAAGGTGTTTCCATTGCACCAGTGTCTACTACTGCTCCGGTGTCGGAAGATGGCTGCATCAGCCTAGTAGGCTCCGCTTGGGAATCCGCAGCTGTCTGGGGTTCCAGTTCTGCGGTCGTCAGGGGCTGCGCAGGCACCTCACTGAAAACTGGAGAACCAGCGACAGGCCAAGCTGAGGCCTTAGAGTCTGGCTTGTTCCTAGGCTGCCTTGTCCTTATCCTTGCGTTTTTTTATGTATGGCGGTTGTCGGCTGCTCTGACAGCATGATATAATTAAATTTCCTACCAAAGTAATGCCATGCGAAGTCAAAACGGCGTTTGATAGTTCGTTTATTAAACCTAGCACAAAACCGACAACCTGTGATGTCATGGTCTGGGCCTAGGCAAGGAATACAATAGGAATGGAAGTCCTTATGAGGTATTTGCTTCCCACAAGAAATGCAATCGTTAACTTTTTCTGACATTGGACTGAGGCAAGAAAATGTTCCCCAACGGGGTACTTGGCTTTATTGAAGACTTTGGACTGAAATTCAAGTCTAAAATCTCAGGTGTCAGCAGACCGGCACTTGCGAACTGCTTCTGCTTCGGGCACCGCACGGCAAGAAAGACTGAAGAAAATGGAGTCTGATGCCTCTTATATACCCCTGGTGCACTGACGTCAGGGAAGAAGTGACAGCAACCGACACCGGACCAAGACTTTGGAATTCGGGCCGACTGCGGGACCGCCTGACGGCAGGATAACCAAGTGTGAAGACTGCAGCAGGGTAACACGATGATCATCAAATGTTACAATAAGAAGTTCCTGCTGTATAATAAGCACTAGGCTTATGAGCATCTGAGCTTGCTATAATCAAGATAGTTAGTGGAGTGGAAAGAAAGGTAGTGGTTGGATGGGATGGGTGATTTTAGAGTGGGAGTTGCAAGGGCATAGCCAGCATGTTTTTAGGTGCGCTTTTAGTAAAGTTTTGAAGTGGGTGCATGATGGTATGGAGGTAATTGTGGGTGGGAGGGAGTTCCATAATTTGGCTATGGTGCAAGAGAATAGTGCTTCACCAGCAGAGTTATTGGCTTTAGTGATCTGCAAGTGATTTTTGTTGCAGGATCTTAGTGGTCTGGTGGTGCAATAGGGTTGGAGTAGATTCTGGAGGGATGGGACATTTAGTGGATGGTTTACTAGTTTGTGGGTGAGTGAGAGATACCACTGAAGGAGGTGAGGGAGTTCAAGCCACCCCAATTCAGCAAGTGAGAGATAGTGGTGACTACGGTAGGATGCCCCTGTGGCGAATTTGGCGATTTTGTTGTAGCAGGTCTCTAGCTTGTTTAGATCGCATTGCCTTAGGTTGGTATATATTGGAGAGGCATAAAGTAGGGTGGAGATAAGGTGGGAATTTGCTACTGAAATCTTTGCTGCTTTGGTGAGAAGTTGCTTATTTCTGTATAACACTCCTAGTTTTTTGTGGACTTCTTATGGTCATGGATATGTGAATGTCAAATTTTAGTTTATTGTCTATTTCCACTCCTAGCAATTTGGTGTGTTCGGTTGGGTATGTAGTGGTGTTTGTCTTTTGCTGTGATGTTAAAGTGAGAGTTGTTTTGAGTATGTTTGGTGGGTTGGGAGAGTAGTAGTTTAGTTTTGTTTGGGTTGAGTATTAATTGGGCATCGGATAACCAAGTTTCAACAGAGGAAAAGGTTCCTGTGTGACTTTGCAGTTTGGGTAGGGAGTGGGCTCAGTAGATGATGGACGAGTCATCTGCGTATTGTATGAGTGTGCCATGTCTGGTGGCAGAGGCTAGATTATTAGTGAAAACAGAGAAGAGTAGGAGTCCAAGGATGGATCCTTGGGGAACTCCTATGGAGACAGGTAGTTGGGGAGATATGTCATTCTGCCATACAATGGATTGTTGGCGGTCAAACAGGTAACTCTGAAACCAAATAAACGAGAAGAGCACAGACTGGCTGAAGAATAAATCACTTTACTTCGAATAAATAAATGAATAAAATAGTACAAGCAAAAGCTGATATCCAAAAAGTAAGGTAAGCGCTTTCGTTTGGCAGTTGCCAAACTTTTTCAAACAACCAAAACATCACTTCCTGTTGCTTAAATACTCCATTTTAGTGATGTAATAATTGGTATCTTATTCCATGAATGTGGCTGAGACGGAGTCCGAAACTGGATCAGACAACATGCTTGGTAACCTAACACAACTAATTCAAAAACTAACTGACAGACTTGACCGGTTAGAACAACGCAATTTGTCGCAATGTTCTAATCTCTCACTCCATTCTAACCCGTTTGTGGAAATAAACGGGTCAAATACTGGGGAACCTGATGTTAGGGCTTCTATTTCAGCTGCGATGCCTTTGGATCGAACAGATACAGGCACGGATGAACGGCCATCTAGAACAGCTGTTACTGGTACATTAAGAAATGATTTTTCTTCCTGGTTAAACAGAGACGGCGTTTCTTTACCTACAACAAACCTCACTTCAGGTATGCCTAAAACATATCACGACAAATTGACTGAATTAGATCATGTTTTGTTAAAAATAAAGAAATTACAAATGGACAACAATTACTTTTCGGAATGTATAAAGAACAATATAGTTCCAAAGGGTTTACGTGTATGGCGATTCCCTACTGGTCTTACAGCTAATTCGACCTTGCATACTGACTTAATTAAACTTTTTGACAAGTTTGGTATAGATTATATGAATTTAGTCATCTGTGACAACAAGAAGACAATTGATTCTTTATCCAAGAAAGCTAATGCACTTGACTCAGCTGTAAAAAATGACTTGGCTTTTTCTAACAATGATTTTGACTATCAACGTATTTTTAAATCTATTGATGAAAAGATGAAGTTGATTAAAGACAGGAAGCTTAAAAAACTATTGAGCGACATTAATGCCTATGGACAGGGCACTGCTTACCCCCCACCCCCCATATCTCAACAATGGGATTTTAAAACTATATCCCATGACGTCAGAAATGAGACAAATAATCCCAGTACTAGTACTGAACACGTTGAAACTGAAGAAACTGATTTTTTAGAAGCAGATTATTTTCCTCCCCTTCGGAGGTCGGAAAGGTTACAACAACATCAGCAAGCAGCGCAGCAACAAAATCAAAGGAGAAATTTGGGGTCACAGAATCAATTTTACACTCGGGGGGACTTTCTCGAGGGAAAGGAACAATTACCACAGAGGCCACTGGAGAGGCAACTAGTGTGTGCGACACCTGCACCTAGTTGCCGTGTCATTTACACAAACAATACCAAAGATTTTACTGTATATAATTATTCTGATTATGTTTTTGACAATTGCATTTGTGACTTGTTGTCACAAGGACAAACATTAATTCCCAACAAAAATATGAGTATTGTGCATTCAATAATTGATCTTAAAGTTTTTGTTCGTAAATTGAATTTAAGCTTGTTGTTTCAAAATACAAAACAGGTAATTAAACCGTTCTACATTTCCAGTTCATACAATCCTCCATTGCATCCAACTTTGGAAATTTTCAAAAAATTGTGTGAACTGGATTTTCGTGCACTTGAATCTTCAGGAACTAAAAATAAAAAATATAACTTAACTAAAGAGGAGAATGATATGTCAAAGACACTAACGGAAACAAAAAGTGTTAGACTTATAAAACCAGACAAAGGTGGAGGTATGACTATATTCAACACTCAAGATTATAATATCAAAATAGAAGCCATTCTAAATAGTAATACATATAAAAGGAGCTCCATTAATGAATTAAATGGAGCTTATAGACGTATTAGAGGGATACTTCATGACTTATTTATTGAAGGGGATATAAATATTGACGAATTTAATTATATGAATGTCAGTGATCCAAGGACTCCCACCATGTTCTGAGTCCCAAAAATTGAGAGAGACATAAATATACCTCCGTTCAGACCCATTGTGGACGCACAGGGTTCTATTATCAATCCCATAGCAAAATTTATTGATAATAAATTAAAATCATATATACAAGCAGAAAATTATTTATTAAAAGATTCTTGGGATTTTTTGTCTACAATGGGTACTGTAACATAATGAAAATTATATATTTTTAACTATAGACGTCAAAGACTTGTATTCCGTTATCCCACATCAACTAGGAATGGAATGGGTAAATTTATATTTGACGGAAAAGGGTTTAATTCAAAATAGTATTAATTTATTTGATCAGTTAATAGATATTAAAAAAATAATTTAATATTTTTTAATAACAACATCTATTTACAAAATGAAGGGGTAGCTATGGGATCTCCTTGCAGAGGCCTCTACGCAAATATAGTAATGTGTGTATGGGAAAAGAAATTTATTTTTAATTCTCCATTTTTTATTCATTGTAAAACTTACTTACGTTTCTTAGATGATATATTTATTTTATGGAACGGGAATAAAGAAGGGATAGATGAATTTTTAAATTATATTAATTTAACTATATCCTTTTTAAAATTTACAGGTTTATTTAATAAAAATACAATAGCTTACTTGGATGTCTTATTAGAAAAAGATTATAATAACAAGATATATATATATGAAAAATATTTCGAAAAAAGACTTACAGCAATAGTTTTTTGCATTTCGATAGTTGCCATCCTTATGCTCAAAAAAGAGCGGTTCTAAAAGGCCAGTTTGTCAGAGCAGCAACAGGGATGACTTTATATCTGAATGTCTGAATTTATGTGGAATGTTCAAAAACAGAGGGAATCCTAATTTATTTATTTAACATTTGTTGACCGGGAAAGTCCGACTAGGTTCCACAGATCCTGTTTTCAGCGGAGGCCTGGGGAGAAATGCTCCAGACACAGGTCTTTAGAATGTGGGAGGAAACCGGAGTACCCGGAGGAAACCCATGCGAACGCAGGGAGAACATGCAAACTCCACACAGAAGGCACTCCGGCCGAGAATCGAACCAGAGAACCTCTTGCTGTGAGGCGACAGCATTAATCGCTGCACCACTGCGTCGCCCAAATAGATTGATAAATGATGTTATGGTAGAAATAATAACTAAACGTGATAATTCATATTTCAAACCTCTATTGAATCAGATGAACAATGTAATTATAGATTCCATAGAGGTTGGTAATATGGATGATACTAATATACAATCAAATACTTCTGATTTGTTTTATTCCAAGTATAATGTTTCTAACATTCAAACTACTAGTGAATTAAAAAATTTCACTAGAAGTTTCACCACTACCTTTAATTCTGACAGTGGCTTAATTAATAAGATACTCATAAAAAATTGGCAACTTTTAATAGCTGATCCATTTTTACACCAGTATTTTAATTATAATCCATCAATAGTATACAAAAAAGGTACTAATTTGAAAAAATGTATGGAAAACACACAACAGAAAACAAGGGAGAATGTATAAATGTGGCAGGTGTAAATATTGGAGTTATGTGTTTGAAACCACTGAATTAGTAATTAATGGCACAAAGATTCGGATAAAGGAAAAAGTTTGTTGTACTAGTGAAAAGATAGTATATTGTGCCTTATGTTGTACATGCACAGCGTTTTATGTAGGTAAACCTGAAAGGAAATTGAAGGACCACATGGGAGAACATATTAGAGTTATACGTGACTGCAATGAAATGAATGCCTTAGCTAGACATGTTATCACTTATGCATCCCATTCTTTTAAATTTGTTGCTCTAAATTTGGATGCCAGAGGTGGTGCATGGCAACCATTATTGGAAAAACTAGAATTACAATGGCAAACAAAACTTAATGCACACAATTGGCCAGGATTGAACAATACCATTTCTATTGCTAGTATTTTAAAATTAAAAAGTCTTACTAGATAATTATTTACAGGTTATCTTTTTGGATATATATATACATTTCATATATTTTCATATCTTTAAACATACTTTTAGTACCTGAAAGATTATATAAATTAATTTATTTTTTAGATTGTTTTTAATATGTATACATATATATATATATATATATATATATATACTATTTGCTACAGAAGGGAATAGGAGAGAAAGTGGAAGATGTGTGTGTGTGTGTGTGTGTGTGTGTGTGCTTGTGCGTGTGTGTGTGTGTTTGTGGGGGGGGGGGGTTGCTTACAAGCCAAAGCAGAGTGCTCTCCAGGGGAAAATGAATATTGGCTCAAACAGGTAGACACATACTCAAAAGTTAACTTTAGCTGTTTGTAGACAGTTCAGACCCGGACTGCGCTTTTCTTATAAGAATGATAAAGGTGGTACCGCAGTTGAATACTTAAGAGTGGTGTTAGGTCTAGAAAAGAAGAGTACAGAGAGGAGTAAGCACTTTTGAGATGGTAAAGATATATTATAAAGATTACAAAAAACAAACTGAGCAAATAGCTACTGTATGCAGGAAAATATGTCTTGAACCAACTACTAGTATATGCAGATACTGAGCCATATACAGCCAAAAAAGTCCCAAGGGAGTTGCAAACCACTCTACTTTAAAAATGTTAAAACAATGTCCGTGCACAAGCTTTCAAGTATGAGACTGTTTTTGACAAAAGTTTCTCTAGTACATGTATAGAAAGGACTAAGGTTCCTGAGCTGTTATGCAACAGCCCGGGGTTTAATTCCCTTGCACTTTATTTGTAGTTTGCTTGTAAGCGACTCAAAATCGATGATGCCTTCAAGCTGCAATGCATCTGGGTTAAGGGCAATGTCCCTTTTTGCGTGGGATGGTCCCCATTTGAGCAGTTCCATCCCATGAAAGGGTAGACAAAAATTGCCAGTGTCCTAATATTTCAGTCAAATACTGTCACATTGGTACTCTACAAACTCAAACTTTTCTGGTTCTAAGTGCACAGAGGATTAAGGTTTTCTTTCTGCTATGTATTTCATCCTCCTGTAATTATCAGATTCCTTCAGCCTGTGTTTGCCTGCCTGCCCACAGTGTGCCCCTAAATAACAGACTCAGCCAGACAGAGCATCATATCCTGATATTACAGACAAAAATGTTCCCTTACTTTGTTAATTCTTGCAGTAATTGTTAAACCTAAAGCATTTGAAACAACAGCAATAATAAAATGGTACAGCACTGACAGCAGTAAAGTAAATGTGGTAGTTTGTACTAACTACAAATATGATTTGTCCCTTTAAGTGTTACCTTTGATTCATTGTACATTTGCTCCAAGAAATGGCTGTATTTGTCCATCCACAACCTCTTTTCCCCATGTCTGCACAAGGGGTTGGGGCGTCACACCAACACTGACAATCATCTTCTAGAGCAAATACTCACAGTGCCGGGTAGCTACCTCTAGTATTAGAACAGCTGCTTCTTGCGTGTGGCTTGTTAAAACCTGTAGGGTTACATTATGCAGGGGCACAGCTCGTCAAGTAATGACATGATACAAAGTCAGCAACTCTACTAATAATTTTACACTGTAAACAAACCAAAGAAGGTACACAACATTTTAAGTGATAACTATAGGGAAAAAAAGCCACAAGCCAATAAATTACTTGAGTCTGAGAAACTTAACTCTCCAGAAAATCATACAGCATACAATACATTTTTGGGAAGCCACCCTTAAACCTAAACAAAAACCATGAAATATCAATATAAGCCTCCAATAATTTTTCTAAAAGCAATCTGTAAAAATGAGGTTATAATCCTTTAATAGTTGTAAATATGACCTAGTATTTCCTAATCTCAATATTTAACTGTGAGAAATGCACCTATAAAGTTGTTAAATTTACACAGAAAAAGGGAACGGATCTTACGGATAACTATATTTTGGCTTTTCCCGGTTAGGGGTTGCCACAGTGGAACTCTGATCCGCTAATGACTGGCAGTGAATTTTACGGTGTCGAGTTGCCAGCCCGGCTCCCAACCTTCAAAGAAGGTACACCCACACATGCAAGCACCTACCTGCATGTCTAAATTCAGTCGACCGCAGAGAGGACATGTGGAGCAGATCTTAATGATATGCAATCAAATTTCAAACAACAATCATTTACTGATAACAATGAAATATCATCTGACTGCTGAACTGGGAGTCATTATTCATGGTATTACTACCTGGTCATTCCCTAAAGAAATCCATAGGTTGCGTTGTTTACCTGTTAAATGGCACTTCAATGCCATTCTTGCAAAGTACCACTTCTGACTGCTCACGTTTCCTTTTTTGCTTATGTTGTAGTGATGTGTGCAGTTTCAAATGTAGTGTCGATATCTGCACTCCAAGATTTCAGCATGCCAAAGAAAGAGCGAGACCTCTCACATGTAAAATTAACCTGGAACAAGCGAAGAATAAAACAAATGCTTTTTTTTTTTTTTTGTCTTGTATTCACAATTTGTGCAAGCCTGAATATTTTACTATCAAGATAGAGTAACTGATACTGGTTTCCTTCCTTACTTCTTTCTCCACTTGGTCCAGGTTGATTTTACGTTTGGTATCTAGTTTTCATGTTGTGGTTTACTAATACCTCTCAAGTGTCCTTTTTAAAACTCAAAATGAGAAACTCTTCTCATTATAAGAACAAGGTTTATCAAGCATTTAGTTCTGTTAACTTTTTTAAACTAAATATAATACTGACTCATATTAATTCATCAAAACAGTTACAGCATTTTACTTTACACTTAGAGCTTCCTAGTTGAAGTTGTTAGTAAGGCTTTAGTGTGTGTTCCAAATTTTGCACATTTGTTCCACATTAAATAAAGACAGCGTTTCACTTTTTGAAGATGCAAGGTTGAGAGGTACGGAGACACTATTTGCTCCGTTTCAACTGATCATTCTTTCCGCGAACTGGAGTGACCTCAGAGCAAGAATAGAATGTCTGTCCCAAACAAAGGAGGGAGCTGCCCCTTAAAAAATTGATTTTTATTGATTTTTATGATTTTCACATTTCTAGAAAGCTGTCGTTTTCCTCAATGCTAGTGGGAACACCCATTTGTATTTAGGGTGTTTAAAAGTGGCCACTCAAAAAAAAAAAAAAAAACAAAGTAGTTCATTTTTGCCCAATACTTTAGTTTAAAAGACACCTGAATCATGACTTTACTTGTTAGGCTCTCTTTCTGAAGCTTTTTTAAACAAATCTGCTTTCTTCGGAGAATGGCTTTTCACCAACAATCTAGTCATGAGTGCAATCACCCAGTGCCAGTATATAAACTGCCCCCTGCATTTCAGAACTATCAGTACTCATTTCACAGGTTTAGGCCTTGAAAAATGAGTGGGCAAGGGTGCCCTCCCTCACTTCCAGGAAAGTCAATACTGTCAGCAACCTCTCAGTAAAACTTACAAATATCTAAACTGAGTACTTTGTATTATAATGACACTTACTTATATTTATAATGAAAATTGTATAATATGTTGGAGCTTTCCTTCCCGGGCCTCCGCTGAAAAAGGGCTTTTCAGTTCAGTCGGACAATCCCAGTCAACAAATGTAAAAATGTAAATTATGGGCAACCATATCATACTCAAAATTTAAGGTTTCTGCTTCCATTTCCATATTAAAAATCACAAAGTACACAAAGACATCTGTTGAGAAATCATGCCATGTGACTTCCATAATGACTGGCTGCCCATAATCAAGTAAAAGACTCAGTACCCACTTCCTTAAGCTCTTATTACACCAAGAAATATGCCCTACCAGGACCAATAAAAAGTCAAGTTCTAGAAATGTCTGTGAAATGATTCAACTTTCCAAGCCTTGTTCTCACCTTTTAAAGTTTTGTAAAGGACTAGCAGGTCTAGGGCTTACTCCCCCCTCTAAACTTGACGTGTCTTTACTCACGTATTGTAATGTGGTCTCTGCATTTGATGCTATTAAAATGTCTACCTTTTTAAGGAGGAGCTTTTCTTCATTACTCAGTGGTACGTCAGATCTCTCAACGCATCCTATGCACCCTCTCCAGATTTAAAGCATGCTCAAATAACCAAAAAGAGTACTGGTCACTTATAAAAAAAAGTTCCAGATCAATCAATAAATGCATTACTATCACACCCTCAGAAATTAATGCAAAAGGATGCGTTTCAAACACGACCCACTTTCCTTAAGCACAATCAAATCAATGCCTTTAAAAAAAAATCACAAAGACATCTGTTGAGAAATCAGTAATCTCATGGCATGTCCAAACTATCTTTCGCCATCTAATGACACAATAATGGGGCCAGCAACACTGACATCATGACAAAGGCCCTAGAAACCTTATGCCAATCTAAATTTCCCACAATTACACTTACACAATGTCCTTGACAGAACTTTTCAGTGCCACCACTCTCCCCTCTTCCCCACTCTTTCTCCCTCACTCAGGCTCAATGGGGTACAGACTGCAAACAGGCTTCTCAAGCAAATACCGCCTTTAATCACCCTGTGAATCATGGACATAACCCCACATTTCTAAATAACCTAAGAAATATTAGTTTCAATTCCACTTACATTCTTAATCAATCCCCCTCTTCAGAGAAAATTCCCTTGTTATGAAAACCCTTGATTATCACTCCAGTCAGTTAAAACCACCTACAGAATCTGTGTCCCAACAAAGACCGACTGAAATCTTAGAAGAAACTGGTCTTTAAGTAAGCATAACAGATCAAATGGACTGCTGTACAAACAGCCACATAGCTTCAGAAAATGACACAGCTCACCTACTCTAACTTCATTGACTACCATGGTCCACAACATGGACAATGGCTTTCTGACTGCTAGAAATTGCTAACCTCAACAAATCAGGACTCTATTCCTCATCTGTGTTATAAGAACTAAAACGTCATTATCTGAACAGCACAAGCTTATAAAATGTTTTTCCATCTTTCTCAGAAACAGACACAGCATGATACTGAAATACAAGTTCTCCAAATTATCTTAACTTCAAAAAGGGACCCCAAGACTTTCTTGGGCTCTCCTACTGCTAAGACTAACTCTAGGCACTGTTAATACCCAGCAGAGAGTCAGTGTTATGCAGATGAACTGGTAATATGTCAATGCTGACTTGACATCCTCATGACTTCACAACCAGCTCACTATGAGCTTAGAAAAGACTAAGGTTCATGTTTTGAGTAAAAGCTAGCACAGAATGACTTGCATCAATGACAAATTGCTTTCTCACTATAATGCAAACACAGGACACTGTTCAAATCTTTAAATATCTTAGTGTTTTCCTAGAGCAAACTCTGCCCTTCACATCTCACACTATTTGCCCATGTGGAAGTATTCTGTTTACAACCTGCTATAAGACTACAAACATTTTCACCTCTGAAACCCACCACAGCTAGAGGAAGGGAATACTATTAATGGAATAAGGCCTCCCTTTATTCTTATTTAGTGACTCCAACATGGCTGCAAGTATCTGGAAATAAAAAGCGCAATGTCATGGTATGCTCTTCCTTAAAGCAGTACCACAAAGACAAACACTTACTCCTTTAACCATACATACGTTCTAATCTCACAATTTCAAACTCGTACTCAGGCCGTCTATCACAAATATACACTCACTGTGACCACCCCCCAAAATGGTACCTTCATTCCACCACTGCAGACCCAAACACTCTTTACACCACAGTTCACTCAATCTACTTTAGATGTAAAATGTACTCGTATCTTGAAGTCCAAACAGCGATACTTAATTATATTCCTCTTTTTCATATCTCATACAAGGTCCTTTCTGTACTTGCAAGCTCAGCAACAAGGGTGGCCAATCTGCTCCATCCTATCCTAATCCAAGAATGCTGACAGCCCTCTGACTCCCCAACTTATCTTCAGGACTTGGTGGACTCTTACAGTAGACCCTTCAGTTGAGATGTTAACCTATTCATACTTGGAAACTACTCACTTTTGCTTCTAGTATTTTACCGGTGCCCACTTTAGTTACCACAGCTTGCACGCCTTCCCTTGTTCACCTCTACTTTTTAGTACTGCCCATGATCATATTTTCTGCTAAATGTGTTTGTACATCTATTTAGAATTAGGGTTACCACCTGTCCCACGGGCAGTTGTGTCCTGACCAAAAATATTAAAAATGGCAAATGTCCTGAGATTGTAGGACATAATTATGTCCCATATTTTATGTAATAGTTGCATAAAATTGTTATTTCTGTATCTAAAATACCTAAATGTTACAAGAAACAGAATAAGTAACTAAACTGCTACAAGAATAATCTTTTATTTAGGCAAAAGAGTAAAGTTCTATCTGTTGTACTGACCGTGGGTATGTGTTGGCCTGTAAAATCTGGTGTGTGTCCCGAAAATGTCCCACTTTGGCCATTTGAAAAGGTGGCAACCCTAATTTAGAATTCCTAGTCGTGCTAGTACTTCTGTACATTCTTAAATGGAATTCTTTCTTGCTTATATTAAGAGTTAAAAATAAGTCTGGTCCATCATCTGTATTCTGATATTAACTTAGTTATGGCTGAAAAAGAACCCTAACACTTCAATTCACCTTCTGATATGAATATGGATAAACACAGATCACAACACTGTACACCAAATATTCAGCAAAAAACAACTCCGCCACTTGCTTTCTCATCATTTCACTTTATATTTATTTAAGAGTCCAAATGAGTCAACTTTTCCTATTCTCTCTCTCTTTTCAAGTCTCTCAAAAGGCAAACAGCAGCCTCCTAATTCCTTTCTGCACATTTGTGAAATTAGTGTGTAACTTGAGGAGATTAATGTCAAAAAGCAAGCAGATTATCGTACGTACACAATGTTTTCAGAACACATGCCTACACACATAGGTTCACGTACTGATTGAGCACCTTAACGTTATAAAGTGACTATACAACATGCAGCTCTTCACCCTTTTTATCACTGGGCAACGAACATCTTAAAATAAACAAATAATTTCATTTGCAGTAAGCACTTAACGTTACTGTTATAAGCTGCCAACTAGTTTTATTTGCATTCTTAGGATAGATTCCCGCAGATTCCACTTGTGGACTGTAGGATTTGAGTAAACCAAACACTGCTTCTTGGTCACCCCTGAAAAAAAAATGCACAGGTGTATATCAGATCTACACAGGTATGCATTAATGAGAAGCAATGAGCTGTGCAGGAACTACCTACCACGCTGCATGTCCACGCATTCTTTTCACAGATTTTAGCTGTACTCTTTCAGACTTCGAGTGAACTACTGAACAAACCAGTACTCCTTGGCTACCCACTAAAACGGGCCTCTGTGCCTACAGGAAATTTCCAGTTACAGTAATCAATGTATTCTCAGCGCAGGTATATGGTAGGTTAAAATCACTTAAAACTAGCCTATGGCTTCATCATCAACTACATATCTATCCTTATCAAATTCTTTTGTGCATTAATCATTAAGTTATAACACTAACACAAATCTGCCAGTGAAAAACATCCGAGAGTTTATGATCACATCAAGTTACAACCTAAAACACAACTATTTTTCATACTTGGAAAAACTCCATCAGGTCTTTGTCGCAGTAAAGGCACACATCAGCTGGTCAAGTAGTAAGTCAAGCTCAGAGACTGCAGGTGAAAGTTTCTTAAGCCACATTTCTGATGTCATACAAGCTTTCACTTATTCTGCTGACTGATTTATTCATAAAATAATTTGAT
This sequence comes from Protopterus annectens, assembly GCF_019279795.1. Lineage (NCBI taxonomy): Eukaryota > Metazoa > Chordata > Ceratodontiformes > Protopteridae > Protopterus > Protopterus annectens. Next base: position 90,842,236 of record NC_056728.1, read on the forward strand.
ATTAAAATACTTTAAAAGTAACACCAGAAGGCAGGCAACAGAACTTGTACAACTGCAATATATCCTGCAATGAACAAAACCTTAACCGTTTCAGAAAGATGTAAATATTTGGCAAATATTTTTTAAATGTGTATTTCATTAATTTGTTAAAGAAGTAAACTAGACATAACTGCTTCTTTTCAGGGGTGAAAGGAGTTCACTGTCTGAGCTGATGAAGTGACATTTGCTCACAGTCATATAGTAGGCAAACTGAGATCAAGGGATTCAAACTCAGGACGTTATTTGCAGCTGGCTGCCCTGTTACGAGTTAAATTACCAGAAAAAGTGACAAATGTATAATTCTTATGAGAGAGTGCTCAAAAGTAATACCAGGTTCCACATTTAAAATGCAAACAAAAACTTTTTTCCCTGAACATGACTATTGTGAAATCCCCTAGCCTGCCTCCTCCATTTCTTCCATTTCTGTAATGACTCTGAGCACTGCGAATTCGTTACCACAAATGGAAAAACACCCAAAGAACACTTGGGCAAAACTCTGTGATTAACTTTTAAAAGCCGTGACTTCCTCATAATGAAACATCTATTTTTTTTTCCTTTTACATTCATTGATTACATTCGGTTCAGGGAAATACTATGGTGATGCATGGACACAAAGGAATTCTACTTGAAATAATTTAGCTATCTTCATTCTTTTAGCTACAAACTTGCAACTGTCAATCATGCATTATAGCCTTTCCACCTTCCACAGCGACAATAAATACATAATGCAGTTTGATTTAATTTGCTGGAGACGTGCCATATACAGTAAAGCCCTAACTATGGTCCTGGCAGCTCAGGTTCAATTAGCTGCGTGGGTGTCTGAGAAGCTGTCAGGAAGGGATGGGCATGCCTATCCCAGGAAAGAAGGTGTTAGTCTTGGTGCTCTCTGAAGGCAGATGTGGTCCACAGAGGGAAACATCCTCAGACTGATGCACGAATACAGGGGAGGCAGATGGAGTTGACAGCAGGTCATTAAATAAAAAATCCCTCAGCAGATGCAGTCATTGGCATGACCCCACCCCCCCCCCCCCCCTCCAAACACCCTTAAGATACACACTGGCCCCAGTCCAGAGTCAGAAAGCTCAGAATGGAAGATGGAGCTGGTAGACCTTGGGATGAATGGGGCACTGGGATGGATGGAAAGTATAAAGCAAAAAAAAAAAGGGGGGGGGGTGCAATTTCCCCTAATGATGGATGATCAGAAAGTTGTATTTCTATCTGTATACCAAGCACTTTTTCTCAACCTCCACAATGGACACTGTATTGCATAATGAAGACAGGGGTGGGGATAAAGTATTTTTCTGCTCTAGTATTATTTAAATGTGAATAATTCCATCACACACACTAAAACACACACACGTATGTATGACTTCCCCCCCAATGACAGAAAATACAACTTGCTGATCATCCAGCTGTATACACACACTTTTACACCTCCTCCACAATAATATATATATATATATATATACACACACACACACACACACACACACACACACACACACACACACACACACTCTCTACACATACAAACACTTAAAGACATCATACATCTATGCATATATATATGACTATGTACAGACAACAGTCAAGATGCAATAAATATCCAAACTATACTACATGTGTTAACAGCTTCAGACTGCCAGCCAGTGAACAGGTAATCTGGGAAAGTGATGTTCTGGGGCACTTCCTGATATCAGGCAAATTGCTACCATAGACTGCTCTCAGTTACATACAGTAAGATGCCATATAAAGCACCTTGCCTATACAGCTGTTTCTGAAGTAGCCACAGGACTAAGAAATTTGATGCCATTACAGCCACAACAGAAAATGCTATAAAGAAAGTGCCCGTCAGTAAAGCAGTACTTCCCACATGATAAACTGGCACCCATACACAGGGAACAAAGATCCACAAGATGTTCTCCTTTAGAGGTCAAGTGACCATATCAGTGGTCACTAGCATCTCATTATAGACATGGGAGGCATGCTTGGAGGGTGTGTGTTCCACTGTCTGCTTAATGGGGTACAAATCTGGGACCATGTTGTTTCTTCACTCTTGATATCTATCTTGGCTCTCCATTGTTACTTTAGTGCATCTCAGCCAGTAGAATCATTCTATGGGCAGACTTCATTTGCATACTTGGGCAAATAGCTCTCAACCAATCAGGGACAAATTTCAACAGAATCAGGGACAAATCCAGAAAAAAATCAGGGACAATCAGGGACACTTTTAAAATAGGAGTTTCATTAACTTGAGACATTAACAGAATAAGAGCATGTGAATTAATATACATTTCCTGAAGGAAGAGAAGTCTATAACTTTTAATCATTGTCATTTTTTATTAAATATAATTCAGCACATTTCCTCCAAAAGGCACTAGTGTTATGAGGGATTAAGAGGGACAGAGCTAAAATTTGAGTTAAAATCAGGGACAGTTGAGTGGTATGCTCGCCTGATAAGCAGCTGCTCTTTTGTACTTCACCTACTTTTAACCTGGATTTGTAAATTGCACGGGGCTGTGGTTTGTAATTCTTGATTCAATACAGATCACTGTATGCTTTTACGAACCAGCTTTATGAATCTGAACCACTGTACTTTTAATTCTTTTTAAATACTACTAGTTTCAAAACGTTGATATTTTGCCACAAATATTAAAATAAACTGTTTACAATATTTCCCTCTGTCAAATGGGCACCTAAAATGAAGTCTACATGCCTGCCCAAAACTTGCCATAATCTGCAATATTAAAACACCAACATGTAGTTTACATAAAATAAAATTAACCCTTATTTGAATACCTTTACATTTCCCAACAATTATTTCTTACATTATTCACCTTGCATATTGTGACGAGAGGAGGTACTGCCAAGCACCGCTAGCCGGAATTTTGTAAATATGTCATTTGTGAATATCAAGCTGATTTATACCAGATGCTTGTGTCACAAATGTATTAGAACTGTATGTCATGTGTATATCAAACCGATTTGTAGAGATGTTTATGCTGAAAAGGTATTTGTAAAGTGCTTGAAATGTATCCACAGTGTGCCCTATTGGAGAGAACAGAAATCACTTTATGTGCTAGGCCATAAACATGCTATCGCACAGGTTTCAATGCAGCCAGAGATACAAAGTCTGTACTATGAAGCTTTCTGTATTGTCTTCGGGGTGAACTAATTACTAGTGTGGAAGAGTGAAGGTATGAAACTGTTTTATGACTTTCATCACCTGCCACAAACCTGAACAAAAGCCCTTGTGTGTGGATTGTTACAAGTAGGTGCTAAATTCTGCCAGCTTCCAGCAATTGAGGGTTTGCATGGGAACTAGAAGTCAAATGAAAAAAAGTGATGCCATTCTGCAAGCTATCCCAGAGGTAGTATTTTAGTTTTATTTTGAGAAGTCTCTTAGTGACACAGCACATTCTGTATTCTGTCTTCGGCCTGACAACAAGGAGGACCATTCACCACAGCATCTGCCTTGCTCTATTTTGTAATTGGGGAATATTATAACACTTAGATTCAGTCAGGAATACAGTGAAGCTTAGTTTAGATATTTTCTTTATTTGTCCAAGTCTGTCCTGCAATGTTGTTTTAAATATTTCCTGTGATTTTTAACTCTGATGTCACTGTGAAGAGATATTTAGTATGGTCTTGTTCTTTTATTTATTATTAAATATATTTAAATGTTTCATTGTAGCTGATCTTTGTAGAGATATTTAAGTTTTGAGAGTATCTGCATATTTATTTTGTGACACTGTGTGGGTTGCTCCTAATAGCCTTGCTCTTGGTCAAACTACCATTTGTATCAATAATAATTTCACTCTGTATATTGGGTACCCTTGTAAGGGCCTTAAAGTAACTGGTGAGGGGTTCTGGTGGCAGGGATAACTACTTTATAGTCTGGGCAAGAGGGGTCACAGCTAGTAAACCTGTGCCAGCCTTTCCCAGGTGTGTGGGTGTGTAAATCAAACCTCAAAGAGAGTGTGTGCATCAGCTACTTGGGCAGGGACACGAAGCACTGGTTGGACACAGTATTGGAGGACTTGGCTTGGAACCCTGACTAAGGACTCAACTCTATAGCTGTGCCAGTGGGGAGTCTTACTGGGGATCTGGAGAAAGAGTAAGAAACCAGCCCCGGACTGACTGTGTTCCCTGTGTGCTCTTAGGGGAAACTGTGCTTGATGCAAGGCATCTGGAGATACTGTGTGTGTACCTGTTATCTTCCCAGTGAATGTTCCTCACAGGAGCCAGTAGTGAGGACTAAGGCTCCTTGATTACTGGCCCAGAGCTGGAGGGCTGTCACATACTGGTTGGTAGTGGTGGGATCACCACATCACACATATTTCTACTTTCGTTTTCAATGCATTTGAAACTACCTAATCGCATAATGCACAAGCCAAGATAAACAGAAAGAAAAGGAAAAAAAAACTAAAAAAAGTATATAAAAATTATGTAAAAGGTTCATAAGGCCATTTTTGGTTATAAATCTGTATGTCCGCTATGTCCTTTATACTATTTTTTTCATGTTACTACTGCTCCACATATATTGCCCTTTCTTTTCCTTAGCAAACTTCAGTGTTTCTTGACATTTAAGAACTAGCATGGAAAAAGGTCTGTTAACTGCAATTCTTACCAGCCTTAAAATGAAACATTTGAGTTTGCGCTTATGGTTAAGCCTGGAGTCCCACATTCCTGGCCCACTTTACCTTATTCTCTTCCCAGGTATCTAAAGGCATCTTCCACTATTCAGCTTATCTACCTCTACCTGATGCACCTGAAAAATATCATTATTCCCATAAAAGTTTTATGTTACATTTCAACTTGAAATGTATGCAGTCAGAGGTTTCATAATCACAAACATGTTACTTCAATTCTGGAACAAGATATTTGGTCACCTTTGTATTTACTATTTAATCCACCCATTCGGTTAATAGTTTTGTAACTTTTTTGTTTTGCTTCATCTTCCTTTACATTAACTGACTTATTTAACTTACAACATCATTTACTCAATCATTCATACTGTGACAATGTGAAGTATTGCCAGCTATGCCAGGAGAAGTAGGGCAGTGGATGTGTAATATATGCCAGCATAGCTAGCTGGAATTTTGTAAAGAATTAAATGTCATTTGTATATCAAACTGATTTGTGCAGATGCTTGCGTTGAAAATGTATTTGCAAAGTTTCTTGTTTTAAAAATGTATCAATGTATCCTGCTGGACACAAGAAGAAATACACATGTACTATTGTTACAATATACATGCTACAACAGTTACAAAGGATACTGGAAGAGAACGGGTTAATCTCAGTCCAGCTAAATTTAAAATAGTTTAAAATTAAATTAACTGGTTTAGGCTACAAAGATTGTATCTTAAAATTCTCAATGCAGCCAGAGACAAAACGTCTGTACTAGGAAGTTTTCTGTATTGTCTTTCAGGTGAACTAATTGTTACTCTGGAAGGGTGGAGTTTTGAAATTGTTTTAGGACTTCCAGAAGCTGCAACAGATATGAGCAAAACTGTGTGGGTGTACTACTCACAAACATGTGCTGAATCTTGGTAGCTCCTAGCAATGGAGATAGCATGGAAACCACAAGTCAGATTGATGTCATTCTGTAATCTAGAACAAAAATGATGTTTTAATACCAGATGAGAAAGAAGTCTCAAAACAGTCTGTTTTTGGAACCTGACAAAGAAGTAAGACCACTCACCTACTTCATCTTGCCTTGCTCTAGACCAGGGAATAGTAATTCTTTAGATCAGTCAGGAAAATATAGTGAAATTAGTTAAATACTGTTTTTCTGCATCTGTGTGAATCTATTCATCTGTTACTTTAGTATTTCCTGTGAATGAAACTCTGGTGTTATTGTAAATAGATATTTAGTCTTTTCCGGTCCTTTTATTATTTATTAAATATATTTAAACTTTTCATTGTGGCTGGTCGTTTAGAGAATATTTTAACCTTTGACAGTACTTATATCTATTTGGCGACTCTGTGGCCACTCCTGACAACCCTACCACACTAGCCAAACACTACCACTGGTATGAATATTAATTTCACTCAGTATAACTGGGTACCCTTGTAAGAGCCTTACAGTAGCTTTGTAAGAGCCTTACAGTAGCTAGCTGGCTTTAGAATGTCTGGTGACAGTAATTATCTTATAGTCTGGGCAAATGGGGCATTGCTAGTAAATCTGTGCCAGCCTTTCCCAGGTGTGCGTGAGAAAATCAAATCTCAAGAGTTGTGTGCGTCAGCTGTTTGGAGCAAGGACAAGAAGCACTGCTTTCACAGAGAGGGTTCTGGAGGACTTGGCTTGGCCACTTGGCTGAGGACTGCACTCTACAGCTGTGCCAGTGGAGTGAGAGAGAAAAAGACAGACAGAAAATCCACACCCCAGACTGAGTGTGTTCCCTGAATGCTCTTAAGAGAAGTTGTGCTTGATGCAGAGAGCTGCATCTGGAAATACTGCGTGTATCTATTTTTGTTCCATGTAAACGTCCCTCTCTACTTGTTTCCTTCCATCAAGCAAACTTCTGTACTTTTCTACTAAAGCCAATAATCCTGAATACAATCATTTTAACACTAGAAAATGCTGTAACCTATCCCTATTACTCATGCATTTCTTACACAGTCATTTACATCTATATTTTCTAGTAATCTGTATATATGAAAGCAAACTCACATTTTACACTTCTAATTCAATTCTAGTATTTAGCTACAACAGCCTTTTAAAAAATAAACTCAGTATTCCAGGCTAAAAGGTCAAATCTTAAATTGATCATCATTGTTGTGGTCCATCTGAATACAAGGAGTCTAAACAACAAACTGTCCAATTTGGAGACACTCCTGCATCTGAGACGGTTCAAATTTAATAAGACCACCCCATCCAATACTGTGTCAAAACCACTGGAAATGGTGGGACTATCTTAAAGTTCAGATTTTATCCCTTTCGAAGTGATACCCTACATCACCCCCCCACTCATGTCACTGAACTCCAGGTCACACTACGGGATCACGAAAAACTCCTGCCATTCACTGAAAATACCCTCAGAAGAGATGCTTCTTTAAAGCCCCAGTGACTTCAACTCCTCTACAGACTGGAGTACTTGTGCTTCTACTGTTGGGTAGGCAGAACATTTCTTAGATTGGGTTATGCACATTTCTTAGGATGGGTTAACAAAAATGATCTGAATCATTTTATCCATAACCCCACCAGAGGCAGTCGTTTGTGGATCTATTTTTCAAAAACCCTGTCCCGGTATGTTCCCTGCTTCTGAATAGTCCTTCATCAGTTAAGTTGAGCCACAAACTGGCTGGTCATTTTTACCTGCAAAATACTCCCTTCCCATAACCAGTAAAACTCTCTTTAGAGACTTCAAAAAAGTAAACCTTTTACAATCTTGTGGCAAACCCTCAAAATTCACATGTTAACTCTATACTGTATACAGAATATGCTGCCTCTGATGCAAAACAAATATATACATTCATTTAGATAAATGTATACATAGGCCACTCCCCACCAGAACCAAATACAGTAGTAAATTCAAGAATAAAACACCCTAAAGGTCAGTAGAAATTAAATACAGTAGATGGAAGAAACTCTGTAGACTACCATGTAACGCCAGAACCTCCCATCAGAAAGAGAATATAAAATGCCTTAGCAAAAAAATTGAACGCAGCTATAAAGAGCAGCAAAGCATCCCATGAACATAGGCCAGCTTAGGACAGTTGCAACTTCTACATTTATTATGGAGTAATTCACATCACTGCCCCAAACTTACTTATAATGGCACCTCCCATACTAATAAGGACATTGCCAACATATTCGCAAACAAGTTTGCTGCAAGTTTCTCCTCTGAAACTACCGCTCCCACTCTATCTTAAAATCACGTCCTTAAAACACTTGCCAAAACCAGAATCATCTCTTCAGTGGGTCCCAACAATATACCGGATTGTCCAATAGTGTCAAGCAGGTTCTCACTGATCCCGTCTCTTTAAGCTGTTCTTCCCAAGTCTTGTCACAGGATATATTCCAGAGAGTCATGATGCGCTACTATAGTTATGGCCCTCCACAGTGATGACCTCATCACTAACCCGGGAAATTACAGACACCACAGCAATTACTGGTCTTGCCTATAAAGTCATGAAACACATCACTGAACTCAAACCATAACACTAACAGTAAAAAATTGATCAGGCTTGACCCACAAAAATACAGATTTCTTAAGAGCAGGTAATGCCTGCTATAAACCTTGTGAGCTTTTTTAAAAAGGTCATATAGGCAGTGAACAGTGGTCACACTGTTCACATGACCAACGTGGGTCTGGGTACAGGCGTTCGACACCATACCACATGATGAGATGGTTAATATATTAATACCCTAACACTGATCTCTGTGTGGTAATATAGAGTTCAAACTGGCTCAAGGACAGAATACATATTTTCAGGTTGAGTTATGCCTCCTTATTTAGAAGGAATGTGACCAGTAGCATCATCAATGGTTCTGTACAGAGTCCCCTATATTTTGGCATTTCTGTAATCTAAACATGACCAGAAGGATCTCTGGCTAAGTTTAGTGTTGATGGTCAGCTTGGTGTAGTTGTTAAAATCAACCAAATATAGCCTATTATCAAATACTTCCTTTCTCTCAATATAGTAAATAGCTTTCTTTATTATCTTCTAGTGTTGGCTACACTAAGTGCAGAAAGTAGTTTATTGCCCAGCATATCCCCTTGCAATGTTACAGATTCCTTACATGTCAAACACTAAATCTCCATGGAAGCTTACAAACATAGCTTAGACAATTGGGTTGGTGACCTTAAATACACCCCAGGACTTAACAGGCCTTGCCCTCCTTAAAAAGGTTGACAGAGCCAAAGGGAGGTTATTGGCAAGGCACTTATTGTATTTTTTTTAGATACAAATCATAAAAACAGCAAGAACCACAAATTAAATTTACAGGGGACAATCCTCTATAAACAATTGCTGCAGCAGCAAAAATGATCCAACTAACAATACAAAGCAGCAATTAATGCAATACATGAACACACACTGCTGCAATGTAAAATAATGTCCACATAACCTTATTTGTAAGAAAATGCAATTCAGTAAAAAATGTCTTTGTAGAAGCTCAATGCAACTTTTTACAGAGTAGCATGGTGGTAAAGTACAGTTTTGTACCTACCATAAATGTAGATGTTCAAGTGTACACCCTGCTGCAGTCATCACACTTGGGTTATCCTGTCAGGCAGGCCCGCAGTCAGCCGGAATTCCAAACTCTTGGTCCGGCGTCGGCTGCTGTCGCTTCTTCCCTGACATCAGTGCACCAGGGGTATATATAATGCATCCGACGCCATTTTCTTCAGTTTTTCTTGCCCCAGATGTCAGGTGCCCCCAAAAAGGTGGTCAGTAATTAGTACCAATTTATGAAGTTTAAGTGCAAACACAAAATCCCTCTAGCTATAAGCAGATACATCAAGAAGGTTTTGTAGAAATTTAGCCAGTTAGATCAGAGGGGATGGAGGGGGGGTAACCTGGACTGCAGCATGGTGTATACTCAAACATCTACATTTATGGTAGGTACAAAACTGTACTATGTTCATCGTGTTACCCTGCTGCAGTCATCACACTTGGGTAGAATCCCAAAGCTAAGGATGGGTGGAGGATTCATAGAGGGTTAGAGGAGGCTAGAAGGCCCTGCAGAACTGCAGTGGCGAAGCCAGCTCTAGTCTTAGAGTAAAGTGGTAAGTGGTAGTGTTTGGTAAAGTTGTGTACTGAACTCAAGTTGCAGCCTCCAAAATATCCTTGGTTGGAACCCCCCTGAGGAAGGCTGTAGATGTAGCTGTTGCCCTGGTAGAGTGGGGCCTAATGGTAGCAGGAACTGGTTTTCCATGATGGGTATAGCAAAAACGAATGCAATGTCCTATCCATTTTGAAATGGTTTGTTTTGATATAGCCTTCCCTTGTGAAGCTGTTGCATAGGATACAAATAGCTGGTCAGATTTTCTGAAAACCTTAGTTTTATCCAAGTAGTAACGAAGTTGCCTGCGAATGTCCAAGGAATGCAGGAGTCTTTCTCCTTTGTTCTGTGGATTTGGGAAGAAGGTGGGCAAGTGGATGGTTTGATTTAAAGCCACACTGGAAACCACCTTAGGCATGAAGGAAGGATTAGTTCGTAGAGAAACTCTGTCTTGATGGAAAATGAGGAAAGGTTCCACTGCCATTAGTGCCTGCAGCTCTGAGACCCTTCTAGCTGAAGTTATTGCTAGCAGCAGGGCAGTCTTCCATGATAGAAACTGTAGATCTGCAGAGAAAGCTGGTTCAAAGGGGGGTAGCATAAGTTTTTCCAGAACAAAATTGAGGTCCCACGTTGGTGTAGGTGCTCTCCTGGGGGGGTCTAATGTTTTTTGCCCCTCTGAGGAACTGCCTTAGAAGTGGATGTGAAAAATAAGGATGGATCCGTGTTGTAGTGGGCTGAAATAGCTGATGCATGGATTTTAATGGAAGAAAAAGAAAGTCCTTTGTGCAACATCTCAATCAAATACTGTAGAATCTGAGGCATGTGAGGCTGAAGTGTGTTTTGGCCTTTAGCTTGGTTCCAGGCACAAAATCTTTTCCATTTGTCCGAGTAGGCCTTCCTGGTGCTGGGCCTCCTAGCTTCCAAAAGAACATCCATAACTGCTTGGGAAAGAGGAGCTGGCTGGATGTTTAGTTGATTTGCCATGCAGCCAGATTTAAGGTTTTGAGCTGGCTGTGTAGAATCTGATTGTTTTGTGGTGTGAGCAAATGAGCAATTTGTGGCAAAATCCAAGGTGGGCCCTGGGCCATATTCCTTAATAGTGGGTACCAGTGCTGGCATGGCCACTCTGGGGCTATGAGTATCAGTCGTGGGCTCTCCTTTCTGATTTTCAGAAGCACCTTTGTGAGGAGAGGCAATGGAGGGAAGGCATATACTGTCAGGTTTTTCCAACTGAATGAGAGTGCGTCCACTCTCCAAGCTTGATGGTGAAGTGTCCTTGTACAAAATTTTGTTAGCTGATAGACCTGTTTGCCAACCCCCAAAACTAGGTCTGGAAGGCCCCATTTTTGAGTTATCATTGCAAATACTTGTGGATCCAGTTTCCACTCGTGGGGATCCATGATGTTTCTGCTGAGGTCGTCTGCCAATGTGTTCTTTTTTCCCCGGCAGGAACTGAGCTTGTAACTGAACTTGGTAAGCCAGTGCTGTGTTCCACAAGGTCATTGCTTGCCTGCACAGAGGGTAGGAGTGTGTACCCCCTTGTTTGTTTATGTACCGCATTACTGTGGTGTTGTCCGTCCTTATTGTAAGTTGTCCTGGATGTAATAGGTTCTTGAAGGCTGTCAGAGCATTCTGTACAGCTAGCATCTCTTTTTGATTGATGTGCAGATTTCTTTGATCTGCAGTCCATACGCCTTGAACGCACTGTCCTGCCATGTGTGCCCCCCAGGCGTAGTCCGATGTATCTGTTGTCATAGTTTGCCTGGCTGGGGGCAAGGTGAAAGGCTGACCCTTGTTGAGGTGACATGCCTGTGACCACCATAGAAACTCCTGCTGTTGGCAAGGAATGAGAGATATCATTGCGTCCAAGCTGTGGCTGTGTTGAGATCATACACTTTTTAGGTACCACTGTAATTTCCTCATATGCAGCTTTGCAAATGGCATTAGCAGTATGCAAGATGCCATGAAACCAAAGGCCTGCAGAATTTTTCTTGCAGGGAGTAGGGTCTTTGTTGCCATTGTTTTGAAATATTGAGTCAGTTGAAGTTGTTTGGCGTCAGATAAGCCTTCTGGGCCGTTGTATTCAAGCTGGCACCCAGGAATGTCATATTTTGTGAGGGTACTAGTTTTGATTTCTTTTCGTTTACTGTGTACCCCAGGCAACTTAGATGTTTTACAAAAGCCAGATGTTGTAAGAGGATGTCCTTGCTTTCTGCTTGGATGAGGCAGTCATCCAGGTATGGGTATATTTGAATTCCTCTTTGTCTGCAGTATGCAATTACTGGTGCCAGGCATTTTGTGAAGACCCTGGGCGCAGTAGATAAGCCAAAGGGCAGTGCAGTGAATCGGTAATGGGTTGAACCTGCAATGAAATGGAGGTATCTTCTGCAACTTTGTCTGATAGGGACATGCAGGTATGCCTCCTTGAGGTCCAACGTTACTAGCCATGCTTTCTTGCCCAACATGGGAAGAAGCTGCTGTAGTCTTGAATTTGGGTACTTGTAAGAAGGTGCTTAGAACTGAAAGGTCCAGAATTGGTCTCCAGGCATTGTCCTTTCTGGGGACTAGAAAGAGTCTTGAATAAAATCCTTGGCCTTGTTCTCATGTAGGTACCAGTTGAATGGCTCCCATATCCATGAGAGCTGTATGCCTCTGCCCATTGATTTTGTGGTAGGTTTGGCATTCCTCTTCATTGGCAAGGTGTGAAAATGGAATCTGTATCCTCATGAAATTATGTCTAGGACCCATTTGTCCTTTGTGACAATGTGGCAGTTGTCTGAAAAAAGTGTGAGTTTTCCTCCCAAGGGAGCTGCCAAGAGCGTGTTGCTTGGCCAGATGAGGTGCAAGTCATCGAGTTTCTCTTCTGGTAGATTGGGGCCTGTCTTCTCCTGCCTTCTGTGTTGCAGTGCCCCATTGTCGAGGTTTGTATTGGGCTTGTGGTTGTCCTCCTCTGCCTCTTGGACGTCTGTATTTACCCCTCTGTGGTCTGTCAGTAGCTGGAAAGCACCAATTTTTAGTTGGCCAATTTCTGCTGAAGCGAGGGGGCTGTACCTGTAGAAAATCTTTGACTGTCTGCATAGATTTTGCCTTATCCTCCATTTTCTTTAAGACTTCTTCTGCCTTAACTCCAAATAGATCATCCTGCTGTAAGGGAGCATCTAGAAGCTTTGCTTTAACATGATCAGGCAGAGTTGGTTCCTTTAACCAAGCATGTCTACGTATAACAGACCCAGTGACAGCTGCTCTGCAGGAAGCCTCCAAAGAATCAAACCCACATTGTAAAGTATGTTTGCCCACCTGTTCAGCTGCATGCAACAGATCCTGCATTTCTTTCAATTCAGACTGTTGAGGGAGTGTACTCATTTTTTGTTTTAGCTGAGACGTAAGAAATTGCTGATATTTTAGCATGTGAAATTGGCAATTTAGTGCTCTCATAGCTAGAATGGCTGAGGTGTAAACCTTTATACCCCACATGTCTAGTGCTCTTGAGTCCCTTTCAGAGGGTACAGGATTTTTAGCCATAGAAGCCTTAGTCCCTTTGGGACCCTGGGAGATAGTCTCTGGATCAGCAACAGGGCTTTTATAAAGGAATTTGTGGGAATCAGGCACTCTATTGTATCTGTCTGGTTTGGCTGGAGCAGGAGGCAGAGAATCTGCTTTCAAACTAGATTCTAAGTAAACATCATCCACAATGTCTAAAACTGGGGGGATAGCAAGTGGTCTGTGCTGGGGGAGTAAAAGAAAAGTACAGTTTTGTACCTACCATAAATGTAGATGTTCGAAGATCCACATTGCTGCAGTCCTTACACTTGGGTAGTCCGCTGTCCCTCGGTCGGCCCGAATATCAAAGTATAAGGCTGACGTCGGTCAAGGCGCATTTGACTGACATCAGGACGTCAGGGTACAAATGCGCATGACCGACGTCATATCCTCAGTCTTTTCTTGCCCCAGATGTCAGAAGACCCTAAAAATAAAGGTCAAAATCAAAAGACAGCAAACAACCAACCACCCTTGCACTAATTATATGTACAATATATACAATATACACAATATTTACAACCCAACCCACACAACCACCTCTAACTACAGAGGGGAAGGAGGGAGAGTAAATTGGACTGCAGCAATGTGGATCTTCGAACATCTACATTTATGGTAGGTACAAAACTGTACTATGTTCTTCATCTCACATTGATGCAGTCCTTACACTTGGGTAGAATCCCAAAGCAGAGGTAAGGGAGGATGGCCAAACTATAAGGAAGCAGGAGCTGCCAAAATGCCCTGCAAAACAGCAGTGGCAAAACCAGCCCTGGATTTAGAGTAAAGTGGTAGGTGATAATGCCTAGAGAAAGTATGCACTGAACTCCAAGTAGCTGCCTCCAAAATATCCTTGGTTGCCACCCCCCTCAAAAAGCTGTCAAGTGGCAGTAGCCCTAGTGGAATGAGGCCTAATCCCAGCTGGAATCTCCTTGCCATGATGGGAATAACAGAAAGCAATGCAAAACCCAATCCACTTAGAAATAGTTTGTTTTGACACAGGCTTGCCCTGAGAACTCAAAGCAAAAGAAACAAATAACTGCTGAGACTGCCTGAACCCTTTAGTTCTGTCCAAATAATAGCGCAACTGCCTGTGTACATCTAAAGTGTGCAAAATCTTTTCCCCTTTATTTTGGGGATTTGCATAAAAAGTAGGCAAATGAATAGTTTGGTTTAAAGCCACACTAGAAACCACTTTAGGCATAAAGGAAGGATTAGTGCGTAAAGATACCCTATCCTTATGGAAAATTAAGAAAGGCTCAACCGCCATAAGGGCCTGCAATTCAGAAACCCTTCTTGCAGAGGTAATGGCCAAAAAAAGGCAGTCTTCCATGATAAATATTTCAACTCAGCAGTAGCTGCAGGCTCAAAAGGTTGTAGAGTGAGTTTCTCCAACACAAAATTGAGATCCCAAGCAGGAGTAGGAGCTCTACGTGGGGTCTTATATTCTTTGCCCCTCTAAGAAATTGCTTGAACAAAGGATGAGAAAACAATGGTGGGTCACAGTCATAGTGAGCTGAAATTGCTGCAGCATGAACCTTAATAGAAGAGAAGGACAAACCTTTGTCCAGTAACTCAGTAAGATATTGAAGAGCCACACTTAAATTAGGCTCAGAAACATCAAAATCCTTTGCTGCACTCCAAAATAAAAATCTCTTCCATTTATCTGCGTACACTTTCCTTGTACTAGGCCTTCTAGCTTCCAAAATCACATTCAAAACTTGTTGTGGAAGTTGAGACCCTCTATGGTTCAAAACAGAATATGCCAGGCTGTTAGGTGAAGAGAGTGAAGTTTGACATTGAGCAAATGACTGTCCTCCTGGGACAACAGGTGTGGAATCGAAGGTAAAGGCCATGGAGGCTTCCGTACCAGACTTCTCAGTAATGGGTACCAGTGCTGTCGAGGCCAATCTGGAGCTATTAAAATCATCCTTGGCTTGTCCTGTCTGACCTTTAGAAGTACCTTTGGGAGGAGAGGCAGAGGTGGAAAGGCATACACATGAAGATTGCTCCAATTGAAAGAAAGAGCATCCACTCTCCAAGCTGTGGGATGAAACCTTTTCGTGCAAAACTTTGGCAGCTGATGGTTTAGTGGAGAAGCGAACAGATCTATGTCTGGAGTTCCCCAGGACACTGTCAATTTCTGAAATACATGAGGATCCAATTTCCACTCGTGGGGATCCATAATTCGCCTGCTCAACACATCTGCTAAGGAGTTCTGTGCTCGGCAGAAACCTTGCCTGAAGATTGAGCTGTAAACTGAGAGCAGTCTCCCACAAAATCATTGCTTGCCTGCATAGAGGATAATAATGTGTTCTCCCTTGCTTGTTGATGTACCACATGACAGTTGTGTTGTCTGTTAGAATCAACACCTGCCCTGGAAGAAGTAAATCCTTGAAAGCTATTAATGCAAACTGGACTGCTAACATCTCCTTCAAGTTGATATGTAGATGTTGTAGTCTGGCAGGCCACTTGTCTTGTATCCACTTTCCATTTAGATGAGCTCCCCAAGCTTTGTCTGAGGCATCTGTCGTTAAAATCTGACTCGCCTCTGGCCGGGTCACAGAGAGTCCCTTGTTTAGGTGACATTCCTGAGCCCACCACAAAAATTCCTTTTGAATGCAAGGTATTATTTGAATGACAGTGTCCAGATCCTGGCAGTGCTGTGTCCATACATTTTTGAGATACCATTGCAGCTTCCTCATATGCAGTTTGGCACTGGGAAGCACCAGAATACAAGATGCCATGAACCCTAAGGCTTGAAGGACTGTCCTTGCAGTCAGCCCGGACTGATGAGATAGTTGAAGGAAGTAAAGGGAAAGATTCTTTTGTTTGTCCGGGGTCAAAAAGGCCATCTGGGATGCTGTATTCAGTCTTACACCCAGAAAGCACATGTCCTGAGAGGGTACTAGACTGGACTTTATTTCGTTCACAGAATACCCCAGGCATCTTAGCACTGCTATCACATATTCCAAATGATGAAGAAGCTCGTCCCTTCCTTGAGCCAGAATCAGGCAATCGTCCAAATAAGGATAGATCTGTATTCCTTTTAGCCTGAAGAAAGCTATCACTGGAGCCAGAACTTTCGTGAACACTCTGGGCAGTAGATAAGCCAAAGGGCAATGCAGAGAACTGATAGTGAGAAGTCCCAGCTCAAAACGCAGATACTTCCTGCAACTTAGTCTGATAGGAACATGAAGGTAAGCCTCCTTGAGATCCAAAGTTACCATCCAATGATCTTTGCCCAGCAGAGGTAAAAGCTGTTGTAACGTCAACATTTTGAACTTGGGAATGTCCAGATAAGTGTTGAGGATAGATAAATCCAAAATTGGTCTCCACGTGTTCCCCTTCTTTGGTACTAGGAACAGGCGAGAATAAAATCCTAGGCCCACTTCTGGCATAGGGACCGGCTGTATGGCCCCTATTTGGAGTAACAGAGAAATTTGCTTGTGAGCCTCTATTCTTTGTTGAGGAGGAACGTCTGGCATGCCTTTGAAAGGAGGCAAGGTATGGAAATAAAACCTGTAACCGTGGTGAATGATATCCAATACCCATCTGTCTTGGGTAATTAAACTCCAATTTTCTTTGAAAAGTGCCAACCTTCCTCCCAAAGGTGCTGCCAGATGAGAAGGCTCTGGCAGCTGAAAAGGTAGGTCATTGGGTCTGTTTACGAAAGGACTGACCCCTGCCCTCACCCGAAGACTGTGCAGGAGAACTCCCTGTTCTAGGCCTGAAAGAGCCCTGAGCTCTGCCCCTGCCACGTCTAGATCTACCCCTAGACTGGGAATCATAAGAAGGATACGTCCACCCCTTAGTAGGCCAATTTCTACTAAACTTTGGAGGCTGTACCTGCAAAAAATCTTTAACAGTCTGCATAGACTTAGCCTTGTTCCATTTTCTTTAAAACTGCCTCAACAGGAGAACCAAACAACACATCAGATTGTAAAGGAGCATCTAAAATCCTTGTTTTAACATGGTCAGATAAATTTTGATCCCTCAGCCAAGCGTGCCTGCCAAGAACTGACCCAGTGGCAGCCACCCTAGACGAGGCCTGTACAGCATCAAAACCACATTGCAAAGAATGCTTACCCACCTGTTCAGAAACATGTACTAAATCTTGTAACTCTTTACAATCAATACCTTCCGCCAGAGCATCAACCTTAGACTTCAATTGTGAAAGGAGATAGTTTTGATATTTCAACATGTGAAACTGGCAATTCAAAGCCCTCATAGCTAGAGTGGAAGAAGTATAAACTTTCTTTCCCCATCTATCCAAGGCCCTGGCCTCTTTATCTGCAGGAACCGGATTCTTGACAACAGAAGCTTTAACACCTTTAGGCCCCTGGCTAACAGTTTCTGGGTCTGCCCTAGGACTCTTAAAAAGATACTTATGAGCTTCAGGCACCCTGTAATACCTATCCGGTTTAACAGGAGCAGGAGGCAGAGAATCAGGATTAAGAGAAGCCTCTGTAAAAACATCTTCCACTACATCCAAAACAGGAGGTATAGCCAAAGGCCTATGCTGGGGTAAAAACAAAAATTCCCTAAGCCTTTTCCTGGAATCAGAGAAGTCCTGACTTTCCCACTTAAAATGCTCCCTCATGGAATGAAGAGTTTCTGAAAAAGAAAAATCCTCAGGAGGAGAAGCAGAAGGAGTAGAATCATCCACATCAGAATCAGAATAAGGAGAGTACTCCTGCAAGTCTTCAGCCGAAGACTCTGAAACATCGAAGCCTGCTCAAAACTCCCTAGCTCAGGCTCCACCCTAGGTCTCTTATCAGGAGGGCAAAGAACCCTAATCAAAGTAATCAAATCTTCTGCCATTTTAAGCATATGCTTCTTGGGCACAGTTCCTGAAGAACTAGGGGTGACACCAACTGAAGCTAAACCTGGCCTGCCTCTGGGAGAAGCCTTGGGAACAGAAGGAGAGGGCCTAACCACCCTAGGCAGGGAGGGGAGTATAGTAACCTGAGAAGCCCCATCACCCTGACCTGCCTCCTGAGAGGCCACATCCTGCAATAACAAAGTCTCTCCCTGGGATCCCAAAGAAACCTCCGGTGGAACCACCGGCTCCACCGACACCTCTAAAGAACCGGCATCCGGTACGGACGGTTCTTCTAGCCTAGGGTTAACTGCTTTGTCCTTGCGCTTCTTCGAAGAAGCGGGCATCTGAGCATCCGACGGCATTTTATAATTGCACCGCTTCCCGAAGACTAACCTGGCACAATCTAATCTCCTCTTTATAGTGCGCTTATTGAATCTAGCACAAGAGCGACACCCAACAACGTCGTGCTCAGGCCCTAAACAAGGAATACACAAAGTATGATAGTCTCTATGTGGTATCTGTTTCCCACAAGAAATACAGTTAGTCACTTTTTCTGACATCCGGTAAACCACTGAGGCAAGAAAAAACTAAAATATTCCCCAACGGGGTACTTAGCCAACTTTGACTCAGTCTGAAACTCCGTAATCGAAAAATTTCAGAACGCCAACCGGCACTTGCAATACTGCTTCTGCATCGGACCATGCGGCAAAAAAGACTGAGGATATGATGTCGGTCATGCGCATTTGTACCCTGACGTCCTGATGTCAGTCAAATGCGCCTTGACCGACGTCAGCCTTATACTTTGATATTCGGGCCGACCGAGGGACAGCGGACTACCCAAGTGTAAGGACTGCAGCAATGTGAGATGAACATCTCTCTGAGCCTTTTCTTTGAGTCAGAGTAGTCCTGACCTTCCCAGTGAAAATGTTCCCGCATAGTGTGTAAAGGAGAAGCTGAGGGGATAGAATCCTCAGCATCTGAATCTTCATAAGGGGAGAAGGAGTAATCTTGGTCCTCAGAGGAGCCCGAGGAAATAGACACTTGACCAGAGGAGGCATAATCTTCCTCTTGTCTTGGCCTTTTGTCGGGTGGGGGTTGGGAACCCCTGATTAGAGAGATCAAATCTTCAGCCATTTTAAGCATCTGTTTCTTAGGCCTTGAAATGGAGACTGAAGTGCAGTCTTTTTAGGTTTAATAGGAGTCTTAAGCTTAGGATACGTTTTAATGGTGAGCGTAGTCGGTCTGAAGACGCCTTCAGAAACTGAAGGTGTTTCTGCAGCACCATCTCTTTCTGCAGAGTTGTCGGTAGGGGCTGAACAAAATGGCTGCGTCGGCCTAGCGCTCTCCGCCAAAGGCTCCAAAGCGGTCTTGGGTCCCAAATCTGTGGTAGTCAGGGGCTGCGTCCGAGCCTCACTGAAGACCGGTGAACCGGAGACCGGGTACGGACCGGTGTCCAGCTGAGACCTTGGAGTCTGGCTTGGGCCTAGGCTGCCTGTCCTTATCCTTGCGTTTTTTGTGCACGCCGGTAGTCGGTTTCTCCGACGGCATTGTGTAGTTAAATTTTCTACCGAAGTAGTGATGTGCGGAATCAAAGCATCTTTTTATAGTATGCTTATTAAACCTAGCACAAAAAAGACAACCAGTGACGTCGTGGTCTAGGCCTAGGCAAGATATGCAGTAAGAGTGAAAATCCTTATGAGGTATTTGCTTCCCACAAGAAATACAACTGTTAACTTTTTCTGACATCGGTCTGAGGCAAGAAAAGTTTCCCCAATGGGGTACTTAGCTGTATTGAAGACTTCGGATCTGAAATTCTACTTCGAAAATCTCAGGAGTCGGCCGACCGGCACTTCGAACTACTTCTGCTTCGGGCACCGCGCGGCAAGAAAGACTGAAGAAAATGGCGTTGGATGCATTATATATACCCCTGGCGCACTGACGTCAGGGAAGAAGCGACAGCAACCTATGCCAGACCAAGACTTTGGAATTCTGGCCAACTGCGGGACCATGACAGGATAACCCAAGTGTGATGACTGCAGCAGGGTAACACGAACATCACCCAAAATAAAAAGTAATCCAAAAGCACTGTAATTTTGAAAGTCCTGCGAATTCTTTATTTGGGGCCATCACAAACAATCTAGTTACAATAAACAAAAAGTTCACAATAATCTCCAACAAACATATCATCCACACAACTTGACTTTCAGTATCCAGGTCTTCGGCTAACAAACTGCTGCAGAAAATGCCCACATAACCAGAATTCTAGGGTCTAACAATCATTTCAACAAAGCCGAAATGGCAGAGTGCAAAAACAGTAAGGCAATATCCCCCATTCATTCAGTCAACAGAATTACTTTTCAAGCATTTATCAACACAGTATGGCATGCATCTCACTGCCAAACTGCAAGATATTTTCAGCACAACAAAACAGAGAATAATACAGGCAAACATTCAGTAGACAATCAAAAAAAGTAGAGCAGTACTCTCTGGACTGGTAACCAGCATCTCCATATTAAGAATGTTATTAACAGTGTCACCATATTAAGAATGTTACTACATAAACTCTTCCAAACATTCAACTGCAAACTCCATTCATGTAATGGCAGTACACAATGCCCAAAATAATTTCTGCTACTATTATGTACTGCTGGCAATGTACTATTTGAAACGTGTGCCTTCTCCTTTCCTTTTCCTTGGGATACCCAATAAGCTTCTTACAAATACAGCTGCAGATAATCATTTATGAAAAAGTCAAAACTAGAAAAGGTGAAGATTTTGATTGATAATGTACTGCTTGCTTTTCAGATTAATTCACACACACACACACACACACACACACACACACACACACACACACACACATACACACACACGCATGAATTCAGCTGTGAAATTCCACAACACCTCTTACCTTATGTCAACATTCTGGTTAAATGCAGCAAAAACAATGTTTTGGAACTGTGAATTGCATTGTGTTATTCAGAATGAGTATGTTTGGAATGTGTAATGGAGATATTCATTCACTTAATACAGATAATATTCAGAATGAGTATGTTTGGAATGTGTAATGGAGATATTCATTCACTTAATACAGATAATAGTACACACATTACTAAGTCAAAAACAGTAATTTTGTCTTTCATGGGTGCTTACTGGGCCTATTAATTTTGGAAGACTCTTAAGACATATAAACCTTGAATTTCCATAATTATTACTATCCCTTATATTTTACAATAGGAATATCCAAAGACAGGCTAAACAAGTACATAATGGGATAATTATGATTCCCCTCTCTGTGAGGGCCACTGTTAAACCAGGAAGAATTTGGGGTTATCCATCCTTTCATCCAAATTATGCTTGAATACACTAGGACAAGTACCCTGCTTTACGTGGAGTGGAACACGGTTCCATACAAGCACTATTCGCGGTGATGCATGCCTATCCCTCCAGCATACTCTCTTAATTTTGCAAATCAGACTAGGATCTCTTCAGCAGGTGTTTATGATGCCACTGGACTTCAAATGTGCAATATATCTGATAGAATAGGGTCTGTTGAGGCTCTACACACAAGGTAGAGGTGGTCTCTCAACAGCTTGTACAATACAGGGAACACCGAAAGGAGCTGTGTTCAAAGTACCAGGACATGTACAAAGGCTTTAAGTCAGTCTGCACCGTTTTTATGATTTGGGCCCTTTAAAAAAAAGACTCAGTGAGAAAGTACCATAATTCCAGTTGGGACAAAAAAAGTTTGGACAGGTACATATCAAAACGGGCATTATATTCAATGATCAGTCTGTGCAGAGTACAGTGGATCAGTTACATCTCTGAATCTGGATGCCATACCTTTAGATATATACTGAGAGATTTAAAAGGACTGCCTCACAACACTGGGCACGTGGATTTCAAAAACAGTTAATTGTCAACATAGGTTCCCAGACCTCTAACTATGGTATAATTTTTGCGTTAGCTTTGCAAGAGATTAGGGTCTCTTGAGTGGGTATTTATAATGCCACTGGACTTGCAAATGTGAAATAGTTCTGACAGAATAGCAATGTGATAGTTATAAGAGGAGTTATGCTTGCTGATTTCCAACTTTTAAAGCAAAATTAGCATGTTCTCATCTTTTTTTGATAGAACTGACTCAAGCAATGAGCTGAATATTCCTATTACCAACAGCATTTCTGACCTTGTACTTAACATGATCTCAAAATCTACAAGAAAAATGAATTGTAAGTCAAACACTAAAGATGCTGTGCAGCTTTCCAAGAATGCAACAATGTATTCCTTGTTTTAATACTGAATTTCGTAGGCAAGTGTATTTCAATGACAATCATCATCTTCTTTCGGCTGTTCCCTTTAGGGGTTGCCACAGCGGATCACCTGTTTCCATTTCTTCCTGTCCTCTGCATCTTGCTCTGTCACACCAACCACCTGCATGTCCTCTCTTACCACATCCATAAAACTTATCTTAGGCCTTCCTGTTACCTGGTAGCTTCATCCTTAGCATCTTTTTCCCAATATACTCAGCATCCCTCTTCAGCACATGTCCAAACCAACGTAATCTTGCCTCTCTGGCTTTGTCTCCAAACCTTCCAACCTGGGCTGACCCTCTAATATACTTATTCCTAATCCTGTCCAACCTTGTCACACCCAGTGCAAATCTTAACATCTTTAACTGTGCCACATCCAGCTCAAACTCCTGCCTTTTTGTCAATGCCACAGTCTCCAACCTATATAACATAGCTGGTCTCACTACCTTCTTGTATACCTTCCCTTTCACTCTTACAGGTACTCGTCTGTCACAAATCACTCCTGACACTCTTCTCCACCCACTCCATCCTGCCTATACTCTTTTCTTCACCTCTCTTCCACACTCACCGTTACTACTGACCCCAAGTATTTAAACTCATCCACCTTCGCCACCTCTACTCCTTGCATCCTCACCATTCCTCTGTCCTCCCTCTCATTCACACACACATATTCTGTCTTAGTCCTGCTGACCTTCATTCCTCTTCTCTATAGAGCACATCTCCATCTCTCCAGGGTCTCCTCCACCTGTTCCCTACTCTCACTACAGATCACAATGTCATCTGCAAACATTATAGTCCACGGCGACTCCTGTCTGATCTCGTATGTCAATCTGTCCATCACCATTGCAAATAAGAAAGGGCTCAGAGCTGATCCTTGATGTAACCCCACCGCCACCTTAAACGCATCCGTCACTCCCACCACAGACATCACCGCTGTCACACTACCCTCATACATATCCTGTACCACTCTTACATACTTCTCTGACACTCCTGACTTCCTTATACAATACCACAACTCCTCTTTAGGCACCCTGTCATATGCTTTCTCTAAGTCTACAAAAACACAATGCAACTCCTTTTGACATCCTCTGTACTTCTCCATCAACACTCTCAGAGCAAATATCGCATCTGCAGTGCTCTTTCCCGGCATGAAACCATACTGCTGATCACTAATCATCACAGCCCTTCTTAACCTAGCTTCCATTACTCTTTCCCATAACTTCATGCTGTGACTGATCAATTTAATCCCTCTGTAGTTACTACAGCTCTGCACATCACCCTTATTCTTAAAGATCTGTACCAAAACACTTTCTCCATTCCTCAGGCATCCACTCACTTTCTAAGATTTCATTAAACAATCTGGTTAAAAACTACACTGCCATTTCACCTAAACTCCTCCATGCTTCCACAGGTATGTCATCTGGGCCAACGGCCTTTCCATTCTTCACTCTCTTCATAGCTATCCTTACTTCCTCCTTGTTAATCCATTGTACTTCACGATTCACTATCCCTACATCATCCAGCCTTCTCTCCCTCTCATTCTCTTCATTCATCAACCCCTCAAAGTACTCTTTCCATCTGCTCAACACACTCTCCTCGCTTGTGAGTATGTTTCCCTCATTATCCTTTATCACCTTTACCTGCTGCTCATCTTTCCTAGCTCGGTCCCTCTGTCTAGCCAATCGGTACAGGTCCTTTTCTCCCTCCTTAGTGTCCAACCTTTCATACAACTCTTCATATGCCTTATCCTTAGCTTTCGCCAGCTTTCTCTTTGCCATGCACCTCATCTCCTTATACTCCTGTCTACTTTCTTCATCTCTCTAACAATCCCACTTCTTTGCCAACCTCTTTGCCTGTATACTCTCCTGTACTTCCTCATTCCACCACCATGTCTCCTTGTCATCCTTCCTCTGTCCCGATGTGATACCAAGCACCTTTCTAGCAGTCTCCCTTACTAGCTCTGCTGTAGTTACCCAGCTATTTGGTAACTCTTCACTGCCACCCAGTGCCTGTCTTAACTCATCCCTGAACTCCACCTCACAATTACCCTTTTTAAATTTTCACCATTTGATCCTTGGTGCTGCCCTCACATTCCTCCTCCTCCTCTTGATCACCAACGTCATCCTACAAACCACCATCCTATGCTGCCTAACTACACTTTCTCCGGTCACCACTTTACAATCTCCTTCAGACTGGCCCTCCTACATAAGACGACAATAGTGTACAAAAATATTATACCAGACTATAAATGTACCCTTCTACCCCAAACTTTATAGGATATAGTTAGTAAACTGCTGACAAATTAATAATTTTAAAAAAATGAGGTACGAATGAGGAGGTAACGCATACTACTGCGAGTAAGCACCTGTACTTAGCGGTATCATTTTAAACGTGGACAGAAATAAACAGTGTAGCATACACCCTTATAAAGCACATGTACATCAATGTATGATCCAAAATAAAATACTGATGCTGCAGAAGCATGCGTTTCCTTCAATATAAGTTGTCTGATGGTCACAAACAGAGTGCTTATCTGCTACATGCCAGGGTAAAAATCACACTGCATATAATGGTTTCATGACCTGACAATATAGCAGGATTTTGTACATCAAGATCCTTTGGAGATATTGGCAGATGCTGCCACTGACACTGGCTTTTGGGGCTATTTAAATGGGCAATGGTTTAGCTGATCTTTGTCACTAGGCGTTAGGGATAGGGAAGGAGCACTGATTGCAGAGTTAGGGCTTCCCAGTGGTAGTGGCACTATGTGGGGATATCAGAAGACAAGTGGTGAGGCTACATTCAGGTAACAGAATGGTTCATATTATGGATAATCAGCTGAAGGGTAAGAGCCATTGACAGACTGATGAGACGCTTCACACAAACAGGATCCACATGTTTTTTTTGTCTGTGTCAAAGTACTGCATGTACTATGTTTGTCGAGGTCATTATCAGACTCCCTCTCTCATTCACAGTGGGCCCAATTCAGAAAGCTGACCTCAAATGCAACTTCAGTACCAGATCAAGTACCGGGTCACTTATGGGCTACTTAGGCACATGTGAATGGTGGGCAAATTAATAATTCCCCTCAGTGCAAGAACAAGGTTATTTATTCTAAGGGTATACAGCATTTTCTTAAAACTTGGATAGCTGAGGGATGAGAAGCACCATGGCCCATTTTGCCTTACGAGACTACAACTTATCTGATAGTCATGAAAGATTTTAACTGGACTCCTGGTAAAGCCAGAAATTCCTTTGCACTCAAACTATTTCATCAAGCTATGGGTTCGAGCAATTTGGCAAAAGTCCTTCCAAATGCATGACATGCTCACAGGCTGCAGGAGGCAATGAGGAAGGAAATGGAGGGAAAAACACACCCCATCAGGCCAGGAGTGCTGCAGGTGATGTAGGACATTGTTCCAAGAGTGCGCATAATTCTACAAGAGGTCTTGATATTCAGAGCCAGTTTCCTTACTGCCTTTTATAGGGCTTTTGGATGATCTGAAATGGTGCAGCCAAAAAAACGAGTCTTTGGTTTTACCACTAGTGCAGGTTTGTGCGTCCAAAAAGGGCGTTTGGGTGTACATAGCAATGTCTAAACTGGAACATAGGGAAAGGGTTGGGAGGGTGGCTTAATGGTTAAGGTGTTTGCCTTACAAACACAAGGTCCAGGGTTGGAGTCTCACAAAGCATAATTGGCTAGGCTTAAAATGGCTAGGAAGGGCAGTTAGCTTAGTACTAATCTATGAACCTATGAACCGATAAAGGTCAATGGGGTTTGACAGAAGTGTTATACAAGTATCAGGCACAGTGAGGCATGCAATCAGGACAATAATTCTGCCACCAGCAAGGAGACTGAGTGACACAGTATCAGCTAAGGTAGATATCTCAGAAAGCAGTGGTTCTGAGTAAGTTAGACAGAAACAAGTACACACAACACTCATTTTGCTAGGAGTGGCCTCATGTCCATATGGTAGGAGAACAATTCTAGATCAAGAACTGGCCAGGTGGAAGTCCAGTCCAAAACAAAGTTTATGTTACAGATGGACTGTTCTAGCTCCTTTTTGCTTTAACGACTCCGTCACAGAAGTGGTCAGATACTCTTGGGTAGATGGGCCAAATATTCATCAAGAGGCTAAACAATGTTGTATTTTATGTGACAGGTCCTCATGCTGAGGCCTGAAGGCAGTATGCATGCAAAGTTGAACTGCTTGGGGGGGGGGGGGTCCTCAAATAGTGGGGACAATGGGATTTTTCCCTTTGCCCATGGTTTTGGAATCAGAGTTGGCAGGGGCTTCTCCAGCCCTGCATAAAATAATGTTTCTTTCCTCTTTTTATTTAGTTTTTACCATTTGTGGGTGATGTAATATATGCTGATTTAATGAGCTGGCAATGTAGTGTCATTATTTTGTAAACAATCTAAAAGCAGTTTGTCATGGTTTTATGCTGAATTGCTTTGGATAGTGTGGCATGTTACTGCCTTTGCTATGCTTTTCTCAGAGATCACTGTATACTGGGGAAAGGGAAGTTTGCCCTTTTCCCCACTGCTGTTTAATCTAAGAGTCAGTGTACATACTGTGACGACCCTCCACTGGACCAGCAATCAAGGAGCATCAATTCTCACCACTGGCACCAGTGGGTGACGTACACTGGAAGGATGACAAGTACACACACACTATTTCCAGATGCAACTCTCTGCATCCGTGCAAGTACACAGAGACCACAGTCTGGGGCTGGTTTCTCACTCTTTCTCCAGATCTCCAGTAAGACTCCCTACTGAAACAGCTATAGAGTTGAGATCTCAGCAGCATGACCAAGCTACGACCTCCAGCACCCTCTCTGTCCAACCAGTGCTTCGTGTCCCTGCCCAAGCTGACATACACACTCAAGTTTGATTTACACACACACAAACACACACACACACACACACACACACACGGGAAAGGCTGGCACAGGTTTAACTAGCTATGCCTCCTTTTGCCGAGACTATAAGGTAGTTACCCACTGCCACCAGTCAACTCCTTATCAGCTACTTTAAGGCCCTTAACAAAGGGTGTCCAATCTTACTGTGCAATATTAAATATTAACACAAATGGTAGTTTGACCAAGAGCAAGGCTATTAGGAGTGGCCCGCACAGTGTCACCAAATAAATATGCAAGTACTCACAAAACTTAAATACCTTTACACAAATCAGCCACATTTAATAATAAAAGAACAAGACAATACTATACATATATTCAAAGTGACATCAAAGTTTAAAACCACAGGAAATATGTAAAACATTGCAGGACACTCAAATATATAAAGAAAAACATCTAAACTAAGCTTTACTACATTCCCGACTGTACCCAAGAGAATTACTATACCCCAGAAACTTGCTTCATTAGAGCAAGGCAGATGTGGTAAATGGATCTTCTTGCTGATGTCATATCCAAGACCGAATACAGAATGCCCCGTCTCACTAAGAGACTTCTCAAATTAATATCTAAAATTACTTCTGGGATACCTTGCAGAATGACAATTTCTTGGCATCTGACTGCTAGTTTCCAGTCCAACCAACCACTGATGAAGCTGGCAATATTTAGCAACTACCTTCTCCTCAGATCTTTAGCAGATGCTGGAAGTCATAAAAATTGCATTCCTTCATGCTTTCAAGACTAGTAATTAATTCGCCCTAAAGACTATACAGAACGTTCCCTAGTACAGACATGGTATCTTACAGTTTTCAATGCAGCCAGAGAGACAATCGTTTATGGCCTAGCCATAAAGTAATTTATTTTCAGGTATTTTTCTAAAACTTACGAGACTGAGGTTAACCTCCTGTATCCCAGTTTTCACTGTTAAAATATATACATTTAAACAATTACAATAGTGCACGTACACTTTTGTTCTCTCCCAGTAGGGCAAACTGTGGATGCATTTCAAACACAAACACTTTACAAAATACCTTTTCAACACATCTGTACAAGCCAGCTGGATATACACACGACATACAGTTCTAATACATATTCACACAAGCATCTTATACAAATCATTTCGATATTCACCAATGACATACAATTATTTACAAAATTCCAGCTAGCTGTGCTGGCAGTATCTCCTTTCGTCACATATACAAGTAGCAGGCTCTGTAGAGGATACAGGGAGTGCAGGGTGGCTTGTCACCCCCTGAAAAAAACAATCAAAATTGCAAAATAAATAAATAAATAATTTAAAACCATCCATTTGTGTGGTCACTGCATTTTCATTTTTATTTTGAGTTTCGTTTTCATGTTCATGTAATTGGAAACATTACACACACGTGTGTGTGTGTGTGTGTGTATCTATATATATCCATATCTATATTATATCTATCTATATATATATATATATATATATATATATATATATATATATATATATACATACACACACACACACACACACACACACACACATCACTTTTTGCCTTTTAGCTTCAAGCAGCACAGCTTGGCTCTTCATCTGACCAGAAAGTTATTTTCAATTTTGCCATCACTGGTCTCATATGGCCATTAATGTCTATTCTCCCTGCTTTTTGTGTAACAGTGTGGAGTTTCTGAAATGCACTCGAGATTCTATCAAATCCACAACAATTGTTTACAATCTTATCA
Source organism: Protopterus annectens (assembly GCF_019279795.1). Classification (NCBI taxonomy): domain Eukaryota; kingdom Metazoa; phylum Chordata; order Ceratodontiformes; family Protopteridae; genus Protopterus; species Protopterus annectens. The sequence continues at coordinate 90,871,310 of NC_056728.1, forward strand.
ATGGGAAAAATAGATCGTTAACCTTTCTATTTTTGAGACCGTTCCAGATCTGGAGACACTTTGCTTTAGGAAGGCATTTTCCACAGACTTGCTCCTTTTCAAGTACAAATTACCACTTCTGCAACTGCATCTTTTCCCTATGTACTTAAATATTTATAATCTCTACATATCTATACATGTATAATATATACAGTTTTCATACATATGAAAACAGTTCTAAGTGCCTCTTTACAGACTTTATTGTATAAACTAAGAATCATTTTGATCTGTTCAATACCACTGTCACAATGTCAGTTTATGTGCCATGCTGCAATGTCCAAAACTGTCCATAAACCCAATCCTGTATCTCAATAATGCAGTCTTCTTTGACAAGCCATTTAGAAAGACTGTCTCTAGTGTCCCAGGAAAGGCACATTTCTACGATCACTTCTTATCAAGCTGCATAATAAAGACCTGTAACTTTTTCACCAAAAAAAGCAAAACAGTCTAAGAAAGCCAAAAACTACATATCTTAATAATATTACAGACTATGATTCTGAGGCAGATGCTTACAGGGACCATTAACCAAGAGCTACATAGCACTTTCATTTTTTTAAGTTTAAAGAAGTGTGCTTTTACGCAGTGTGGTACACAAAAACTGAAGCAATGGTATAGGTTTCTGTACAAAGCAAGTAGTAAACTCCCACCACTTCCTGCAGTGACTTGCAAAATTACGTTTCATCTTGCAAATGTCACTGTAAATTAAACCCTTGTAACCACAACAGAAGAGGGGTGTGTCAAGCCAGTGTTTACATTTGCAGCTTGAAAAGAGAATATACCACAGTTATCAGCTGTAAAGGCAGTTACGTTAGTACAACTTTTGTCTAGTTACAATATTTTCCTTATACAGCAGATCAGGGCTGTAGACTATGGACATATCAGAGCCCAAAACGCACCAGAATAAACTCAAAGTTTAAAAGATACATCAGTTCCTGTAAAAAAATCCTTCAGTATTATGAGAAGTGATTACTTACTGAAAAGCCAGTTATAAGTTATGGTTAAGAACAAAGAGTTGCAAATAAAGATAGTAGTTTAAAACTGAACTCAAGACAGATAAGGCTTAAGGTTAAACTTTGAAATAGCAACCCCCACTTTCCCTAATTTCTTCTGTACATCCTCCACTCAGACATTTGCACAAAGGTAAGATTTTCAACAGCTTCTAAACTAGCTACCATAAATACAATTCTTCAAAGTAGTAGTACAAGATACAGTCTGCAGCATGGTTTGTGTGACACACTGTGCCATTCTGGCTTGGTGAGCAAACATGGCAGTTAACCATCTGGTTTCTACTGATAAGCCCTGTAAGCAAACTGTATGACAGGGACACAGTTTGATAGACAAGAATAGAAACTAAACTGAACAGCTTTCTTGCAAATATTTATGAAAATCATGAACATAAGTGCCAAAACAATTTTCCTGCAAAGTAAAAAAAAAAAAAGCATTTATGCAGTTAATGACAGGAATATACAAAAACGGAAGTTTTTAAACTTCTTGAATCTCTAAAAATAACTTTCCCAGAGTATGCTGCGCAATAAGAATCAGAAAGTCATAAAAGATCAGCCCCTATTAAAGGATGAACCAAACAACACAACACACATCCCAGTGTCACCTGGCAGTAAAAAAACATGCTTGTAATTATTAACTATGTACATAAATGATTGAGGCAAACCTTGAGTCACGAATTGAGTTCCCTAATGTTATTCGGGTGATATTAAAACAAAAACAGAATGCTTAGAAGTTAAATGGATGTTAATTTTACAATCTTACAAAGGGTAAGGATTAAATGAGAATATACCTTTAAACCCTCTTGCTGAGGTCACGTGACTTGATCACGTGACTTTGAACTTTCCTGATTGTATTTAAGCACTGGGCGTTTATTTTTAGATCTCATGAAGCACATTTGGTGTGAAAGTGCTCCATCTGTTAAATATTTTTTACTATTTTTACTTTTTTAGATTAAACAAGTGTGTTATACAGTGCTGTGTTAGCTGGTTGTGTTTTACTTGCTGCTTTTGAATTTGTTATTGAACCAGCTTTTACCTGCTCAGTTTAATTCTGTTTTAAGGCTGCAATATTCCCAACACTGCAGCCTTCTCTCCCAAGACAGTAAATATTGCTACAACCCCAGACTACCTTTATGGGGAGCTCTGAGTTACTGTTCCATTCTAGACAATACACCAAATACTTATAAAAAGCAAATGTCAGTGTGTAGCAGGGTAGTCTGGCCAATTACAGATAGATCCCAAAGCTTTTCACCACTAACAACAAATACTCTCTTATCAATTAATAAATAGACAATCATCCACAAGAAGCTTTTTAAAGTGAATACATAAAAATAAATCAAACTGACAATGAGCCAAATATCTTTTAAAAGCAAATAAATAAGAATACTTAAAGAATGAGTTAAGTAGTGCAGTTAACTATGCATAGAAATATAAATTAGCACAGAGAAAACTACTATGAACAGATTACAAGAAAGAAAAACATTTTTACAGCAAAACTCTCTTAGCTAGGTAGCTATTCAATAAAACAGAAAAGGTTTAAAAAGGTGCTTCAACAAAGTATTAGTTTAAGGGTGTGCACACTTATGCAACCGGCTTATTGTACTTATTTTATTTTTTTATATTTTCCCCCTAACAGATTTGTTTTTCAATTGAACTGTACAGGTTATAGGTCACAAAGGTAGGAAAAGTTTTGAAATTATTGTGGCCTCGGTTTTTTTTACATCACAAAAGCCTGGCATTTTAACAGAGGCGTGTACATTTTTTATATCATACATACACATTATGCATATACATATATATATATATATATATATATATATATATATATATATATATATATATATATTTCACACAGATGTGTAAATACACACACAGATTTATATAATACACTCGCATGCAAATAAATATAGATGCTTTCTGATACATACGTGTAGGTGCACACACTTGTACATATGCTGCACATGTACATAAAAAGGAATTTTCTTTTTCATAACTTTTAAGTGGGTGTTCAGCATACAGAAGTAGCCCTGCTTTGTACATGTGCACATTATTACAATTCTACAACATAAAACGTTTTTCCCGGATTGCAGCTGAGACATAATAGCTTTGCACTTTTTAGCAACAAGAAAGCAAAAGCAACTTAAATAACTGTTAAAAAAGGTAGGAAGGTTGGGAGGGTCATGGTATTATACCACACTAACTGATGAAACACTGAAGCAGAACTAATGTAAAAGAAAAAAACAATATAGCAATAATGAAGCATGTAGAGGCTGTATTATATTATTGTGCGGCTGTTGTATTACATTATTGTGCTAATGACTGTTCTGCAATGTCGTATGTTTGCACAACAGACAGTAAAAGTAGGTACTGCACAATAATTGTTAATGTAACCAGAAGACAGAAAATGTCTTCTGATGACAGGGAGGCAAAAAGTACAGTTGTGTACACTTACCATAAATGTAGATGTTAGAGTGTATTCACTGTTGCAGTCATTACATTAGGATAATCTGCTGGCAGGTTGCCCTCAGTCGGCCTGATTAAAGTCTTGGGTCCTGCGATGGTTGCTGTCCCTTCTTCCATGACATTAGGTCGTCCGGGGTATAAAACATGCAGCCAACGCCATTACATCAGTTTTTCTTGCCACAGATGTCAGGTGCCCCCCAATGGGGAGCAAATAAACATAAAAACACAAAAGTATACCTCCAACAAAAAGCAAATACACCAAAAAGGCTTTTAAGCATAGCAAAGAAAAGTAGAGGTACAGCCAGAAAAAAATTAGGGGGCTGGAGGGAGGATAACCAGGACTGCAACAGTAAATACACTCTAACATCTACATTTATGGTAAGTGTACACAACTGTACTATGTTCTTCGTGTTTCACTGTTGCAGTCATTACATTTGGGTAGATTCCCAAAGCTAGGGTTGGGAGGAGGAGTTTATACAGCATTAGGACCAGCTATAAGGCCATTCAAGACTGCAGTGGCAAAGCCAGCTCTGGTTTAGAGAAAATTGGTAAATGATAATGCTTGGTGAAAGTATGTACAGAACTCCAGGTAGCAACTTCTAGGATGCCCCTGGCAGGAACACCTCTGAGAAAGGCAGCAGAAGTAGATGCAGCCCTGGTGGAATGTGTTCATATCCCCTGTGAGGATAGGTTTTCCATGGTGCTCATAGCAGAAATGAATGCAATGGCTTATCCATTTAGAAATGGTTTGCTTTGAAATAGCCTTCCCCTATGCCCCTGCAGCAAATGCTACCAGCAGTTGTTCAAATTTTCTTTGAGATTTAGCCCTGTCCAAGTAGAATCTAAGTTGTCTGTGCACATCCAAGGAATTCAGAATCTGTTCCCCTTTGTTCTGTGGATTGGGAAAGAAGGTTGGCAAATGAATGGACTGATTAAGAGCCACACTGGAAACCACCTTGGGCATGAAGAAAGGATTGGTCCTGAGAGATGCCCTGTCCGCATGAAAGATGATGAAAGGCTCCACTGCCATAAGGGCCTGTAATTCAGATATCCTTCTAGCTGAAGTGATTGTGAAAAGGAAGGCTGCTTTCCAAGACAGAAATTTTAACTCTGCAGTAGCAGCTGGCTCGAAAGGAGGTACAATGAGTTTCTCCAAAACAAAGAAAAGGTCCCAGGCAGGGGTAGGAGCTCTTCTTGGTGGTCTCAAGTTTTTTGACCCTCTGAGATACTACTTGAGCAGAAGATGAGAGAAGAGGGGAGGTTCAGTGTTATAATTAGCTGAAATAGCTGAGGCGTGGATTTTAATGGAGGAAAAAGACAGGCCCTTGTGAAGCATCTCAGTTAAGTATTGCAAAATCTGAGGTAAATTGAGCGCTGCTGTGCTCATCCCTAAAGACTGGTTCCAGGCACAGAATCTTTTCCATTTGTCAGCATAAGATTTTCTAGTACTAGTTCTCCTTGCTTCCAAGACATCCATCACAGGTTTTCTGAGGGATGATCAGGGTGAATTTAAGTGATTAGCCAGGCTGCAAGGTTCAATGTTGGAAGCTGAGGGTGCAGAATTTGGTTCTCCTGCTGAGACAGCATGGAAAGGGTCTGAGGCAGGTGCCATGGAGATATGTGCGACACACTGGGCAGGAGGGGGTAAAGTGTTGGCGCAGACAGTCTGGAGCAATCAAAATCATCCTTTGTTTGTCCTGCTGGACTTTTAGTAGAACTTTGGAGAGCAGAGGCAGAGGGGTAAAGGCATAGACTGACAGAGCATCCACTTTCCAGGCTTCTTTATGGTGAGTCCTTGTGCAAAACTTGCCCAACTAGTAGTTCTGGGGGGAGGCAAATAGATCTAAGTCTGGGCTTTCCAATTCGCTTATCAACATGCTGAAAATCCGCGGTTCCAGTTTCCATTCGTGTGGGTCCATGAGGTTTCTGCTTAGTCCATCTGCCAATGTATTCATTTTTCCTGGCAGGAATTCAGCTTGTAGGTGCACTTGGTAGTTCAAGGCTAGTCTGCAGAGGGGGTAGGAATGTGTACCCCCCTGCTTATGTACCACAGAACTGTGGTGTTGTCTGTCTTTACCATTAGTTGTCCTGGAAGAATGTAGTCCTTGAAAGCTGTCAGAGCATTCTACAGTTAACATCTCCTTTTGATTGATATGCAGGTGCATTGGATTTGGGTTCCATTTGCCCTGAATGCACTTCACTGCTATGTGAGCCCCCCCCATGCATAGTCTGATGCTTCTGTAGTTAGGGTTTGGGCTGCAGGGGGTAATGTGAATGGTAGTCCCTTGTTTTGGTGGCAGGCCTACGCCCACCATAAGAACTCCAGACGTAAGCAAGGTATGATAGGAATCATCGTTTCCAGGGTGTGGCAATGCTGACTCCAATCAAAATCATCCTTGGTTTGTCCTGCTTGACTTTTAGTAGAACTTTGGAGAACAGAGGCAGAGGGGGAAAGGCATAGACTGATTGTCCTTCAGCTGGAAAAACCTGAGCATCCACTTTCCAGGCTTGTTTGTGGCGAGTCCTTGTGCAAAACTTGTCCAACTAGTAGTTCTGGGGGGAGGCAAATAGATCTAAGTCTGGGCTTTCCCATTCGCTTATCAACATGTTGAAAATCCGCGGTTCCAGTTTCCACTCGTGTGGGCCCATGAGGTTTCTGCTTAGTCCGTCTGTCAGTGTATTCAATTTTCCTGGCAGGAATTGAGCTTGTAGGTGCACTTGGTAGCTCAAGGCAGTGTTCCACAATGTCATGGCTAGTCTGCAGAGGGGGGTAGGAATGTGTACCTCTCCCCATGCTTGTTTATGTACCACTTAACCGTGGTGTTGTCCGTCTTTACCAGTAGTTGTCCTGGAAGAATGTAATCCTTGAAGGCTGTCAGAGCATTCTGTACAGCTAACAATTTCTTTTTAATTGATATGCTGGTGCATTTGATTTGGGTTCCATTTGCCCTGAATGCACTTCCCTGCCCGGTGAGCCCCCCATGCATAGTCCGATGCATCTGTAGTTAGGGTTTGGGCGGCAGAGGGTAGTGTGAATGGTAGTCCTTTGTTTTGGTGGCAGGCCTCTGCCCACCATAGGAATGCCAGGCGTAGGCAAGGTACAACAGGAATCTGTTTCCAGGCTGTGATAATGTTGACTCCATAGACTTTTTAGATACCACTGTAGTTTCCCCATATGCAGTCTTGCATATGGAATCAGAAGAATGCAGGAGGCCATGAACCTCAAGGCTTACAGTATTTGTCTTGCAGAGAGCAGGGTTTTTGTGACCACTAGTTTGAAGTAAGTTACCAAATGAATTTGATTTTCTGGTGTGAGGAATGCCATCTGGGCAGTTATATTCAAGCTTGCACCCAGAAATGTAATCTGTTGACAGGGTACCAGCTGTGATTTCTTTTCGTTTATGGTGTACCCCAGACAAGTTAGAACCCTTTTTACAAACGCCAGATGATTTAAGAGTATGCCCTGGTTTTCTGACTGAATTAGACAATCGTCCAGGTATGGATATATTTGAATATTTCTTTGCCTACAAAATGCAATAACTGGAGCAAGGCACATTGTGAATACCCTGGGCGCAGTAGACAAGCCAAAGGGCAGTGCAGAGAACTGATAATGCAAGTAGCCTGCTTTGAAGAGTAGGTATCCTCTGCAAGATTCCCTGATTGGGATGTGCAGGTAAGCTTCTTTTAAATCGAGAGTTGCCAACCAGGCGTCTTTGTCTAGCATAGGAAGTAATTGGTGAAGAGTCAGCATTTTGAATTTTGGAATCTCCAGAAAGGTGTTTCGAGTAGAGAGGTCCAGTATCGGACATCATGATGCGTCTTTTATGGGTACCAGAAAAAGCCTGGAATAGAAACTTTGTCCCTTTGCCTTTCTGGTAACGGTTGAATAGCCCCCATGCTTAAGAGGGAAAGAACTTGTTTTTGAGCCTTTGCCCACTGATTTGGGGGTAGGTCTGGCCACCCGTTTGGTGTTGGCAACATGTGGAAATGAAATCTGTATCCCTGGGACACTATATTTAAAACCCATTTGTCTTTGGTTACGAGTTCCCAGTTTTTTGCATGAAGAGCAATCTCCCCCCCCCCCAAAGGGGCGGTCAAAAGATAAATGCTTGGGATTTTTAAAAGGAAGTCATTGAGACTGTTTACCATAGGGGGTGTCTTGTTATTTCCAGATTTGGAAGTGGAGGCCCCCCACTGCTTAGTTCTGAGAGTCCCCGGGACTGAAAAGTACAGTTTTGTACCTACCATAAATGTAGATGTCCGATAGGCATGCATCTGCAGTCCTTACAAATGGGTTGTCCAAAGTCTGGGTCTGGCCTCGGCTGATGTCGCACTTCACCTGGCGTCATAGCTGCAGTTATCGCCATCTTCCTCAGTGTTTCTTGCCCCAGATGCCAGGTGCCCTCTAGGAAGGCTAAATTTGGATAATTGCAAAGTTTCCAAATAAGAGAGCAAACAAAAATAAACATGTATATACATATATACAAACAAATACACCATAACAGATTCCCCAGCTAGCTATAAGATGGACATCTACATTTATGGTAGGTACAAAACTGTACTATGTCCTTCAAGGATGCATCTGCAGTCCGCCAAACTGGGGAGGAGGAGTAATAAGATTAAGATCCCTTGCAAAACAGCAGTGGCAAACCAGTGAGGTCTGATGTTTTCTAACAAAATCTAATGCAATTTCCTATCCACTTAGAGATGGTCTGTTTTGAAATTGCTTTTCCTTCCATTCATGTTGCATATGATACCAGTAGCTGGTCAGTTTTTCTATTGCTCTTGGTCCTGTCCAGGTAGTAACGTAATTGTCTATGAACATCCAAGGTATGCAACAGTCTTTCTCCCCTGTTCTGTGGGTTGGGGAAGAATGTAGGCAGGTGGATAGCCTGGTTTAAAGATACTCTGGAGACCACCTTTGGCATAAAAGTAGGATTAGTTCTCATGGACACTATCTTGATGGAAGATCAGGAAGGGCTGTACTGCCATTAATGCCTGTAGTTCAGAAACCCTTCTTGCTGAAGTGATTGCAAGCAGGAAAGCAGTTTTCCATGATAAGTACTGTAATTCTGCTGTTGCTGCTGGCAGCACAAAATTCAAGTCCCATGCTGGCAATGGTGGCTTCCTAGGTGGTTTTACATTTTTAATTCCTCTCAGAAATGCTGAGCAGAGGATGCGAAAAGAGTGGAGGATCCAAGTTGTATTCTGCTGAAATAGCTGATGCATGAATCTTAATGGAGGAATAGGACAGGCCATTGTGGAAGAGCTCTGCCAAGTATTCCAGGATGTTAGCTATGTTTACCAGTGACACATTTTCTCCTTTTGCAGTACTCCAAATGAGATACCGTTTCCATTTTGCTGAATAATTTTTAAGATAATGTCTTTAACCCTGTGAGATAAATCTGGGTTATTTGGTCTTATGCAATGTTCCAGGCAGTCAGCTGCAGAGTTTTCAGGTTTGGATGCAGGGTTTTGAAGTTGTTCTGTGTTAACAGTAAGGGAACTAGTCAGTAATGGGTACCAATGTTGCCTTCTGGAGCTATCAGGATGATCCTCTTTGATCTTCAATAGCACCTTGTGCATCAAAGGAAGAGGTGGGAATGCATATGCTGTCAGGTTTTCCAACTGAATGATAGGGAGTCCACTTTCCAAGATGCAAATAAGTCTATTTCTGGTAGTCCCGCTTAGGATGTCTGCTAGTATATTTTCTTTTTATCAACATATGACCCTGTTGAAGAAATGGTCTGATATGTAGTCTGGCATGTGGAATCAATATTATGCAGGATGCCAAATGCCATTTGTTTTGATGTGCCCAGCTCTGCACCCAAGAAGGTTATATTGATAATGCTCTGATCCTGCAAGAAATCTGAGGTATCTTCTGCAATCTGGTCTGTATGTCTCCTTGAGATCTAGAGTTACCAGCCAAAGAAGTTGCTGTAGGGTCAGCATTTTGAATTTTGGAACAATGAGATATGTGTTTAAAGAATAGGTCTCCATTGGTTTGATGGTACCTTTTCTACAGCTCTCATCCTTAGTAAGTGAGTTATTTGTTTTCTATTGTCTGTAAAATCCATTTGTCTCCTGTGATGTAATGCCAGTTTACTGAATCAAGTCACTGTGATTGTGCTGTGGAAGTGGTGGTGGCTGGGCTGGTTGTTAGCTTGCCACTGACGTCCCCTGTAGGCACCTCTGGATTGACCCCTGCCTCTTGAGCACCTATTCCTGCCTCGCTGAGCTCTGGAGGTTTCTGGAAAGGACCAATTCTTGGAAGGCCAGTTCCTGCTAAACCTTGGAGGTTGGACCTGCAGACTGTCTGGACAGATTTTGCTTTCTCTTCCACCTTCTTCAGCACCTGCTGTGCAGGAGAGCCAAACAAACTGAGCTTATCCATGGGAGCATCTAGGAGCTTTGATTTAACATGGTCTGGTAAGGACTGCTCTTTTAACCATGCATGTCTTCTGATCACTGTACAGAAATTAGATCCCTCTGCTAACTAAGCATTTGTGAACCAGAGCTAGGGCTGTGAGAGGGGTCTTAGCAGGCACAATTTGGTAGATTTTCCTGGGGTTTTTTGCTGTGTCTGGGTTTGGCTTGAGAGGACCTGGAAGGAATTGGAAAGTACCAATTCTTAGTAGGCCACTGCCTACTAAATCTCAGAGGTTGCACTTGTAAGAAATCTTTAACAGTTTGCATAGATTTAGCTTTACCTTCCTTCTTTTTAAGAACTTCTTCAGCCTTATTGTAAAACAGCCAGTCCTGATTTAAAGGAGCATCCAACAATTTAGCTTTAACATGATCAGGCAATGATTGCTCCTTAAGCCAAGCATGCCTTCTAAGCACAGACCCAGTAACAGCAGCCCTGCAAGAGGCCTCTAAAGAATCAAAACCACACTGCAAAGTACGTTTTCCCACATGTTCAGCAGAATGCATTAAATCCTGTAAATTTTTATTTTCCACACAGTCAAATCAATATAATTTTCTGTTTAAGCAGTCCAATAATATGCTGTTGGTATTTTAACATATGAAATTGGCAGTTTAAAGCTCTGATTGCCAAGGTTGCAGAAGTATAAACCTTTTTACCCCATCTACCAGCTCCCTGGAGTCTCTATCAGAAGGGGTAGGATTTTTAGCAGTAGAAGCCTTAATGCCCTTGGGCCCATGAGAAATGGTCTCTGGATCTGCAACCGGATTTTTGAAAAGGAACTTTTGGGACTCAGGAACCCTGTAGTATCTGTCAGGTTTACTAGGAGCCAGAGGCAGGGAATCACGGGCCAAACTGGATTCAGAGAGCACATCATCAACAATGTCTAGTACAGGAGGTATAGCCAAAGGCCTATGCTGAGGAAGAAGGAAATCCCTAAGCCTCTTTTTTGAATCAGAAATTTCCTGGCTTTCCAATTGGAAATGCTCCCTTAAAGTATGTAAAGTTTCCCCAAAGAAAAATCCTCAGGAGGTGAAGCAGAGGGAATGGAATCCTCTGCATCAGAATCCTCATAAGTAGGCATGGACAAATCCAGGTCATTAGAAGAGTCAGAAGAAACAGATTCCTGATCAGAAGATTCATAATCAAGCTCAACCTTAGGCCTCTTGCGGGGGGTTGACTACCCCTGATTAGAATAATTAGATCTTCAGCCATTTTAATAATTTTTTTAGGCATAGGGGCCTGAGCATGTGGCCTGGGCATCAGTTTTTTAGACATGGATCAAGATTTAGGCCTTAATAACGAAGCCGGTGTCGATTTAACATGCAAGTCTGTAGGTCTGAATACATCCTCAGAAGTCGGTGCCTGCACAGCGCCTCCAGACCCATCCAAGGAACAGACATCCGCGGTTCCATAGTTGAAGTATCACGCGGCATACCGAACTCCGAATGGGTCTCAATAGAGGCCTGCGAATCAGAAGTAGCAGTTATCAGGGGCTGCGAAAGCGCCTCACTGAGCACCAGCGAACTTGTGACTGGCTTAAAAGCGTCTTCTGCAGTTTTGGATCTCTGCGGCCTGTCTCTGTCTTTATCTTTGCGTTTTTTCAGAATTCCGGTAGTCGGATGGCTAACTGACGACATTTCTGGATAATTAAACCGAGAACCGAAATATTTAGAGGCAAAAATGTACAGACAACGGATAGTGCGCTGATTAAATAAAGCACAAAACCAACAGCAAGGTATGTCGTGGTCAGGGCCTAGGCAAGGAATACAGTACGAATGAAAATCTTCATGAGGTATTTGCTTGCCACAAGTAATGCAATTATTAACTTTCTGACATTGGTAAGGATCAAGAAAAAGTTTCCCCAACTGGGTACTTAAAGTTGAAGACTTCGGTTGTGAAACTCGAAAACAAAAATTTCAGGAGTCAGCCGACCGGCACTTGTGAACTGCTTCGGCTTCAGGCACAACATGGCAAGAAAGACTGGTGTAATGGCGTCGGCTGCATGTTTTATACCCCTGACGACCTGAAAGAAGGGACAGCAACCGACGCAGGACCCAACACTTTGTTAATCAGGCCGACTGAGGGCAACCTGCCAGCAGATTACCCTAATGTAATGACTGCAACAGTGAAACATGAAGAACATCACAGCATTTTGAAGTAACTCCAGAAAGCAACAATTGTCACTATAGTACTGGATATAAAAACCCTCCACAGATATTTTTAGCAAGGAAAGAGATGGTGGCAACTTCACGTTCATGGTGCAAGACAAGTTTCCTCATTATATTTATTAATATAATACATCGTTGCTGCACTGTAACTACCACAACTTAGTGCTATTGCCCATTTCAGTAACACTTAATAGATATCAAAATATATATTCCAAGACTTGTTCATTTGCACACTACATGTCAGATAAGCTCCAAGTAAAGCAAAGCAATATTTGCACAAATAACAAATTGCACTGTGGACCTAAACAGCAATAAATGAAGGGGTGTGTGCTGCAAATTATTAAAGAGAAGGAGAGAATACCTCATAACATGGCTGTTTAAACAGTATTATGTACATAAAATACCTGTAACTGTACAATACTCAAAATTATTACAAAAATGCACTAGAGTTCTGTAATTTAACTTGGCAAAAACATGCAATAGTCTAATTTGTTGCAGTGTCTACAAAGTTAAAAATACAAACTCCATGCAACAGAATGCTGGAATGTAAATGCCAGAAAACATTACTTTAAACTGCATACTAGACAAACAATATTAAACACTCTCTTAGATGTAAGCTCCCACTCAGTACTAAAAGGCATGCAAAGGTACACACCTGTGTGACAGTAAAGCATAAAGAATAAAATCTGGAAAGCCATACAGCATATGTTCTTAAAAGGAGATGCTCTGAAGTATGCATTATGCTGGTTGCAAACAGTTGCACAGTGACCAGAAAACAAATAAAATGCTCAGAAGGATACATTTTACTAAGCAGATTTACACAGTATGCCATACATACGAAGAAAGTTAAGTATGCCTTGTAAGGACATGTGGGATGAAGGGGAGCAACAGACTGATTAGAGTCAAGGAGAGAGGAAAATTTACCTAAGTAAGATGAAAGTGTTCACAAAAGGCAGAGAGCTATACCCAAGAACCTAAAAGGCTCAAAGGGGAATGGGAGATGGGATAGGTGCACAAAAATGTTAAATATTACCTGTAGTATACGCTGCTCTACTCCCCCTGTGAAACAGGACAGGAATAAATTTCGTAACAGTGCAACTAGAATAAAACAAGCATATTCTATACAGTGCAGACCTAAACAGAAACTATCCTTAGGCCAGAATTTAAACTCGCTCTGACAGGTCAGCAATTGAAATTATGGACAGACTTTAATCAGAAACCACATCTCAGGAAACAAACCTCATTCATATTAATTTGTATTTAGTAACTTAGAACCTCATAGTTAGACTTAAGTTAAAAATTACAATGTGAAAGGTAATTACATGGTCCAAGGTCAATGAATAAACTAAAACAAATACAGTACATGCTACAGGTGTGGGAGAAAATATGGACAGTTATATGCATTAAAAATAAATAAATAAATAAAAACTAGTCCCTCTGGGTCCATTTTACAAAATTACAGAGATTAAAAGCAACCTAATAATATAACCTACTAGCAAAAGTAGACAGGAGTAGAATGTATTCTTAACAGGACTAAGACTATTTACATTTTACAAAAATATTTACTAATCATTTTTATTGAAAGAAGCACAAAAATCACATTATACTTTATTTTATTTATTTATTTTATTTTACATTTGTTGACCGGGCTAGTCTAGCTGGATATATGTCCATTTTCAGTAGAGGCCCGGGGAGAAAAGCTCCATGTGCAAAACAATATGAATAAAACAATAAACAATATATGATAGATCAAAAATAGAATAGAACAAAATATAATAAAAAAACATTTTAAGTATGATCACGAAAAAGTCTACAGAATAATACAAAAAAAAACCACATTTAAAATATGGTCATGAAAAAGTCTACAGAAGAATATATGCAATGTATACGACGGTAAAGTAGTTAAACAATGATGATAATAAAGAAGTAAATAAAAAGAATTCAGTCACAGGATTCATAATAAGCAGCTTTAGAAGGGAAGGGTAGATGATGCAGGTGGTTGTAGCGAGAAGCAGCAGCAGTTAGTCAGGGATAATACAGGAACATAACCAGTGTTTCTTGAGATGAAGCTCGAGCTTCTTTTTGAAAAGTTCGTGAGAGCAGAGAGTAGTAAGTTCAGTGGGTAGAAGATTCCATAGTTTACCAACGGTGTTACAGAAGAGGGAGTCGCCTGCTACATTGTTAGCTCTGCTGGTGTTAAACAGTAGTTTATTAGCAGGGAGTAAGTTTTTAGGATTATGGTAGAGGGTGAGTAGGCTTGAGAGTATAGGAGTATTAGAGGGTTGATACATTCTTTTATGGGCAATAGTAAGCTGTGAAAAATGAAGATGCTGCAGAAATTCTAACCAATCGAGTTGTATAAGATTTAGACAGTGGTGAGTTCGGAAAGGAGAGGCAGCAGCAAATCTGTCAATATTATTATAGGATACAGTCAGCTTGTGAATGTTGGTTTTAGAAAGGTTTGTATAGATGGGTGAGGCATAGAGTAGAGTAGAAATGAGAGGAGTTCTGGCTATAGCCGTCCTGGCTGTTGGAGTAAGAAATGGTTTGATTCTATAGAGGGGTCCAAGTTTCTTGTTGACTGCTTTTATTGTACTGTTAATATGCATGTCAAAGTTGATGTTATTGTCAATAGTTATTCCTAGGAGCTTGGTAGTTGGGTCTGGAGAGATAACAGTGCCATTGTTAGATGTAAGTGTAAATTCTATGGGGGTGGACTTGTGTGTTGGGGAAAAGAGTAGCAGTTTTGTTTTCTTAGGATTTAGGAGACAGCGGTTTGTAAACCATTGTTCCACAGTGTTAAATGTGTTCTGGGTTATGGTTTGCAGTTCAATTTGAGAGGTAGCTGAGCAGATAATAGTGGAGTCATCTGCATACTGAATGCAGGTAGAATGAGGAATTGCTGAGTGAAGATCATTAATACAGATGGAAAATAGGAGCTATACTTAGCAATACATGTCATCTACTGTGATTATGGCAGAAAAAGGTAAGGTACTATTGCACTGTTTAAATGACTACTACTTAAACAACACTAACAATTTAACAATGTTAACGTTGAAAGTTTGGGGTGCTTCATGGTTATCGAGTGCGCAAGGGATATGTACAGTGAATGAATATTCAAATTGACAGTTTATGATTCAAAAACAGTGTCAGAACTACAACACCTAACATCTACCTTATTCAGGCCAGATACAGCACAGGCTCTATTGGCAGAGAGTTATGCAAATGACTTCTATTCTCATATACACAAATCACAAACATAATTTGCTCAGAGACCATATATACTCCAAACAAACCTTTTATGCAATATGTCCATGCACTACCTATGCAAATGCAGGTAAGTGTTGATGCAGGTTTCTACACCCAGAAGAGGGTGGGGAAATGAAGCAGTACAGATCCAAGGGTTTCAAAAACAGCTCACCCACTCCTAACATGTTCGCTGCACAAGGAATGAACACCAACAATCATGCAAAGCCTTACACAAACTTGTACTGCTCATAGTAAACCTATGTTACTCTGCCAAAATTTAAGTCAAATTAAAAGGCATAAGATTCATTACTACACTATGCTCAAGGTTATGCTTTGCATAAAGAAGAGATTTGAATATACTCGTGGGGGGCGGGGTGGCTAGCAGGAGAGATCAAAGCAATGTATGGAACATCACGGACCTAACAACAAGGAGTGTATGGGGGCTTACTGGACCACATGATGTACTACGGCATGAGAACAAGAGAAATGGTTCAGTTAATCACAACTGGAAGTTTCTGGGACTAAAATGTAAGCAGAGTGGTGAAATGGGAAGAAAGAATTGTTAACAGTACACCTGATGGCATCTTTAGGAATCCCAGCTACTGCAACTGAGAAGGCAAAGTACCAAACCATCCACTGTATCAGCCAATAAATGCACTCAAGATGTGCCACATATCTCAGGTGCTTGGAGAAAGTACAGTTGTGTACCAACCATGAATGTAGATGTTAGAGTGTATTCACTGTTGCAGTCATTACACTTGGGTTATCCTGCTGGCAGGTTACCCGCAGTTGGCCTGAATTCCAAAGTCCTGGTCCGGTGTCGTTGCTGTCGCCTCTTCCCTGACGTCAGTGCGCCAGGGGTATAAAAGATGCAGCCGACGCCATTTTCTTCAGTTTTTCTTGCCCCAGATGTCAGGTGCTCCCAAAAGGATAGGCTAAAAAAACTGCTTAGAAAAGCATGCACTAAAATAAACAATACCTTCATCTACAAGCAAATACACCACATAGGTTGTATAGGATAGAGAAGTACAGATAAGTCCCAGCAAAGAAAGGGGAAGGTGGGTAACCTGGACTGAAACAGTGAATCGAACATCTACATTTATGGTAGGTACACAACTGTACTATGTTCATCGTGTTTTACTATTGCAGTCATTACACTTGGGTTGAATTCCAAAGTTGAGGTTGGGCAGCTGGGTCTAAATAGAATTAGGAGTGGCTATAAGGTCCTGCAGAACTGCAGTGGCAAAGCGTGTTCTGGATTTAGAGTAGAGTAAAGAGGTAAGTGGTAGTGCTTAGTAACAGTGTGCACTGAAGTCCAAGTTGCAGCCTCCAAAATATCCTTGGTTGGTACTCCTCTGAGGAAGGCTGCTGAGGTGGCCGCTGCCCTGGTAGAATGTGGTCTAATGCCCTTAGGCACTGACTTGCCATGCTGTGAATAGCAGAAACGAATGCAGTGTCCCATCCATTTTGAAATAGTCTGCTTTGAGATAAGCCTTTCCTCATCATCCTGCAGCATATGCCAGCAAAATTTGCTCAGTCTTTCTGAAAGCTTTAGTTTTGTCCAAGTAGAACCGTAGCTGTCTGTGTATGTCCAAAAAATGCAGAAGTCTCTCCCCTTTATTCTGTGGGTTTGGGAAAAAAAGTAGGCAAATGAATGGTTTGGTTAAGAGCCACACTGGACACTACCCTAGGCATAAATGATGGGTCTGACCCTGTCTGGATGGAAGATAATAAAAGGTTCCACAGCCATTAATGCCTGTAACTCTGAGACTCTTCTTGCTGAAGTTATTGCTAGAAGCAGAGCTGTTTTCCATGATAACAATTTGATCTCAGCTGGCTCGAAAGGAAGCAGTGTGAGTTTTTCCAAGGCAAAATTGAGGTCCCATGCAGGTATTGCTGCTCTCCTTGGAGGTCTTATGTTTTTGGCCCCCCTGAGGAAATGCCTAAGCAATGGATGTGAAAAAAATATGTGGGTCTGTATTGTATTCAGCTAAAATGGCAGAGGCACAGAATCTCTTCCATTTTTCTGCATAAGATTTTCTCGTGCTGGGCCTCCTGGCCTCCAAAATAACATCCAGAACCGCTTTAGAGAGAAATGTATACTGAATGGTTACACGATCCGCCATGCAGCTAGATTTAGGGTTCTGAGTTGGCTGTGCAGGATCTGATTGTTTTGTTGGGTCAGTAAATGAGGAATTTGAGGCAATGTCCAGGCTGGGCCTTGGGACAAGCACCTTAGGATTGGGTACCAGTGTTGGCGGGGCCAATCTGGGGCAATTAGTATCATTTGTGGCTTCTCTTGTCTGACCTTTAAGAATACCTTGGGGAGGAGAGGCAGTGGAGGAAAGGCATATACTGTGAGGTTGTGCCAGCTGAATGACAAGGCATCAACTTTCCATGCTTGTTTGTGATGAGTCCTTGTGCAGAATCTCTGAAGTTGGCAGTTGTGAGGGGAGGCAAAAAGATCTATGTCTGGGCATCCCCATTTCCTTGTTATGCTGAAGATTTGTGGATCTAGTTTCCACTCGTGAGGATCCATGTGGTTTCTGCTTGTTTGTCTGCCAGAGCATTTGTTTTTCCTGGCAGGAATTGTGCTTGCAGGTGTACTTGGTAGGTCAATGCTGTGTTCCACAAAATCATGGCTTGTCTGCAGAGGGGGTGGCAGGAATTGTGCTTGCAGTTGTACTTGGTAGGTCAATGCTGTGTTCCACAAAATCATGGCTTGTAGGAATTTGTGCCCCCCTGCTTATGTACCACATAACTGTTTGTCCGTCTTTATCAGCAGCTGTCCTGGATGAAGTAAGTCCTTGAAAGATGTCAGGGCATTTTGTACAGCTAGCATCTCTTTTTGATTGATGTGAAGATGCCTTTGGCTTGGGGGCCATGTGCCCTGAATTTTCCTGCCATGTGGGCCCCCCAGGCATAATCTGATGCATCTGTTAGTGTTTGCCTGGCTGTGAATGGCTGTCCCTTGTTGTGGTGACAGGCCTGTGCCCACCATCGAAACTCCTGTTGCAGGCAGGGAATGAGTGAAATTAATGATTCCAGGCTGTGGCAATGTTGAGTCCAAACACTTTTTAGGTACCACTGGAGTTTCCTCATATGCAGTCTTGCATATGGAATTAGCAGAATGCAGGAGGCCATGTAGCCCAGAGCTTGCAGAACTTTTCTTGCAGATAACTGGGTCTTTGTTGCCATGCTTTTCGAAGTAAGAAGTCAGTTGCCTTTGTTTGTCTGGCGTGAGATAAGCTATCTGGGCAGTTGTATTTAAGCTTGCACCCAAGAATATTATCTCTTGAGAGGGTACTAGTTTTGATTTCTTTTTGTTTACTGTGTACCCTAAGCAAGTTAGTAATCTTTTTACACACGCCAGCTGCTTCAGTAGAATGTCTTTGGTCTCTGCTTGAATAAGGCAGTCGTCCAAGTAGAGATATATTTGAATTCCTCTGTCTGCAAAATGCAATTACTGGTGCCAGGCATTTTGTGAAGACCCTGGGCACAGCAGATAAGCCAAAGGGCAGTGCAGATAATTGGTAGTGCATTGAGCCAGCTATGAATCTGAGGTATCTTCTGCAAGACTCTGATTGGGACATGCAGGTATGCCTCTGAGGTCCAAAGTTACCAGCCAAGCCTTCTTGCCCAGCATGGGTAGAAGCTGCTGCAGACTCAACATTTTGAATTTCGAAACGTCCAGAAAAAAATTTAGAATAGACAGGTCCAGAATTGGTCTCCATGGTTTGTTCTTTCTTGGTACTAAGAAAAGTCTTGAGTAAAATCCTTGTCCCTGCTCTTGTTGTGGCACTGGCTGAATAGCCCTCATGTCCATGAGAGATGAAACTTATTTTTGTGCCTCTGCCCATTGATTGTGTGGCAGGGTCTGGCATACCTTTTGCCTTTGGAAGGGTGTGAAAGTGGAACCTGTAGCCCTGAGAGACTATATTTAGGATCCATTTGTCCTGGGTGATCTTGTGCCAATTTTGTGAAAAAAGTGCTAGATGTCCCCCTAAGGGTGCTGGCAAAAGATAAATGCTTGGCATTGGCAGAGGGAAGTCATTGGGACTGTTTCCTATATGGCTGCAATTTGTCTTCTCCGCTTTTGGAGGCAGAAGCACCCCATTCTTTGGGCCTGTATGAGCCCTGGGGCTGTTGTCTGCCTCTAGGGCATCTGTATCTGCCTCTTTGTGGCCTGTCTGACACGGGGAAAGGACCAATTCTTAGAAGGCCAGTTCCTGCTAAATCTGGGTGGCTGTACCTGTAAGAAATCCGTCACTGTCTGCATAGATTTTGCTTTATCCTCCATTTTCTTCAACACCTCTTCTTCCTTAACACCAAACAAAGTATCATGCTGTAATGGAGCATCCAATAATTTTGCTTTAACATGATCAGGCAGAGTCTGTTCCTTTAACCAAGCATGCCTTCTAATAACAGAACCTGTTACAGCGGCCCTACAAGAGGCCTCCAGTGAATCATAACCACATTGCAAAGTATGTTTTCCCACTTGTTCAGCTGCATGCAATAAATTCTGCAATTCCTTGTTCTCAGAACATTCAGAATTTGTCAACATTTTCTGTTTTAACAGAGACATTAAGTATTGCTGATATTTAAGCATATGAAACTGACAATTTAAAGCCCTTACAGCCAAGGTAGCAGAAGTGTAAACTTTTTCCCCCCATCTGTCCAGAGCCCTAGAATCTCTATCTGAGGGGACAGGGTTTTTTGCAGTAGCAGCCTTGACCCCTTTGGGACCCTGAGAAATAGTTTCTAGGTCAGCAGCAGGGTTTTTATATAGAAATTTATGAGAATCTGGAACCCTGTAGTATCTGTCTGGCTTAACAGTTGCAGGAGGTAAAGAGTCAGGAGACAGGCAGGACTCTGAAAATACATCATCTACAATGTCTAGAACAGGTGGAATAGTAAGAGGTCTGTGCTGAGGTAGAAGAAGAAAGTCTCAGAGTCTTTTCTTAGAATCTGAATAATCTCGACTCTCCCAGTGGAAATGCTCCCTCATGGTATGCAGGGTTTCCCCAAATGAGTAATCCTCAGGAGGAGAAGCTGAAGGAATAGATTCTTCAGCATCAGAATCCTCATAGGGAGGAATAGAGTATCCCTGTTCTGAAGAGGAGTCCGAGGAAATGGAAACCTGATCTGAGGAATCATATTCAGTATCTTGCCTAGGCCTCTTATCAGGAGAGAGATGGGAACCCCTGAGCAAAGAAATTAGGTCTTCGGCCATTTTGAGCAGCTGTTTCTTAGGCATGGAAGTCTGTCCTGGAGAAAGCTGTACTTGTTTCCTTGTCTTTAAACCTGTTTTAGTCTTTGTCTTGGACGCTGAAGTTGACTTGATATAAAGCTGTGTAGGTATGAAAACAACCTCAGAAGCCGATGCCTGCTCAGCGGCTCAGGACCCATCTGAGGGATTAGTTTCCGAAGGCCCAATACCCTGAGTATCCAGAGGCCTAGTTGTCTCCACATGGGAGTCGGAGGCGGCCTGTGGCTCTGAGGTAGCGGGTGTCAGGGGCTGCGAAAGCACCTCAGTGAGAACCGGCAACTGGCCTAGAAGAGGCTTCGTCGTCGGTTTTGGACCTTGGATGCCTGTCCTTTTCTTTTTCCTTGCACTTTTTATGAATTCCGGTCGTCGGTTGTTCCGACGACATTATATAGTTCAACCTTCAGCCAAAGTAATGAAAAGCAAAATCGTACTGACGCTTAGTGCGTTGGTTAAATCTAGCACAAAACTGACAACTAGCAATGTCGTGATCAGGGCCTAAGCAAGGAATACAGTAAGAATGGCAATCCTTATGAGGTATTTGCTTCCCACAAGAAATACAATTGTTAACTTTTTCTGACATCGGTCTGGAGCAAGAAAAAAGTTTCCCCAACGGGGTACTTAGTTTTATAGAAGACTTCGGATCTGAAATTCAGTTTCGAAAATCTCAGGAGACGGCCGACTGGCACTTGCGAACTGCTTTTGCTTCGGGCACCGCGCGGCTAGAAAGACTGAAGAAAATGGCGTCGGCTGCATCTTTTATACCCCTGGCACACGGACGTCAGGGAAGAGGCGACAGCAACCGACGCCGGACCAGGACTTTGGAATTCAGGCTGACTGTGGGTAGCCTGCCAGCAGGATAACCCAAATGTAATGACTGCAACAGTGAAACACTATGAACATCTGGGTAAAGTAACAACGTTAAGGTAACATGTACTACATGTTACGGGATTCTTCATTAATTCATGTCTTGTTATCTTGTACACTGGTATCAGGACAGTCCACAGTACTGAAGGCACCATATTGGAACCAAACAAAAAGCATCAGGATACCAGCTGCAGTCTTGGTGCTGATGTACACAAAGGATTGTGAAAAAGCATGAGCCTCGGGAAGGTTATGACCACAAACACTAACAGATTACTGGGATTAATGCAAAAACATGTATGACAGCAAAGCTTCCACAGGATCACACCAAGTTCTGATAAGTACCATTACAAGATGATTTGCACTGGGATCAAAGAGTGGTTATAAAGTAAAAGATGAGTTTTCACAGTCAACATAAGATCTGGAACTTCTCAACCCATGTCGATCAAATTACAACTCTAGTTTTTGGGAATTTTACTTACCGATTGACTGACTGCTTCCCTGACACATCAGTCATGCAGACTGTTCAGCGATCACCTCATCTGCTACAGTTTCCATGGCAGGTAACAAGCCAGTTAGTGGGGGTACTCCTTCGTACTATTTCTTAGGGGAGGAATCCCTGTAAAACTCACCTTTCATCTCTTAACTAGGCATGGTTATACAAGGGCACTCGTGTCTTCATGCATAGCTGAGAAATCATAAATGGAATGAACACAGTTACATTACATACGTATGAAGACCTCACAGTATTCTTTTTCTGGTGAATAACTATCCCAACTTAATCACCTTCTCTGGGGGAAAAAAAAAAAAAAAAAAGAGTACACTATAAGCTACTAGTCACTCCACTCTGATCAGCCACTGAGAATACAAGCTGCTACGTCAAACATAGGTGTGGGAAATGAAGAATATGAACCTACCCTGCCTCTCTGCCAACAGGCCATCAACCTGTCCTTTCTTAACTAGGGGCTGAGGAGCAGAATTTGTTAACAGGAATTAAGCTAGAAGACAATACATTCACCTTATTGTTGAAATGTTAAGTGCTCAAAAGTCATTTAGAATGGCTACATGCTGGAAAGGAGAGAGATGCTTTGATGTTAGAGAGTAAAGAAATTATTTGTATTCTATTACTGACTGTTTCTATGACAGCAATGAATTGCTATTAAACAATAGTAGTTGGTAGCACAACAAACCCTTTTCTTATAAAGTACAACGGCCAGTCCCTGATAAAATATTTAAGATGGAAGATGGAAATGCCAAGTTGTTGTTTCCTATCAAAGTCAAAACCAGCAAACCTAATGGAAAGTGATCTTTAACAAAACAAGGACACTAGCAAATTAACCAAGATTTCAGGGTCAAAGGGAGACATCCTGAGCCGCTGCCTAATGTTTTCTTAAAGATGCTAAGTGGGGTGCCACCAACCAGGGGGACATGAGAGTGATGTCTAATAATCAGTTCTCCTGATCAGCTGGCTGTGGCAGTCCAGGTTTCTACGAGTCCTCACCTCTTCAGAGTGTATAACAAATATGCTGCTGTTAACCTACTGACCTATTAGGGGCTCCTACTTGGTGAGTAAGAGATTAGGCTCACCCTCTCTTCCAATACTTTTTTTTAATAAGCACCTTCACTTTGGAGGAACCTGCACAGTCTAAGCCAGTGCACATCATTTCATCGCACAAAAAACACACCTGCCCAAAAGCCCACCAGTTTGCCCTGAATGAAAGAATGAATGCACTTTTTGCAACTACAGAAAAAAAAAAAAAAAAAACAATGAAAGTTTGATACCTACACTGTTAATGAGGAATATAACAAACTGGTCAGACGTGATGACACCAACAGCCATGACTGGGTGGAAGACAGGCCATCCAGGTAGATGGGGGATCACTAGGAGGTGATCTGAGAATAACTAAGGACAGTCCCTTTCAGATCAACTGATAAAGTAAGATCACATCTTTATTCAAAACTGGGGACATTCCTTAGAGGATTTATTAACTGTGCTAAATCCCAAGAAGCAACTCCAGCATTCTGGGAAAACAACAGAGGCAAGTCAAAGGTTTAAAAAGGCTGAGCCCTGAAGTAAAATATAGCAAAAAAGACCTGACACAGGTGTAGTCAAGACAATGCTTGGAAAATCACATGGTACGTGGTAGTAGCACATATTTTCTGCAACAGTTACTTGCTTTGTTCTGAAGAAGCAATTGGGATGAAAGCACTTGGTTTTAAAATTCTGTTGGTGCCTTTTGTGACATATGACGTTTTGTTTTTTTAATGCTTGGTGAAGTTTTAAATGGAGAATCCAAGTGACCACAGTAGAGGTATCTGCAAAGCCGACACTTTGAAGCAAGCAGTGGGAGCACTGCAACACCTGCAGCGAAGTGGTGGTCTTTCAGGTGATGCATTTGCCAAGTGATACTGAGCTATCTCATAGCAAAAGATAAAGCAGCTGAAGCCCACCTGGATATGGTATGCTGCTAACTGCAAGCCATTGCCTCTCCAAAGTAAAGGACAGAGTCAGTACCTGGTCTTCTTGAAGTCATGTACCTGGTGCACTGAAAACCTTAGCTGGAAAAAAAAAAGCTGGTGTCAGACTGGTTCAGGAAAAACTAAACTACTCTCAGATCTCATTAGGAAATGTGCTGCAACTCTGACATCCTGCAAGAAGTGGTGGTGTTTTCACCGACTACAGGAGGCTTTAAATGTAGGAATGTTGAGTGTTCCTTTTCTGGTTTGGATGTGCTTCTGTTGAAGGAAAGTGGGTCTTCTTAATGTCAAAACTGTAACACTGACATACCACAGACAGTTTGAAGGAGAGAAGTCTGACAATCAAGAATTATTACTCCTATAGAGAAAGCAAGACTCCACTGAAGAGCTGCTTAGCCACCCTGTGCTCAATCATGATTCTTTCTTATCTGTAATGTCAGAATAAGCAGAAAATTTACACATGTACCTTGACCATGTAATAACAGCTGCCCAAATTATACAGGCATAGAATCAGCCATATGATTACCAACTGTTGAGATATCTAGTCCTGTTCTGCACAGAACTTTCTTTTCACTTGGCAATATATGAATACGAAGGGAAAGTCTTCCTGTCCACACTCATAACACCCCCTGTCAGTATTCCCAGAATGATGAAAGATCCACAAAACAGTCAATTTTTAACTCAATTATGGGGGAGTTCTTTAGATAGGATGGGGAGGACTGCAAGGATTTCATCTACTGTCAGGAACTTGAAAGCCCGAAAACTCACCCTTCTTTGGCACTAGGCAGCACCAAAGCCAATTTTTGTAATTTTCCCCTGAATTCTGAAATGAGGTAAGGAGTAAGAGGAAATGGGGGGGGGGGCTATGGTAACCTCCCCTACAACAGACTACTGAAGTGTAACCTTTCCATGTTGCACCAAGCAGAAGGGAAGGGGAGGACTGCACTTTCCCATGTGGAAATGAGTCAATCCCTAGACTGTGACACTTCTAAAAGATCATACCAGACAGAGCATCTGAATCCACAGCTCAGACAGGAGTGGCTGAGCGGCACAGGTAGCCCAACGGCACAAGTCACTTTAGCCGAGATGTGAAGTGCTCAAAATGGGATGCCTCTGTCTATGGTACCTTGTCAGATGTGCACTGCCTCTTTGTATGTGGGTGGGGTGCTTGTTTTACAGTGTATCCCCTTGCTTGTTTATACAACACAGAATAGAATAGCTCTTGGACCATTTTATGAGTAGTCTTGGAAGCAACATTCCATCCAAGGTCTTCAGGGTCAAGAATACTATTTATAGTTCCAAAGGGGTGAAAGTAGAATCCCATCTCCACTGAAAATGACTTCCACTGAACAAGGCTGGAGCTAAGGAGAGTTTCCACCCCAACAGCCAAGCACCAATTTTTAACACCTGAAATATCTTTAGCTGCAGGAATGTGGGGCCAGGTGCATAACAGGTGGGCACTGACCACCAATCCAGGGTCTAGTGATAAAGGTCTGACACTAGAAGATTATCTGTGAGTGTGTGGCGACTCTGCAGCCGTTGACACCTCAACATCTGATGCAGCAATGACATCCATATGTGAGAAAAAGACACCTTAAAGATCATAGCCAACATCAAGCTCAGAAGTAAAAGGAGTGAATCAGACTTGACTCTCAGCTCCACCTTCAACCAGGTTGCCAAATTGTGACTTCATGCACCTTCTCAATAGGGCAGGAATGAGAAATGCCAGAAAGGGTCCAGCTTCTTGCTAACGATAACTCTAAGTTGGGATCAGAGAGGATTTCTTCCTGGCATTCCAGAGGCTACAGCTACTACCCAAGGTGTCCCTCAAGAAGTCCACCAACATTCATTCAGCTAGGGGAATATATGCGGTTTTGCCCACCATGACCAACACCTTATTAAATGTTCTAGAAAAAAAAAAAAAAAAAACAGGAAACAGTCCATCTGCACTAAGAGAACATCCTCTGCAGACTAACTGCCAAAAAAAGTCTAGCACAGCAACTGACACAATCAATAGACTACGGAGTAACAAAAACACTGCCCCTCAAGAGTCACCAACCTGAATACGACCTCCCAGATGCACTCCAAGCTGCTATGATTCAGGATGGTGCGGAAATTATCCATTACTTTTGGAACTCAAAAAAGGCAGGAGTAAAATGATCTCCATTCTGAAAGAGGGAGATCCTCTACACACCTTTTGAGGAGTAGAATCTAAGCCTACCTTATAAGCTCTGCAAAGACTGCCAAGCATCTTAGCTTCTGAGAAAATTTACATATTACAAGTCATGGGGACAGCTGTGTCCATGTCCAGAATCCACCTGACCTTTGTAATGGACACGCTGAACACATACCCCCCAACCCCATGTGAGAGCATGCAGCAAGTCTTCTTTCAGCCTTTCACCTCCATAAAAGTAAGAGGCAGGCGGGAGCTCAAGCCCTAGTTAATCGGTAAGGAAATTACCATATGCAGGGAATTAGAGATCCTTTCAGAAAAGAGAGAGTCATCTCTAAAATGGCTTCACCGAGGACTGCATTCTGTTTCTCAGGTCTTAGGGCAGTGTTTCAACAGAGACTAGAACTGCAGGTGAGATCCTTGATCGCAACCCAAGAAACCTTAGACAACTACCATTGTGCTGAAGCAAGGCAGACAGTTTCATCATCTGCCAGCTATAGATGTCTGAGCAAAATCATTAGCATTACCAGTGCTTCATGCTTTGTTCCTCACCCAGTAAGCACATATAATGTTAGTGCAGGTTCATAGGTGTTTACTAGGCTAATGACCACAAGGGCCTTTCTAAGCTTAGCCATGCATCCCAAAGCTCTGACAAGTTCTGATATTATTGATAAGTGTAGGCATGGGCCTGGGAGATGAACCATTACCCATGTCCATTAGAGAGACTGCTGCCAACCCAGGGATGAATTTGTTTCCCATCCAACTGTTCAAGTTGCAATTGAACAGGGTTGGGTTAGGGAGGCTGGGAGGAACTTTGCTTCACATGGATGAGGAGCCTGTTCCATAGACAGGGTAGCCTCTGGGATACATACCTATCTCTCCAGCAGGTCCTATTTACATCACAGGGTTTGGCTAGTTACCAGTCACAAAAGATGGCAGCTGGACAGGCACAAACAATTAGGGGGTTTGACAAGGTACCCATCAACCCTAGATGGAACTGCAAGTATGCTTACAATGCATTTAAGAAGCTATGATCACATGATAATGGCTACTTAAATGATTACATGACAGTAGGAGTTTGAAGGCAAACAAAGAACTATTATGCATACTATACACAATAGCTGTTTGCTATAATGACTTCTGATTAGAAAGTCTGTTTACATAAAAGTAACAGGATTTACTTTCGTACAATGTAGCAAAAAAAGCAACTGTTTGCCACACTATATGAATATAAATGACTTGTTTTGGGGTCCTCAGCTCTGGATGAAAACATTACCCCACCACGCAAATTTGATTGGGAAAGACATCTGTAGGTGTCACCCAGCAATCAACTGACCTAAAAGCTCTGGTCACAATGTTTAGCTCTAGACATTGAACACAAGAATCTTCAAGATCCAGGTGTGAACATTAGAAAAGTTTGGCAGAGGGACCAATTGATTACTGCAGTACATTATCCAAAACATTCACCAGCAAAGGGAACAGCATGCAAACTCAAGAATGGAAGTCAAAGATTAAAATGCTGAACTGGAATGGAAAACAGGACAAACTCAACTGTGTGAAGGAGGGTTCCAGATTATTAAACCACATTTACAGTTTAATACTTTTGTGTTTTGTCATGAATGCAGCAAGGCTCTACAAAGAGAGAAAAAAAACAAAGACCACAGATATCAAAAGGAAGTGCAAAACATTGCAAGCAACTGTAGCTGTCTCACTTTCACACTTTCCAAGTAGCAGTAAATGCTACCAATATAAAGAAGAATTAACTATAAAGTTTAACTTCAGAGGCTTATAATACTGTGTGTGATGACAGAACAAGCAATATAGAGGACTCTCTTAAATCCTTCCCATTTCTTATACCATCTGTTCAGGAAAAGCCAAAGATTCAGTGAAATCAACAAAGGCTTTTTCCATCTGTAGCTCCATCTTCATTAACTCTAATACAAAAAAACACTGTATAGCTGGGTGCATAAGCCAGGTAAATACAAGGTACACTGGCTTCAGCCCATGTTTGGATACACTTGACTTAAGCATTGCGGGAGGGGCATTAACAGCCATAGTAACTAAATCACATGCAGTAATAAACATCTGTGGAGGACAGTGATTAAAACCGGCTTGAATTTTCACTTTTTAATTGTTTGATACATTTATTAACTAGGTATATTACCCACTATTGTCAGGTTCCACTCAAAGAGCAACTTAGTAGAACTCGTTTAGTCACAAAGTCTGCATATGAAGAATGAGGTACATCAAAAGCAGGGCCAGAGGACAAAATGAGTCAAGAGCACATAACCCAAATGAGGAACAGTGTTTTACTAAGTTAGTTTTAGTCATGACATGGCTAATAATTGTAATTTAGTTAAGTCTTGTTTGGTTACACAGCATAGTTTACAGTCATTACAAGATTATGAAACTGAATCTAAATATGTTTCACCCTTACCAACAAGTCTGAGTGCTCTCAGAATGAATATACATATATATGTATACATATATATATATATATATATTTTTTTTTCCCATATATATATATATATATATATATGTATATATATATATATATATATATATATATATATATATATATATATATATATATATATACATATAGATAGTTGCAGTACACCTCGGTCGATTGGGTAATTCCCAGCCAGAGTTCACAGTTGTCTTTTTGTTTTTATCTTTGTTGAATGGGACAGATACCTTGTCATTTTCCATACTGTATACAATATTTTTATCTTGGTTACATATACATTTTTATACACAATTAGGTGCAACAGTTTATTAATACTAACCTTATACAATTTACAATTTGCAACTACAGGAAGATAACAAAACAGATTTTATGTGCATTCATGCAAGGTTGTAATGGATAGAAACAAAGAAAAACAATGGAAGACAGACTGACACATTTGGGAAGAAATTACTGGTACAATGAAGGAGAATGAGGGTTAAGTAAGAGTAGATAGTTAAGAAATAAAATCAGTTAAATGTTTACAATAGTAGATAGAAGGGAAAGTTTGATAAATACCATATTAGAATCTAGTACAGTGCAGTTATCGTTTTGTCAGACATACTGCATCTTGTATCTTCCTCAGGATCAGAAATTACCAGGGTATAGGGCAAGAGCAGAACCAGGCGCCATGCAGATGCTGTTTTAGCAAACTTTTAAAAGCATTTATTTTCTGTAAGCTTTAACTCTAGCAGGATGGAGTTCCATAGTTTTGAGACACAGTGAATAGAGTGAGTTTCCGATAGAGGGTTTTTTTTTTGGTTAGTTACAGCTAGGAGAGATCCGTTATTGCAGTATAGCTTTTTTTTTTTTTTTTTAAATGAAAATCACCGACTACAGGAGGCTTTAAATGTAGGAATGCTGAGTGTTCCTTTTCTGGTTTGGATGTGCTTCTGTTGAAGGAAAGTGGGTCTTCTTAATGTCAAAACTTTAAGACATGCTGGGAAAGTGAGTTACAGTTACAGCAAGGACTAAGGAAGGGGATAAAATTCTGTGCTCTGCATGCATACTTGCTGGATGTGAAGGCACTGATGTGGCTGTGAGTTTTTCCAGGTTCTCCTATAACAGGGGTCACCTACAAGAGAGTACCCGAGCTCATCCTTATGGTAGGATAGCAGCAGAGAAGTGATAATGCAGAGGCACATGACTAAAGCCTGCGGCCCAAGTCAAAGACGCAGGTAAGGTAAAAGTAAGGATTACAGAAGGGGATGGATTCCGTGTTGTGCTGGTCTGTTGCTTTTTGTAAAATGAATATTTTGTTTTGCGGTACTATTAAGGAATGGGTTTTATGCACAGTAATGTACATGACAAAACCTTCCTGCCTATCCTTACTCATGTGTGCTAACCTTAACCCTACCCCAAGCCCATTCCCCTAAAGTAACACTACTCACACAAGTGATCCTGAAGGTACCATTAGGATTTTTCCTTTGGTTTTCTACTCAAAGATTAAGGTTTGCTTTCCTTTAAGGAGCAATATTGTTTTAGTCATTATTACCCCCCAGGGTTGCCAGATTTCCAGACGCCCAGGTAGGGACAAAAAAAAAAGAAGGTCTCTCACGACAAGTGAAGACCAAAAAAAAAAAAAAAAGGTCTTCGGCCACTGCTGCTGGCATGCAGCTGAGTCATACAGAAAAAACCTTTTTGTGCCTTGTCTGCATTTCTGTAAGGGTGCCATGGAAACAAAACTTCCAGAATGGGTCATTAACAAAGGAGGGCCTTACTGGTAACACTGTTCTGGCCTAGTACTGTAGCTGTACTTAGTTTTAACTTCTATACAGATATTTTTTAAATGTAAACACACCCTGTACTAACAATTACAGGTTAGGAATTTTCTGAGATAGTAATCAAGTTCAGGCATTTATGTTTGTGAGGGAAAAAAAAATCATAAAGATGGTGCTCATCTCAAGAACCACAGGTTGTCAAAATAATTCAGGAAAATAATGCTGCATAAAGAACTGTAGGTAAACACACAGGGCATTGCAACATTCTTAGAAAGCTTTTCTCCTGTCTATTATATCACCTAGTAAATCTAAAATTAGCTGTTATAAGTGCATTAAAAAGAGCAAAAAAACTACAACTGTTCTAACATTTTCAGCTTTCCTCCAGAATCCAGTATCACCAAGTGAATCTAAAATAAACTACTATTTTAGTACAGTGAAAAAAAAAACAAGCAACCATAAATGCAAATGTACAAAGAAAGGAACACCTTGTTTGCACTTAGTAATTCAGATAATTTAGCATCACATTCAGTTCTCGCCATATCAATTGATCGGCAACTGAAGACCAAAAAAAAAAAAAAAAAGTCTTTAATGCGGAACACAGTTCCACATTAAAGAACTGAGCTCACTCAGTAGCTCTGCACTAAACATGGAGCTTCTCATGTTTAATGCATTGCAGTTTCGCATTCAAACACAAGTAGCTTCGTGTTTAGCGATTTTTGATTGGCCCGTATACCGGCATATGGGCCAATCAAAAATCGCTAAACACGGAGCTTCTCGTGTTTAATGCTGAACACAGGAAGCTCCGTGTATAGCAATTTTTGATTGTCCCGTATACCTGGCATACGGGCCAATCACAAAAAAAAAAAAAAAAAAAAGCGGAGGCTGGCCGGGATTTAAACCGGCAGGGCGGGACTCGGGATCAGGCTGCTGATCTTGGGACAGTCCCGCCCAAATAGGGCCATCTGGCAACCCCCCACCACATTTACAATTAGTTATGAAGTGCAGAAATTGCTATACCGTGCATTGGTGTTTCTTTAAACTGATTCTTCATATCCTACTCACATCTAAGCATATACACATATATGTATGTATTACGTGTGTGTGTAAATAAGAGTGAGCGAAGAGTGTTTTGTGTGTGTGTGTGTGTGTGTGTGTGTGTGTGTGTGTATATATATATATATATATATATATATATATACACACACACACACACACACTATATATATATATATATATATATATATATATATATATATATATTACACATGTATATATATACACATATACATATATATATATATATATATATATATATATACATACACACACAGATATATGTACACACACAATTACATGTATACAAAAATAGATGCACAAAAAAACAAACAGTGTGGCATTGTATGAAATCAAGCAGAGCGGCTAGCTTGCATATGGAATAATACTAACATATCCTAGCACTATATAAACACTGTGCCCTTAACCCTAGAAACTAGTTTGCATATCAAACAGCACTACCCTATCGTAGAACTATACATTTTATTTTACATTTGTTTACCGGAAAGGTCTGACTAGATATATCTTGACCTTAACCCCTGAAACTAACCTAGGAGACCCCTATTAAAACACAATCCTTAATACTAAACAGCCCAACCTATTACAGAACCAAACATGGACATACAATTTCCAAACGTCTCTGTCCTTCTTAGTAGTTTTGGGCATCCTAAGGCAATGTAGCAATTGTCTCGTTCTCAGACAACCAGTTAATCATTAAAGAAAACAAGTTCTACTTGAGAGATGTAAATGCACAACTTCCAGGGAGGTAAAAATCTCACATACAAATGAGGTTGTCAGGAATAGCCACAAAACATCCCTCACAAATACTGTTCACGACACAGACTGCCTTATACTGAAGCACTTAAAAGAAACCTTCCCAAATCTCAGGTGCCAAGCCCATAAGACAAGTACATACTTCACCTAAAACTTTTGCCACCTGGGACTCAGTGTGATGCACAGATGCCCCACTCATAAGGTTAGACAAAGAAGATAATGGTTAGTTCCCTATCAAGAAGCCAGGATCCACAATATCATGTACACTCTCAAGTCACTGCATCCCAGGTACCAATAGGATTCTGTCATAGTCCATGTGGGTGTACATGACCGGAGTAGTACCTCATGGGACTATATACAAACAGACATATCAGATCTCTCGGAATGTGCATCACGGATGGGTATGAGTCTTGCATTTAGCAGCATTCTACCTTCACCAAGCCTGATGACACAATAGTAGCATATAATGATTGATTTCTAGAATTGGCTGAGTTTCTGATGTTCTTTGTGTTTCATTGTTGCAGTTATCACATTTGGGTTATCTACTTGCAGTAGCCCTCAGTCAAAGTCTTGGGTCCTGCGCCGGTTGCTGTCTCATCTTCCATGACGTCAGGTAGTCAGGGGTATAAAGCTTGCAGCAGACGCCATTACATCAGTCTTTTTTGTCGTGCGGTGCCCAAAGCAGAAGCAGTTTGCAAGTGCCGGTTGGCAGACTCCTGAAATTTTAATTTTCGAGTTTCAGAACCGAGGTCTTCAACTAAAGCCAAGTACCCCGTTGGGGAAACTTTCTTGCTCTAAACTGATGTCAGTAAAAGTCAATAATTGTATTTCTTGTGGAAAGCACATTCCTCAAAGATTTTCATTCATACCGTATTCTTTGCCTAGGCCCTAACCACGATGTACCTCGCTGGCGGTTTTGTGCCTTATTTAAGCAATGAACTATTCGTCGGTATGTTTACTCATATTTTGGTACTCGGTTCAATTATCCGGATATGTCTTCGGTAAGCCATCAGACTACTGACTTTCTGAAAAAACGCAAAGATAAAGACAGAGACAGGCCGCCTAGGTCCAAAGCTGCCGACGATGCTTCTCCCAAGCCAGTCGCCAGTACTCAGTGAGGAGCTTTCGCAACCCCTGATACCCACTACTTCAGATTCGCAGGCCTCTACTGAGACCGATTCGGAGTACGGTATGCCACGAGATGCTTCAACTGTGGAACCTACGGATGTCTCTACCTTGGATGGGTCCGGAGCCGCTGTGCAGGCACTGGCTTCCGAGGGTGTATTCACGCCTACTGACTTGCATATTAAACAGACGCCATCTTCTTCTTCAAGGCCTAAAACTCGAACCATGTCTAGAAAACCGACGCCCAGACCACATGGTCAGGCCTCTATGCCTAAAATACAAATAAGAATGGCTGAAGACCATATTACTTTAATCATGGGAAGTCACTCTTCCCCCTTTAACAGACCTAGGACTGAATTTGCTTATGATACTTCTGACCAGGATTCTGAAATTTCTGTTTCCTCTGATGACCAGGATTTACCCTTATCTACCTATGAGGATTCTGATGCAGAGGACTCTATTCCCTCTGCTTCCCCCCCAAGAGGACTTCTCTTTTGGTGAAACCTTGCATACTCTTAGGGAGCATTTTCACTGGGAAAGCCAGGATTACTCTGATTCTAAAAAGAGGCTTAGGGATTTCTTACTCCTGCCCCAACACAGGCCTTTAGCTATCCCTCCTGTACTAGACACTGCTGATGATGCCTTTTCGGAATCTAGCTTGGCCTCTGACTCTACCTCCTGCTCCCTGAAAACCTGATAGATATTACAGGTTCCTGACTCTCAACTTCCTTTTTAAAAATCCTACTGCAGATCCTGAGACCATTTCACAGGGACCCAAGGGCATTAAGGCTGCTACTGCAAAACAATCCTACCCCCACCTGATTAGAGACTCCAGGGCACTGGACAGATGGAGTAAGAAGGTATACATTTTGCAACCATGGCCATTAGGGCCTTAAACTGCCAGTTTCATATGTTAAACTATCAGCAGCATATTATTGGATTGCTTAAACAGAAAATGTTGTTTATTCCGGACTGTGCTGAAAATAAGGATTTAATGCATTCTGCTCAACAGGTTGGAAAACATACTTTGCAATGTGGTTTTGATTCACTAGAGGTATCCTGAAGGGCTGCTGTCACTGGGTTAGTACTTAGAAGGCATGCTTGGCTTAAGGAGCAATCTTTGCCAGATCATGTTAAAGCTAAATTGCTGGATGCTCCCTTAAATCAGGACTGGCTGTTTGGCAACAAAGCAGAAGTTGTTCTTAAAAAGATGGAGGAAAAAGCTAAATCTATGTAAACAATTAAAGATTTCCTACAAGATTTAGTAGGCATTGGCCCTCTAATTGGTCCTTTCCTACCTCTTCCAAGCCTTCTCAGTGCGAATCCAGAACCAGCAGAACATCCAGACTTCAGTCCCAGGGTACGTACAGGACTAAGCAGTGGGGGGCTCCCACTTCCAAATCAGGGAGTAGTAAGACTCCCACCTATGGTAAGCTGTCTCAATGACTTAACTTTAAAACTTCCAAGCATTTCTCAACTGACTGCTCCTTTAAGGAGAAAGATTGCTCTGCAGGCCAAAAAACTGGGAACTCATTACTCAAGACAAATGGGTTTTAAATATAGTTTCCCAAGGATACAGATTTCACTTCCACACATTACAACCCTAAACGGTTGGCCAGATTTACCCCCAAGTCACTGGGCAAAGGCTCGAAAGCAAGTACTCTCTCTCAAGCATAAAGGCTATTCAAACTGTACCAGAAAAGGAAAAGGGACAAGGTTTCTACTCAAGACT
Organism: Protopterus annectens; assembly: GCF_019279795.1. Taxonomy (NCBI): domain Eukaryota; kingdom Metazoa; phylum Chordata; order Ceratodontiformes; family Protopteridae; genus Protopterus; species Protopterus annectens. The sequence goes on from NC_056728.1 coordinate 90,906,352, forward strand.
TTTCCTGGTACCCAGAAAAGACAACTCATGGCATCCTATCCTGGACCTTTCTATCTTAAACACCTTTTTTTTTTTTGGTGATTCCAAAATTCAAGAGGCTAACTTCTTCACCAGTTGCTTCCTATGCTAGGCAAAGATGCCTGGTTGGCAACACTGGATTTAAAGGAAGCGTATCTGCACATCGCAATCAGAGAATCTTGCAGAAGATACCTATGCTTCAAAGCAGGCTAAATGCACCATCAGTTCTCTGCACTGCCCTTTTTGAATATCCTGGGCGCAGTAGAGAAGCCAAAGTGCCTAGCTCCAGCCATTGCATTTTGCAGGCAAAGAAATATTCAAATATACCCATACCTGGACGATTGCCTAACTCAGGCAGAAAGCCAGGAGATACTTTTTGAATCATCTGGCATTTGTACAAAAAGTGCTAACTTGTAAGGGGTACACCATAAACGAAAAGAAATCACATCTGGTACCCTGTCAACAAAATATATTCCTGGGAGCAAGCTTGAACACAACTTCCCAGATGGCTTTCCTCACGCCAGAGAAACAAATTCATTTGACAACTTACTTCAAACTAATGGCCACAAAAACCCTGCTATCTGCAAAGAAAATACTGCAAGCCTTGGGGTTCATGGCCTACTGCATTCTACTAATTCCATATGAGGAAGCTACAATGGTATCTAAAAAGCCTATGGAGTCAACATTCTCAGGATCCAGAAGCAAAGATTCCGATCATACCTTGCCTACGGGTTAGAGTTCCTGCCACCAAAACAAAAGACTACCATTCACTCTACCCCCTGCCGCCCAAACCCGAACAGACGCATCAGACTATGCATAGGGGGCTCACCTGGCAGGGAAGTGCATTCAGGGCAAATGGAAC
>NC_056728.1:90912231-90980019 GCF_019279795.1 Protopterus annectens
GTTTACAAAATAATAGGCAGGGAAGATGGAGTGGGGGGTATATACACATACCCCCCCCCAGGTTCTGAATGAAATATTCACTAAACCAGGTAAGACAAGGAGTGCTCTCTTTACTTTGAGAGAAAGATTAAGTAATTGAACAGATGTTCATCTACTCAAAGTGTCAAGATGGCCTAAAGGATGGACATTTTCTTATGAAGACTCCTAGTGTTAAGCAGTACCAAGTTAAGGACCAGATTAGAATTTAAGTTGCAAGGTCGAGAACTAGGACTTACCTGAAAAGACCTTGTACAGGTACAAAATATCCTAGCCAATATGCAAGTCCTGAAAGGGAGAAAATTAGGCCATCCCTGGTTGACCATCACCTCCCATGCAGGCACACAATCTGCCCCCTACAACAGCACCAATTACTGAGCCAAATGTTACAAGTCAGTTATTTGTTTATTTGAACTGCAGCATCATTCTTCATGAAAGTAAGATGCTACTCAACACCAGCTTCTTCCCATTAGTTACATACACGGACAGCTCAACCAGGTCTTTCTATCTCCCCCAGGGATGGGGCATCTAAGGCTATTCACTCCCACATGAGCATAGATCAGGTCATATACATACTTGGCAGGATCTAAGGGCTTAAGTGACATCACAGTTCTTAAACAAGAGAGACAGGTGTCACTCCATCCTTGCTTATCCTGGTGAATAGATCAGTGCATCTGACAATGCAGTCATCAATAACTAGGGCTTTGGGGTGGGTGGCAACATTCTTTAATTAAAGGCCCAGATGTGCAGCCTGGGTAATTTATGTTTTGGGAGGAAGCAATGGTTGCAGGTGTACATATAGTGGTTAAGTTGTATGCATGTTGTTGAGGTCAGCGCCTACTAATGTACTCTCTAGTAGAAGTTGACAGGATTGTCTTCAGTATCTCAGGATGAGGGCTTTGTGTTAATATTAGATTGCAGTGAGATGGGTGTATGCTGTTTGCAGGGGTGAGTGTGTGTCATTTGCTGTCACTAGTGTTGAGTGTGATGTTATCCTCCAATTGATTTGATTAAGCATTTGCATCTCTCACAAGTGGATTCACATTGGGTATCAGTAAAAGGTTTTCAGGAGGCAGGAGGCAGAGGCTGCAGATAAGCAAGGCAGATTGCGGTCGCATGATGGCAGAGATCCTGGGTATTAGAATAAGATGGAAGAGGAAGGTGTTTACTACACTGCTGTACCAAGCAAGACTAGATGCAAAATGCAGTACTGTACTTGTGAAATACTGTAGCCTGCTGAGCTGCGGCAGTTTTCAAAAGTCATGTTTTGTTACAGTTTCTCTATTGAGAGACACACTGATCGATTCTTTTCAGTTTTTTTTTTTTGTTTGTTTTTTAGCATTTCTGCAAATAATCTGATCTCTATACACATTCCTTGAAGGTATGCAGTGTGATTCTGGCTTTTCCATAACTACTTGAAACTTTTAAATTACTTCCTTTCTCAGATGCACACTTATACCACTTATTGCACATGACTCATCACATGCAAGTCCAAGGAAACTTATTTTGCCAGTTTTCTGGTCAGCAACAGATGCAGACCCATACAACTCAAAATGCTTTCTCCAACTTTAACCAGTTAAAAGTCAACTGAAGTTTTGGAGTGGCTGTAGAACATTTTAACTTTGTTTTTTGTTTTATTTTTAATTGATGGAATGCTACCAGATATCTTTCATACTTGTGCAACTCTGTTAAGAGCTGAAAAGGAACCTTTCTTTATTTCCTGCCTTGTGAGTGCAGCCATAGCTTGTACATTTTCAGCCACATTCTTGTAAGCATTTATCTTTATGTTACAACACAACTCCTTATCGGGTAAGATGCAGACAATCTACTTCCTCATAGACAGTGACTGCATACAATAAAAGACGACCTTTTTGGACGGAGGCCATTTCATCAGAGTTTCTTCCTTCATACTGTATTACAGCATCAGTTGGACACCAACTGTATTAAGCACTAGGCGCAGGACAACCAACCATAGCTATATGACTGTATATTCAAGTACTTTTGAATACCAAATTCATCAAATTCCTGACCGTTTCTTCTGAGCCAAATAACTGTCTATTGTAAGATCCCATGTCGCAATGCACCATGGAAACCAATGCACACTACTGTAACATTACGATTTTTAAACTTGCACAGTGACATCATATACTGCATGCCCACTTGAAAGAAACTGGTATGAAAACCATACCCTTTAGACTTGATTGCCAAAATGACTGTGCTACATGAAAACCTTCATCAGTCCATTTTACGTTTACCTTCATTATTTATTTTAGGGGTAAATACGTCAGAATGTATCCCAGTAAGCAAGAAGATACACAAGTTAATCCAGGTGTAATAACTTGATATTTTCTACCAACAAATCAATGTTTCAAGGTGGCAATAATCACAACACTAAATTCCTGTAGATGCATGATCGCCTGCATCCTACCAAGGCTGTCAGGTGTAAAACAGCAATCATACTTGGATTTTGACAAAAAGGCCTTTCTACTGTATACTATGCCTGAAATTCACTGATTAAGTCACTCTTGTAGACTTTACTTCTTCCATCAAATAGAACTGTAAACTGTAATGTGCAAAGGGCAGAGGCTTTATTTTTTTGAAAACAGCAGGAACATAATCCATTACAGACAATTCAATTAACACACACAAAAAAAAAATATATATATATATATATATATATATATATATAGATATAGATATAGATATATATATATATATATATATATATATATATATCTCCAGTGGAGTCCACCAGAGTTCTGTGCTGGGACCTCTCCTGTTTGGCATCAACTTTTCTGAAGTAAAAAACAATACTCAAGTGCTACGGCTGACAAAGTTTGCAGATGACTGTAAGCAAAGAGCAGTGACCAAGTCCCCAAATGATGCAACTGTCCTGCAGAAAGATTTGTCTCAAACAAATAACTGGTTTTAAAATCATGGACAAACTAAATGCCAAAAATATGCATTTTTCTATCCTTTGGGAAGTTATCTACCCCAGGGAACTACCACACTGACAAGACTCCAAGACTTAACCCAGTTCTTCGGGATTTGGAAACTTATGTGGACAGTGACCTAACTTTTGACCAACATGTGCCTACTGTTATAAGAAAGTCATTCTATACTGCACAGCTTACAAAGGGATTGTGTCTAGATCTAGGGATGTCATTGTCCTCCTTTACTCAGCTCTCATTAGGCTATTCATTGAATACAATGCTCCCCCCCACTTTGGCATGCATCTGACAGATGCAACTGGAATACCCAAATAGACAACTTACTAAAATGATACATGGCCTAAGAAGCGTGTTCTACATGGACCAACTCAGATCCCTGTCTCAATACTCAGTGTCATACAGATTGCTGATAGGTGACCAGTGTCTGGCATACAAGGCATCCTCAGACCAGTTACTGATGGCACATCAGCAAATCAAATGACATCAGAAATGCTCTGCATCATCAACAAAACAGTTTGGAGGGACAGGTATATTAAAAAAAGAGGATCCCACTGATGTGGAACAGACTCTCTATCCACATAGAACAAAGTTCATCCCTATCCATTTCCAAGCACAACTTAGACCTATGGATGGAAAACAGAAAATTTACTCCAGGAGCACCTCCTGTAGTACAAATGGACAGAGGCAGCTCATAAATGCTTTATTCTGTGCACGGGTCCCTTCAAATTATTTATCGTATGACCTCATTAGGGCATGGGTAAAGTTAATCTACAACCAAATGGGGTATTTCAAGCACAAAAAGGGAAACTGGCTAGGCTTAAAATAGTCCATAAGGGCACCTAGCCTAGTACATGCATATCAACCTATACAGACCTACTAATAAGCGTTCAGGGCTACAAACCCTGATCATCATCTATCCTAATGATACCCTAAAATGTGGAAGGCCTTTTTTTTTTTTCGGGGGGGGGGGGGGGTTCCCTGCAAGTCTCACAGTAACAAGCCAAGTGTCCTTAGCAGACTTAATCATCTTGCATTTATTTTCCAACTAAAATCACCGCTGTATCGAAACAGATTTCCTAATTATACCCACAAGCTCCTAACCATACAGTTAGTGTTGCATATTGCAATTTATAAGAAACAGAACCATACTGTACATCCAAAGTCACTTTGTTTCTATCAAGACAGATCAAAAAATGACTATGCGTTGGTACTTTTTACTTTGACTGCAGTTCATTCAGGGGAGTAAAACAACTGTTGGATAAAATCCAGTACAGACGCATGTATCTGCCAGAGACTGCCGTGTCTTACTTGGGTATTGCTATTTTTATCTCTACTTGCAATACTCTATATGCACTTTTGCAGTGAACCGACTTGTTTTCCTAAATGTACTCTTCTTATTTACTGAATATTAGACCAGACAATCAGTTCTAAAATTACAGAGCGTCGTCCTGCTGCTCCATTGTTGCAAAAAAAAAATATATATGTTTTTGTTACTCAATTGGCAACCTCACAGTGATGTAATACATTTGGAAGGCTTAGTTTAAGCAAAAGTTGTGGACATCAACGTTACCTGATCTGTTTGGTTGTAACTGCAGTGACTATTTTTTTGCCTTTGGAACAGTTTGCAATTATTTACAGCTCATTCAAATTTTTAGCAATTCAAGTGTCCGATCTTGCTGTTTAAACCCTGTAGCAATGACTACGGACTTAGGAAAGAGATGTGCAAGAGGCTGGCTAGATGAAAAGCAGTCTCATCTGACTCTCAATTTTTTTTTTTTTTTACAGCCTAAAATATGCTGATTACCTAGACTGCAAATAATCATCAATTTCTTCTAAGCCCACCACAAGTTAAATGGGATTTCTAATTGTTTACGTGACTTGCAACAAAGTCATCAATTTACTTTAACTGGGCAATATGTTAATACGATTTCTATGGTTTATCTGGATATCTTACTATTTACTTTCATCTTGAGATAATGTATTTGGCTTAATGAGGCCTATGGACCATTCATTCTCTGTTTTCTGCCTGGTATTCTGCATCAATAAACAGCCTGCTTTGCGAGACATCAGTCTATGCACTTACACCAAGACCCTGGAGAGGAGACAGGTGCACCATTCAAACCAGATGATGAAACATTTCTTCATGAAGGTTCTTTGTGATGCTGGAACCTTAAGTTCAGTAACTTGTTGCAAACCTCCCCTGCTGTGCTTTTACTATGCAAGCTCCTCTCTTATTCTACCATTAAAAAAAAAAATTATTTGTGTTACATCTGTTAATGGCTGCGACTGCATATTTATATCTATCTCACCTGGGATATGGCTACTACAGTATATCTGTATCTTACCTAGGATTGCCAACTTTTGTCAGGCTTTATTGTCTTTTCTTTTGGATGTCTAGTTTCTTATCTTTTCCTTACGGTTTAGCTTTGAGAATGTGCTATACATCTTTTGTTCTCACCTTACCAACTGTCATCCCACTGTGATTATCTGGGATATTGGTATGTTCATGACAAATGCATTCTGTTCTTACTTTTACCCCCTTTTGTATATCCAAGGATCTCCCTCCCCTCAGTTAAGTACAGGTTTTACTGCAGGTTATTCCTACAATGAGGCATACAGAGATCTATTGGCATAGCAACTAGCCTCTCTGGGAAGAGACCATCAAGTAAGGCTAGACCATCATACCTCCAATATGACACTTTGGGAAGGAGCACTTCATCACAGGCCAGCTGCTGAAACCACTTTCCAGTGGTCCCATACGGAATACAATATTCCACCAGGAACTCCACCCATCCCAAGAACCCATGAAAGACAGCCTTGTCAAATCCTGCTCTGGCTCTGGAAATGACATCTGATTTGTAATATGCAGTGAATGTGTGAACAGAAGACTAAGTATCGGCTTCAGCAATAGAGCCGGTGTCCAAACCCTTGAAGAAAACTGCCGGAGGAAGCAACCGCTATAGTACAATGAGCCTGAACAGAAGCAGACAACTGTTTGTCATAAAAAATATAACAAAAAGAAATGGCCTTGGAAATGCTGGAAGAGCTGGTTTGCTTAAAAACTGCCAAACCCAATTATCCTGGTATGAAAAGAAACAAAGTTGATCAGATTTACGAATGGCCTTTTGGTTTTGTCTAAATATCCAAACTTGTCTATGCAAGTCCAAAATATAAAGAATCTTTTCACTAACAGACTGAGGAGAATGGAAAAATGAAGGAAGCAGGATAGACTTAAGGGACAGCTCATTGACCACCTTGGGCATAAAAGAATAATTTGCATGGAAAGATACTCTGTCTCTTTGAAAAACCAAAAAAAGAAGGGACCGCCATCAAGGCCTGCAGTTCAGAAACCATTCAGGTGGAGGTTAAAGCAATCAATAAAACACAGTCTTCCAGGTACAATGTTGCAAAGCAGCAGCAGGTTTGAAAGAAGACCAAGTCAGTTTCCCAAGGACAAAATTAAGATCCCAAGGATCTTCGGTTGGGGGGGGGGGGGGGGGGGCAGTCCTGATATGAAGGACACCTTTTAAAAATTGTTTGACTTCAAATCTAATGGCCAGAGGAGGACTCGGTGGCAGACAATCAGAAATTGCTGACAAATGAGGTTTCACTAAAAAATATGCTAAGCTAGCATGCAACAGTTCACACAGGTAGGTAGGAAAGAACAAAGGGAACCCCATACTGAAGAGGGATCCTGGTGAGGTTTAAGAAACAAGACAGAAAATGTCTTCCACTTGGGCATGTATGATTTTCTGGTATTGGTTTTCCTGGCCTCCTGCAGGACCCCAAGAACATTCTCAGAAAACTGGTGTTGGAAAATAAAGGAATTAAAACCCTATCACCCAAAGTGTCAGTTGAAGAGTAGACAACTGAGGGTAGAGGGCAGATCCATGGCCCTGTATGAGAAGGTCCATGCTGTGAGGTAACTTGTGCTGACTGCCCCTAGCTAGATGGAATAAGAGGGGGAAACCAGTGCTGTCTGGGCCAAAAGGGAGTCACCAGCAAAATTTCTATAATGCCCCTTTTAATCTTATGAAGGACATTAGAAGAGGGGGAGGAATGGTATATAGAAACATTCCCTTCCAACAAAAAGGCATGGCCTCCACTTTCATAGCCAGAGAGACTCTAGAACAGAACTGAGGGAGTTGTCTGTTCACAGGCAAGGCAAAGAGTTTCACTTGAGGAATACCCCATCAACAAACTTTGTTCAGAAACATGTACGTGTGAAGCATCCATTCATGAGGCTGTACTATGGACCTGCTGAGAGAATTTAAAACAAGTATGTGCACTGAAGGTGCCAGCAAAGTGAAAGGTTTTCAAACCAAAGTACGAGAATGGTGTTCCGACTAGAGGCAACAAAGTTCTGGACAGAGTATGAATGCCCTACGCATATCCGTGGAAGTACACATCTGACGTATGATGCTTCTAGGTAATAAAGAGTTTAGTATACTGGCCAGATGTTTGCCCATCCTTAGCAGGAGACCCCAGAGATGATGAATACTGCAACAGTGAAATGGAAGCTCATATACTAATACCTTAAAATATGTCATGGGAGTAGCAACAAATACAGGTTTCTTCTGGTTTACCATCAATTGTCAGTATGATGCTTTCTTTTGCAGGAATTTACCAATTTCTCCTTGACTCAATGTTGATTCACACAAACTAGTTAGTTCTGGAGAATTTGAACAACTGTGCCAATGTTGAATATATTTAGCTTGCAAAAGAAAGACCGTGCCTTTTACAGAAGTTATAGATTTGTTCATTTTATCACCTCTCCTACCCAGTGCACTACACTTTTTTTTTTCCATGTTACCACAGATATAAAGGAAGGACACGTATTATTGATAAACCACCATCTGTTTCAATTCAACCTCAGATTATCCCTTCTTTTTCCTCTTCAACTGAGGACGGTGAATTCTAGATCCACACTAAAATTACTAGCTGTGATTTGTCACTGGTTCTTAACAGACTCCACTTGGACTACGTAATGATATGCATTACACTAGTAAATAGTATTATATAATAATGTGTAAAACCACAGTGTTTGCGCACAAGTGTACGTGTGCACGAGTTTGTGCACAACCAGAATGTTGTAGTTCTTACTAGACAGTTCCTATGGTTGTGCATATGCTATAACACACAGTAGTTCATAAAGTTGTTCTTTTATTTCTTTTTCAATTAAGGTACTATCTGCAAAGTACACACAAAATAACAGAATATGGTAACAAAAGTGCAGATTTGGATCAGTTCCAAGTTTTGGATATAAACATTTTTTGAAAAGGTATGCTGGACCCAGCCCAGTTCACATTTGTTAAAGGTAGATTATGCCTGTTAAACATGGTTATCTTCTTTGAGAAAGTCACCAAGGCCCTGGACTAGGGAAAGACTGTGCATACTACTTATACTGACCTAGCCAAGGTATTTGGCACAATTCCCCACTCAGCTATTATAGAGAAACTCTCCCAACTGGGAATTAACCCCTACATTACCAGATGAGTAGCCAACTGGCACACTGACAGGGCACTTGCTGTCAAAGTGGCTGACTTCACCTCTAGCAAAAGGCCAGTCACCAGTGGTGTACCACAGGGTTCTGTGCTGGGCCCCTTACTGTTTGGAATTTCTCAAATCCAGATAAACTTGGATGGCCTGTGGCTTTCCAGGTTTGCTGACAACTGCAAACTAGGAGCAATCTGATTCCCCCAAGGATGTTAATATACTGTAGACAGGGTTAATGCAAACAAAGGATTGGTGCCAAAGTGACGGATTAAAGCCAAATGCAAAAAAATGCACTATTATTCCCCCTGAGAAAGCTGACTGCTGCCCTGCTAATTATATTGTAGCTAGCACTCCCCTTCCCCGCCAAGTGCAGACCCAGTGGTACATGATTTGAGTATTCAGGTTGATAGCACTCTGAACTTTGACCACCTAGTATCCATGATAAGGAAATCTGAACTTTGGCCACCTAGTATCTACGATAATAAGGAAATCCTTATATGTGGGACATCTTATAAGTAAGGGCATCACATCTAGCTCTAAGGATGTTATAATTCCATGACATTTAGCACTCAGACTAATAAAAAGAGTACACAGTTCCCTTCTGTATGTACCTCACCAGACACCTGCAACAACTGGAGTGACCACAGAAGTTTTTCACCAAGAAATCACAGAGTACACAAAACAAGTCTTGCTCAGAAACACTAAAAACCTGTCACTGTTTTCGGTCTCCTACAGGCTGCTAAGTGGTGACCTGTGCCTGGCTTACAGGGCAGTCTCTGACCCAGCCCTGACGGAAATACTACACATTCATAAATCAAACTGCAGGAGGGTCACTCACTCCAGGGATCTTAACCTAGCCTCTGACATGAACAGGTCATGCTGGAGAGAGAGAGAGAGAGAGATGCATCTCCCAGTGACTACCAATCCTCTGGAACAAGCTTCCAATTCACATGAAACACAGCACCTCCCTGATGCTCTTCAAACACAACCTAAATCAATGGAGTCGTGACTGCAAATTCATTCCTGGGATGGTGCCCATGTCCTTCATGGACAGAGCAAGTCAGTATTAACTACCACAGACCCATTACCTCTACAAACTTCACTCACCTAACTACCAGCAATTGGGGCAACTTGAGATAAATATGACTAAGCTTATAAGGGCTCCTATGAATAGAACTGCTCTAAACTAAAAAATACAAGCATTTCATCAGTTAAAGACTGAAACTTCATTTGAAAGTGCTTAAAACTGGAGAAATCATTTTGAATAACATTTGCCTGCAACTGATGCTGACCATAAAACTGGAAAGATAAAGGCTTCCTTGTTCTTACATGTGATCGGGCACAAAGTGCAAGACGTTTACAACTCTGTTTGAGAAAGGAAGTAATTTAAGCTTGAAACAAATTACAGAAAAGCCTGAAGCATACTGCATACCTTTAAGAAATGTGCATCGGCAATATAGATTATTTACATGCATGCAAAAAATGGGAGAGAATTAATTAATTACATACTCACCTGAGAAAGTGCAGCAAAACATGACTTTTGGGATCTTGTACATTCTCTGAAGTCAGACAGAGAACTGTGTGTGGCGTGCCTTGCTTAGAGAAGTATTTATAGCTAGAGAAGGTTCTAGAGTAGTCTTAGGCAACTGACAAGGTCAAGTCACAAACAAGAGCTGTAAATTGAAAGATGTGCAACTGATGCATTAAAGTGGGGAACAGCAAAGAGATCCAAATGCAAAATAAGTAGGAGAAAACAGAAGACCAGCAAATGATAATTATGTGGTCACTGCAAAACACAGCATCCTCAAAAAAATGTATGAGGACCTGCCAACAACTGTGGCTACAGTAACTTTTTGCCACTCTTGTAGGAAATAAAAACAAACAAAACTAATTCAGTGAATGACAATGCAAAGGAAGAGTTTGTGAAAAAGAAAGCGACTAGACTATTATTCTATTTGGAAGTGAATGACTACACTATACTTTCCATATAAACCTACCATTACAAGAGAAGTGACTACAACTTTACAAATGCTATTTGAAATAATGAGGCCAAAACCACGGCTACATGACACAAAAATAAAAAGTGACTGGTTAGTCATGTGTTATTATTGCAGTTAAACAAAAAGTACAGTTTTGTACCTACCATAAATGTAGATGTTCACGAGGATCCGTTACTGCTGCAGTCCTAAACGCTGGTAGTCCGCTGTCCAGTCGGCCCAATACCAGGCTGGACGCCGTGGTCAGGGCGCGATTAGACTGACGCCAGTAATGGCCAGGGTACTAATGCGACGACCGACGCTATCTCAGTCTTTTCTTCCCTGCCCCAGATGTCACCCTGAAAAGATAAGGCCAAAACCAAAAAAAAAAAAAAAAAATACCACCAAAAAATATATATATACAATATATACACAATTAGCCTGTATGACAGAAGTGGCCAATAAGCATGCTGTGCGTAAGTGCCAAAGGAAGTAACAGTAGGTTCTTGGTAAGTACTAGGTAAATCGGTCTGCAGACCATTTGAAGCCCAACAAAAAAAAAAAACCCTATTCAAAAGTTCCCTCAAGCCTCAAGGAGGGCAAAATAAGACGAACTAAACTCTCTCCCAGTCTAACTCTTGTGAAAATTCTACCGGCTAGAGTCTCAGTTTTTGAGAAGCAAATTTTGAATGTGATGACTTGAATAAAGAATATAGTAACTTAAAAGGACATGGTTGTTTACCATGGATACACATCATCATGACTCTGTCATTTCATGCTATAGCAATAAATGTTTGAACGATGCCTGCTGCAGTAGCCTCGGCTATATGGGTTACATCCTGCCAAGGAAATAACAGCTGGCCAGCTTCCAAAGCTTCAGGGCACCTTCCATGCACCCAAACTATTAAGACATATTGAGCCTGCTTAAAATACAGGTTTGGTGCCAAGCCCTTCACAGCTTTCATGCCACCCGAGACAGGGAGGCTAGGAAAAGTAAAAACACACCCTGGTATAAGAAGCACACCAACAACCAAGTGGGGTTGAAGGAGCAGCTACTGCAGCAGTGATTTGAACATCTACTGTTATGGTAAGTTTCCTTACACAGCTGTACTGTGTTTATTGTACTGATTACTGCTGTAGTAGCCTGAGCTATATGGGTAGATTACCATAGCTTAGAACAACTAGGAGGCGGAAGGGAAATGGTCCAGATGACCTGGAGAACAATACTAACAAAGTCTGACCTAGATCTGGAAAAGGAATCCAGCTTGGAGTGCTTTGTGAAAGTATGTAGAGGGGACACAGTTGCTGCTCCTAGAATACTTCTAGTGTACAACCTGTTCCAAACAGCCGTAGATAAAGCCAAGGCTCTGGTGGAGTGCACCTTGACCCCACCTGGAATAGTTCTGCTGTGGTGGAGATAAAAGGTAATATTCCGAGACAACCACTTGGAAATGGTCTGCTTTGACACAGGTGCTGCCTCCTCCTTACCTTCACAAGAAACAAACTGATCAGAAGTTCAGAAATATTTTTTGTTCTGTCAATGTAGTACCCAAATTGTTTGTGGACAAAGGTATGAAGTACCCTTTCTCGTTTAAATTTGGGTTCAGGAAAGAACACAGGGAGATGGACAGTTTGGCTTAAAGTAAACTCAAATACCACTTTAGGCATAAAAGGAATATTAATTCTTAAAGAAACCCTGCCCTCTGTGGAAAATGAAATAGGGTTGACCCACCATAAGAGCTTACAACTCAGATATTCTTCTTGCAGAGGTCAGAGCACTCAGTAAAGTGGTTTCCCATGACAGAACATGAAGTCAGCCAGAAAAGCTGGTTAAAATGGAACAAATGTTAGCCTAATACAAAATTAGGATACCAAGGAGGGGCCATCAGTTTTCTTGAAGGTCTCTTATGGTGCACCCCTTTCAAAAACATGTTGTCATGGGAATACACTGAAACAGGGGGATCCCTGAGCAAACATGCAGTAGTGGCTGACAAATGAACCTTGACAGAGAAGTAAGACAAGCCATAGAATATGAACTCACAAGAATATTGCAAAACCACTGCAACACTAGCCTTGAATTGGTGCTGGTTATTTTGTTGACACCATCTAAAACATTTTGCCATTTGCTAATATATGATTTTCTAGTACCAGGCTTTCTTGCCTCCATTAAGAACCTGCTGCACTTCCTCAGTAGTGAGTAAAAGGTATTAAGACCCAATCATCCAGACAGTCAGTTGTAGTTTGTGGTCGGAATGCATCAAACAACTCTGTTCTTCTGCAAGTCTCCAGTCTGTGGGGAAGCTTGTGGTAATTGCCCTGGCTAACTCCAAAATGAGGGGAAAACACTTGACTGGAGAGAAAAACAATGATCTTCGGGAATTCCTTCTAAATATTCAGAAATACACTGGACATTGGTGGAAAATCATACTGCGACATGTCTGTCCAAGGAAAAGAAAAATCATCCGTCTTCCAAGCCTTCTTGCTTGGAGTTAGAGCAGAATTTTGGCAGTCAATTGTTCAGACAGAAGGCAAAAAGGTCTACCTGAGGTACTCCCCACAGACGGATCAAATCTTTGAAGAATCCCTGCTGTAGTTTCCTTTCCTGAAGGTATGCCCTGGTCCTGCTCAGCTTGTCTGCCACAGTTTTGCTGTGATGGAACACAGGATGCCAGTAGAGCAAGATTGTGCTGTAAACCTATATTCCATGATAACATGGCTAATCTGCATAGGGGATAAGAGCTAGTTCCCCTTTTCTTGTTTATGTACGACATCACTATGGTATTTTCTGTGACTACTTGAAGAGATCCTGGGGGACCACAGATTTAGACTAGCATCTCCTATGTTTCTGTGCTTTGGTCAGTCTTTGTTGCCCCAGATACCTTGCACTTTTATCCCCCCTGATACTGCTCCCCAAGCAAAGTCTGAGGTGTCTGTGATGACACAATGCTTTGAAGCAGGACATAAGGGTCCAAGGTGTCTGATGACTAACTGGTTTGGAGCAAAAGGGGACACCTGGATTCAAGGGATATATGATGTCTCCACCAAGTGGATTTCTCTTTTCACAAATCTCAGAACTGGAATGTGAGAAGATAACGGGTGGTGCTGGGACCAGAGACTTCAGATACTATTGTATCTTTCTCATGTGGAGCTTTGCAAGAGGAATCGGGAACATTGTGGAAACTATGAGATCCAGAATCCTGAGTTATTCCCTCACAGTAACCATAGTCTGACTGGAAAAATCCCTTGACTAGAGCTAAACAGAGATGTTTTTTTTTTTTTTTCCCTGTGGAAGAAAAGCTCTTTGTCCTGAGGTGTCTAGCAGACATTCCGGGAACACAATTCTCTCTGGCAGAATCAAAAAAAAGACTTGAATGCTCTCCTGGAATCCCAACCTGTGTGGAAGATCTCTCACCCAAATGACAGACTCCTACCAATTTGAAAATACTCTGCAAAGATAAGCAAATCATCTACATACAAAAAATGTGGATCACTTGTAGCTAAGCAATGGGCTATGACAAAAGCTACACATTTTGTGACACTCTTGGAGCAGTGGCTAGTCCAAATTGTAAGACAGAGAACTAATACTGTGATCCACACACACAACCTTAAGAAATGCATGAAATCTGGATGAATATGAATCCAATGATATGCATCTCTTACATCTAACACTCAAATGGGAAAGAAGGAACAGGTGAAAGCATTTTGAACTTGGACACCATCAAACTGGTTCAGGACAGAATTATCCAGAATTGGTCTCTGGCTTCTTCTTTCTTTGGTACTAAAAACAGTTAAATATAGTTTTCCCAACTCGGAATGAGGAACTGCTTTCTATTGCTCCTCAGACATCACATGTTGTAGGACAGAAGGAAATGAGCATTTTGGTGTGGTAATATGGATGAATTCCCGTGAAAGGAGGAATTTCAGCAACAATATATTTGACAGTGTTAAGCAACAGCTTCAGAACACATGCATCTCAAACTATATGCTGCCAAAGTGAGAAATGGAGATTTAGACTTTCTGGAGGGGATACGGAACTTCCAGGTGATGGGTGCCTTATATAGTCATTATGACATACTTAATTGTCCTTTATTCTAGAGAAGGGGCCCTCTTTTTGGAACCTTCCTTTCACTGTTTTTTTTAAACTTGTACAAAGAAAGAAAACAGCAGACCTGCAGCCTTAGGAAAACCACTAAATCACAAGTTTAATAACTCAAAAATGTTAAGCGCTTTCATCTTAAATACACTATGGGACTTCTTCAGAACAAAAAGCCATTAAACACATCCATTTAAAAACGTAAGTCAACAATCACATGATCATCCCTACCAAGTCAGTTGAATCTAAAACATGGAACCTGAACAAACTTCAGTGACCTATAAACAATCATGTTAAACAAAAACTTTTTGAAAAAAACAGTACAACATACAAATACATATTTTTAATGTGGAAGAATTTGATCACATCAAAACCCCTCAATAACTAAAATGACTTTTTAAAATGAAATATAAATATGTATGTGCATTACAATCATGTTCACAGCTTTGCTGCTCTAAACTCACAGGTTTAAACGATATCTCTTTGCTGCCCATAACTTTAGGACAGCAGAAAGTTGTGATCATCCCATTTCATACCCTTTACAATAGTGTGTTTTACTGTTTCTTTTAAGTTCTTCTAGCCATGCAGCATCTTTATGTTCCACTAGATGATCTTAAATATTTCTCCAAAATGTGCCCGCCTTCTTTTCTTGGTGGTGTTTCTATTACATTTGCTTTGTTTCTCAGTTATCTATAAAACCTTTTTGGACATAAGTGAATTGCTTATATTGTACTTTTCCCTTACATTTATCTGCATATCTTCTAAGTTTTTCTTTTTGTGCTGAAATTTTTAGTTTATTATTGGCAAAAGTATGTGGTCTGTTTTGATATTATGCATTTTAGGATACCAAATCCAAGTATTTCTAATTATTTCTTTCCATTTCTAAATTCTTCCAACAGTGACGCTTCCTTTCTGTATTAACTGCTTTATAGTTCTCTATTCACGGCTTCAATGGTAGCATTTTACTTGTTCACTTCCTTTCACTTATTACTTGATGTTTTTGTGGTAACACTATCGGTTATTAGTTTAGCTGCACAGTAATATATCCTATTTAATCCTGCTATATCACGGGAATTTCTCTTAACAGTTCCAATTACTATGTTCATCTGTTTTACCAATCTAACATCTGGGGTCATATATTATTATTTACTTTCTGTAATCTATTTATTTCAATTATCCTATTATATCTAGCCATCTCTATCAAATCAGGCAACTCCTCCCCTTACATCATTTTCTTCTGCACTCAGAGCATCTTCTTTCTCACTGTTTCTAGTTAAGTATTCTATGTAAAGTTCCAGAACATCTTCCTGCGACATATCCTCTTCAGATGCACCCGGCTTCATGTACTAGCTCCTTCATACACTAATCCATAGCTCCTTCATACACTAATCCATAGATCCACCACTCAGTATCATCACCTATGCCAGAGTTGACATGGTTTCCTGTTCCTTTCCCTGCTATGCACCTTCTTCTGTAGGAGACTGGTATGAAAGTCCATTAGGTTCCAGATCACCACTATGTGGTAGAGTTTCTTCATAGGACTCCTGCTTCACATGCTGCTCCTTAATCTGGGGACCTCTTGTTGTATCATATTGCAACATTGCCTGTGTTGGATTCTTCACATTAAACCCTTCAGTTTGCAGATCATCCATAACTTCATTTTCTACTTCATTTGTGTATTACTAACCCTATTTTCTACATCCACTTTTGTTTTTTTTTATTTTTTGTACTGTGACGTTTTCCATATCCAAATGTATTTGCCTGTATTTCTGTATTTCTCTTCAATTACTTTTGGAGCTCCTTACCTTTCAAAAACCTCGGTTTTGTTCTTTATATTTTTGTACTTCCTCTCACTTTTTTTCCAGGCAGCCCAAAGTTTTTGTCTAAGTAATGTTTTTTCATGGATCTGTTGTATTAATGAATACCAATGTTTGTGACTTTTGACTTTTTCACATGAAAATATTTTTATTTCCATTCGTTTCTCTTTTAATCTTTCTGCATATCATATGCTTGGAAATGCTTGGCTTCTTGCATAATACATAATTTCCCTGTAAAATGGGATCAAGACTACTGTGATTTCTCCCAGTAATAGTGGGCATTCTTCAGGGATCAATTCTAGGCCCCTTCTCTATATCTATCAATAACTTACACTCTGCCACTAAACAAGCCACCCTGGTACAATATGCAGATGACAACATACTCCTCTGCACAGACCAAAACACTAAGCTACCTACCCAGACCACCCTTTCGAGCCACTGAATACTGGCTAGATATTTCAGACTTGCTCCTAAATGCTACAAATCCAACTGTTTTTAATCTGAGTAGTTTATTTATTTACATTTGTTTACTGGGAAATTCAGACTGGACGCAGGTCCTTTTTCAGCGGATGCCAGGGGAGAAAAGCTCCACATCATGTACATGATAAATAGAGATACAAAGTTGCAGCAATAGTAAACATTACAGGTTGTTGGCTTTAATACAATAACAAGATATTGATCATCAACAGTATATACAGTAAATGTTGCAAGTTAAGATGGTTTCTTGTTGTTTATAATATTAGTAACAAAGTTGTCAGACAAGATGTTAAAGTATGTAAAGACAACTAGCTATTTCTGACTGTGGTTAGTAGTGGTGGTAGTATAGTTGGGTTAAGAGTCTAGGGGGGGGGGTAAGGGGGGGTGTTAGCCTGGATTAGAACAAGGACAAAGTCAGTGCAAATTTAAGTGGAATTTGAGCGCAGTCTTGAAAAGGCTGCTGGACGGCAGAGTAGTTATAGAGCGTGGAAGATTGTTCCAAAGTTTAGATATGGTACTTGAAAATATGGCTTCTCCTGCCGAGTTTTTGGGTTTGACAACAGTGAGTTGATTTTTGTTGCTTGATCTTAGGGGCCTAGTGGGGTGATAGGGTTGGAGAAGGGTTTGAAGGGAAGGGATGTTAAGGGGGGTGGTTAATATGTTTATGAGCAAGGGTGAGTTGATTAAAGTGAAGAAGTTGTGGGAGTTCTAGCCAGTTTAGTTCTTTAAGGGAGATACAATGATGGCTGCGATAGGAGGTTCCAGTGGCAAAATGTAGCACTTTTGTTGCAACAAGCATCCGGCTTGTGTAGGTCTATCTGTTTAAGGTTGGCAAGTATGGGGGATGCATAGAGTAGGGTGGAGATTAGCTGGGAATTGGCTAGGGAGATTCTAGCCACCTTGGTTGGAATTGGCAGCTTCGATATAATGCACCAAGTTTCTTGTGAACTTTTTTTATTGTGAGAGATATGTGGGTGCTTTGATGGAGAGATGATGGTAATGTCTTTGGCAAGAATGTTGAAGTGGGGGGGTGTTTTGGGTGGCTTTGGAAGGTTGGAACAGGAGAAGTTTTGTCTTACTTGGGTTGAGTAGGAGCTGAGCATTGGATAGCCAGCTTTCTACAGAAGAGAATGATTCCCGTGTGATTTGTTGTAGTTCTGGTAGAGTGGGGGCAGAGCAGATGAGAGTAGAGTCATCTGCGTACTGCATAAGAGATGCTTGTATGGTGGCAGTATGTAGGTTGTTAGTGAAAAGCGAGAATAGCAGAGGGCCAAGGATAGACCTTTGGGGAACTCCCAGAGTAACTGGGAGGCGAGGTGATATGTTATCTTCTCAGATTACTGATTGCTGGCGTCCGTGTAGATTAGCTGTGGAACCAGTTGCAGGCTGACTGAGAAGTTGAGGAGAATAGTAACTCATGAGATACCATGTCAAAGGCCTTTGAGTGATCTAGAAATATGGCAGTAGAGAAGAGGCCATTGTTTTTGTGATGAAGCATAGTGTTGGTGAAGGAGAGCAGAGCGGAGGTAGTGCTGTGATATGGCCTGAAACCATGTTGGGTTTTGGAGAGGAGATTATTAGCTAGGAGGTTGTTGGAGACCTGGGTGTGATACATTTTTCAAGTATGTTGGAGAGAGGGGAGAGGATAGCAATGGGGCGGTAATTGGAGGGGTCGGTGGAGGGGGTGCCTTTGTGGAGGGGAATGATGTGGGATATTTTCCATATCGAGGGAACATAGCCTACTGTTAAGGAATGGTTGATTAGAATTGAAATTGGGTAGGCTAGTGTATCAGGTGCAATTTTCAAGTATTCAGAGGGAAGGTTGTCAGCTGACAGTTTGGTGGGTTTAAGTTTTGACAATAGTCTTTATTTTGGAGGTAGGTACTGAGGTGAAGAAAAGAGGCGTGGGGGTTTAGCGTTAGGAGTGGGGGGGCTGTTGTAGGGAAGTGTTTGTTTAGAGATGTTACAGTTTCAGTGAAGTGTTTGTTGAAGGATTCAGCAATACTGCTGGAGGAGGGGGGAAATGGACGGCTGGTGGGTATCAACCTTCCCTGGGTGGAGGATAGTGTTAATAGTGGACAAGAATTGCTTAGGGTTGTGGATGGTAGAGTTTAGGGTGGATTTATAGTAGAGGGATTTGTCTAATTTTATATGCTTTTTGGCTTTATTGCACAGTTTAAGGAATGATTGCCTATCTGAGTTACTGTTTGTTAGTCGCCAGTGCTCCCAGGCCTTATCTCTGGATTTCATTAGGGTTCTGGTGGTCTTTTGTAACCATGGGGCACGCCTGGATCTGACTTTGCCATTTCTTACAGGAGCATGGATGTTTAGGATGGAGAGGAAGGTACTGTTGAAGAAGTGGACAGCCTCATCTAGGCTGAGGTATTTTAGTGGTGACCAGTTAATTTTTTGCAGGGAGGAGATGGAGTTGGTGTTGAAGTTGGACTTGTTCTGTATTTGCCTGTGGATAATGGGTTTTAGACTGTTTGTGTGGTGCCAAATTAGGAAAGTGGGGGAGTGGTCACTAAGACAGTCAGGTAAGCAGCCTGCTAGGTAAGAGTGAGGGGCTTTGTTGACTAGGATCCAGTCAAATAAGGTATGACTGTTAGGGTTTTTGTTGATTTGAGTAGGGGATTGAATGAGTTGAGTGAACCCATGGAGATTAAGGTGAATGGTTGGGAGACTTATTGCAGGATAGCCAGTTGATATTAAAGTCACTGAGAATGATTGTTTCCTGAGGTAGAGATACAGTAGTCCAGCTCAGGAGATTTTCTAGGGGTTTAATATTTTGCTCTGGTGGGAAATAGCCTCCTATGATACTGATTGTTTTGTTTGGGTTTAGTTCGAGATTGGCATAAAGGATTTCTTCATTGTTGTGGTGAGGGGCAGACAAGTTCAGGAGTTGAATACTGAGGTGTTTAAATATCAATGCTACACCACCTCCTTTTTTGGACAATCTGTCTATGCTAAGGATGATGTATTCAGGTGGAAGTACTTCCTCACTTTTGATGTGAGGTTTGAGCCAGGTTTCGGTTAGGAAGAGAACATCTGGGGAATATATGCTTATGCTGGTGTGTAGTTCTTGGATTTTATTGCATATGCTTCTGATGTTTAGGGACATTATAAGTAGGTCTGTTGTCTTCTTGTTGGCTAGGAGTTAAGTTGTGGGGGGGTGTGCTTGGACTAGGGTTTGTGGTTGGGTTGGATTTGGGAGGACCAGAGTTTGGATGGATGTCTCCAGCGAGGGCTAGTTTATAGAAGGTGCTTAAGATATGCTTTATATACATAGTAAATTGCTTATGGTATCTTAGGGATACTTTATTAGCGCGTGTGTTAGGTGTTTGGTAATGGAGTGTGTATTGGGAGGATGGTTTTGGTGGCAGTGGTTGCGTAGTTATGGTGTGTATATTGGGAGGCTGGTTTTGAGGGCAGTGGTTGTGTAGTTATAGTGTAAATGTTTGAGGGAGGGTGTTGAGAGAGTACAGAGCAAGTTGTTGGGGCATGCGGCTGTGGTGCCTTGGTAGGATTTAATATGAGCTAGAACTACGCAGGTTAGGATTGTTATTATATTGCGTAGTAGCATGACTGTGTTGGATGTAGGGGAAGGGGGTGAGTAGTGGTGTAGCCTAATTGATGGCAATTAGGGGTGGGGTTAAGGCCAAGAATAAATGTAGAGGTACCGGGGGCGAGTGGAAATAGGGGGCAGGGAGGTGAATGGAGTGAGTGTAGCGAACAGAGTGGGATAGAACTCCCCCAGGCTAAAGATTGCAGGGTAAGTGTCTAAATAGCCAAATTGTTAGGAGCTATTAGAATCTAGTAGGGAAAACAATCTGTAGACCTGATTTCAGCTGTGTCCTTTCTGGATAGATACCTAGTTTGAAGCAGACAAAAAGTGGCAGTTTAAGTACCTTTTAGCCTCTATTTTACAAGTGGGCAATTCCAGTGTATCTACTGGGTTATCTTTTTTCACCTAGAGCTTTATCTCAGATTACTGATAACTAAAAAGAAAAAGTTAATTGGGGAATGTATTTACAGAAGATGGGGGTGGGGTGCAGCTGCGGTCCCTAGCCATGGGTAGAGCCAGTTATTTCTGCTTTAGACCAGGTACTTTCTACAGTAGCAGGCTAAAAGGGAAACATAGCTAGACACCTACAGTAATTAGAAGTTATGTACTCGCCATAACGTTCCATCTGAGTAGGTGACTTCATTTGGATGCAACCTGTGGGTATCGGATCCGAGCCGGCCTTTCAAAAGCTTAGGCTCCGAGCTCCTAGTTCCTCCCTCTACCCATAACCCCTTGCCAAGCCCTGACTGACCTCAGATTGAGTTTGCTTATATAATACTGAATAAAGTATCTGAACAAAGCATAAATACTCGCTGTATAAAGGTCAGGGGGATGGAGGGGGGGATGGTTGCATCCAAATGAAGTCACCTACTCAGATGGAACATTATGGTGAGTACATAACTTCTAAATCTGAAGTAGGCAGACTTCATTTGTCTGCAACCTGTGGGACAGAGTCCCCAGCTACCTGAATCTTGGCGGCCGTCATGGAAGGATGTTCGAGCACCGCTGAGCCAAAGGATGCTCTTCCCTGGAAACAACATCCACCTTATAATGAGAAATAAAGGTATGAGGTGAGGCCCAAGTGGCTGCCGCAGATATCATCCAATGACACACGGGACTTAAAGGCGGCTGGCGTGGAGACTGCCCTAGTAGAATGAGCCGTAACCCTCTGAGGAGCAGGTCTACCTGAAGTGTCATAAGCCTGCAGAATACAATTAGCAATCCATCTCGATAGTGTGACTTTAGAAACTGCTTTACCCAAAGCAAATTTAGCAAAGGAGATGAACAGCTGATCTGATTGCCTGTGACCAGCTGTTCTGTGAATGTAAAATCGTAATTGTCTATGAACATCCAAGGAATGCAATTTGTATTCTCCTTTGTTTGAGTACTTGGGAAAAAACACAGGTAAGTTGATTGATTGGTTGATATTAGATTCTGAAGAGACTTTTGGAAGAAAGGATGGATTGGTCCTGAGGCACACCCTATCTGGAAAGAAGGAAAGGTAAGGCGGTTTGGCGCATAGAGCCTGAAGTTCAGACACTCTTCTGGCTGAAGTGATAGCTACTAAGAAGGCAGTCTTCCAGGAAAGGTACTTCAGGTCTGTAGAAGCTGCAGGCTCGAAGGGAGGAGCAGTAAGGGATTGCAGAACTAAAGATAGGTCCCAAGGTGGTACAATCTCTTTGACTGGAGGCCTCAACAAAAAATCCCTTTAAGAAAGGTTTTGCACAATTCGCCGTCATGAGGGGAGCTGTCTCATGACCAATGTGATAATGAGAGATGGCTGCCAATTGTACCTTAATCGTGGAAGAACTTGCCCCTTGATGAAAGAGGTCTGTTAAAAAATCCAGCACTGCCGACATAGGTGCTGAAAAAGGATCCAAACTTTTCTGGACCGCCCAAATAGAGAATCTCTAGCATTTACTCTGATAAACCTGCCTAGTGGAAGGTTTATGAGCCGCCACTAGGATGGCCTTGACCGGTGACGAGATACCAGGAGTCCTTATCAAGGATGGAACTGGAGCAGCCAAGCTGTCAATTTCAGGGTGCGTAGATTGGGGGCCGGAATTCCCAGAGGGTGGGAGATGAGATCCGGGATCGGATCCAGAATCCAGGGTGGATTCACTTTGTGAGACCATACAAAGGGGAACCAGGGTTGACGAGGCCAGAACGGGGCAATGAGAATCATTCTGCTCCCCAAACTGTTGGCTTTCTGCAGAAGCCTCTGCATCAGAGGTAGTGGAGGGTAGGCATAAAGGAGACCGGGAGGCCAAGCATGCACCAGCGCGTCTCTCGGGGATTCCCCTGGTGGGGGAAGCAGAGCGAAGAAACTGTCGCATTGGGCGTTGGAGTGAGAGGCAAAAGATCGCAACAGGGTTGCCCCAGACGGCAAAAATCTTCTTCACTACCTGAGGATTGAGAGACCACTCGTGAGCGGAAAGAATGGTGTGACAGTTTGTCCGCAAGGATGTTGGATTTTCGGAATGTGCGTTGCTACAAGAAAGCGTTTGGTGGAAATTGCCCATTCCCAGACTCTCATGGCCTCTCGACAAAGGGGATAGGACCTGGTTCCTCCCTGTTTGTTGATGTACCAGACTACCGACATGTTGTCTGTCTGAATCGCAATAGTCCCTGAAGGAAGAAGGTTGTGAAGTGCTTGCAACGCTAGGAGCACAGCCCTCATTTCCAGGACATTTATATGCAACGAAGTCTCTGTGGGGTTCCACGTGCCTTGGACAATCTTCCCGCAGAATGCCCCCACCCGAGGCGGCGTCCGTGTTCACTGTGGCTCAGGGAAATGCTGCACAAAAAGGTCTCCCTGTCAGAGGCTCCGGAGACCGAAGCCACCAAAGAAGGGAATCCTTGCATGCTTTGCTGACCGCTATTGGACTGTTGAGAGAGGAATAGAGAGGGACCACTGAACCTGAAGGGTCCATTGAAGAACCCGCATGCGTGGCGCATGAATAAGCGGGATAGCTGCCGCCATCGAACCTAGGGCCCTCAGGACCCGAAGCTGCTGTCGGAAATGGTTGCAGGACCGCTGCGACATGACACTTCAGGTTGGAAATTCTGTCTGGGGTGAGGAAGGCTCGCATTGACCTGGTGTTTAGCCTTCCTCCTATGAAATCTATAATTTGTGTGGGGTGCAGTAAAGATTTCTCCCAGTTGATAGTGATGCCCAGCCTTGGGGCTATCTGAAGGAAGTAGTCCCTGGCTGAGCACAGAAGATGCCTTGATGATGCCGTCAGGAGCCAGTCGTCCAGGTACGGAAAAACCTGTAATCCCTGGAGTCTCAGGTGGGCCGCTACAACTGCTAGTACCTTGGTGAACACCCTGGGGGCTGAGGTGAGACCGAAGGGGAGGACCCTGAACTGATAATGACTGGCTCCCAGCCAGAAGCGAAGAAACCTCCTGGACCGTCTGTCCATGCAAATGTGGTAGTACGCGTCCTTGAGGTCGATGGAGCACATCCAGTCGTTCTCCCTCAAGAGGGGGAGTATAGATTGAAGGGTGACCATCCGGAACTTTTGCTTGGTTACTGACAAGTTCAGCAGGGAAAGATCTAAGATCGGTCTTAAGTCCCCCGTTTTCTTTGGCACTAAAAAGAACCTGGAGTAAAACCCTGACCGGTTTGATCTAGGCGGGCGCACTGGATAGCTCTTTTTTCTAGCAGCTGTCCGATTTCGATAGCTGCTGCCTCCCTTTGGTCGGGTGGTACATCTGGGAGGCTGCGAGATCTGGGAACTTTGTACAGGGAATTGTATAACCTCTGGATATCACGCGAAGCACCCAACGGTCTGTTGTGATGGACTCCCAAGAAGTTAGGTACCTCAGCCCCCGACTGCCTCCAGAGGCGGACAGCGGGCAACCCTTCAGGGCTGCTGCGTGGGCCTATCAGAGAAAGGTTCTCTGGACCCAAAGTTTCTAGGAGCCCCTCTGCCTCTAGGACGGCGACCTCCCTGTCCTTCTCTGCCACGGAAGGACTGGTTATCCGGAGCAGGTTGGGACTGCTGCGACTTCGGAACCACATCTTCTTCTGTCCCTTTTGGTTCTTCGAGAAGGACCTCTGGGGAGCTGAGAAGCGGACTCCGACGGCAGACAGCGTCTTCCCATCCTTCTCGCTCTGGACCAATGTTTCGCGAACAGTTTTGCCAAACAAGGCAGAACCATCAAAGGGGGCATTCGCAAAAGTCGCCTTGAAGGGCTCTCTTGAAATCACAGTGGCGGAGCCAGGCCTGCCGCCTCATGACTAGGCCTGCTCCGCTGGCTCTAGCGGCTCCCTCGGTGGCGTGAGAAAGTAGCCGCATAGATGTGTTAGAAACTGCTCTAAGAGTGGCCATTCGGGTGGAGTATACCTGCTTGTCCTCACCCGACATGGACTCTGCGGGAGATGCAGCGTATTCTTTAATCAAATCCCGCTGCATTCTGATGACGTGTGCCATGTAGTTCAGCGCTCTCAAAGAGAAGGTTGCTGAACTGAAAACTTGCTTCCCAATGCGATCCATCGAGCGGGACTCCTTGCCCAGAGGATGCATAGAGGGACTCTCCTGGGCCAACTCCCTCTTAGTGGCTGCAGCCATCATCATGGCATCTACTGGAGGGCCTTTGCTCCAGTGAATGCGGTCCACCGGAGGGGAAAGGATACGGTCAGGACGCTTGGGTACAGGCTCAACGGTGTCCGGATCCTTCCACACTCTGGTGGATATAAGGTCCACCAGAGGGTCGGCAGGAGGGGACACCCAAGAGGTAGATGGGCCCGCCTCGAATGCCTCCAAGAACACAGACTCGTCTGAGGAGGCCTTGGGGGCCGACCACCCCCCCCTGATCCTCAACATTTCCATAATGTCTCCAAATGAGGCGTCTTCAGGGGTGACCTTGGGAGCCCTCCCTTCATCAAGTCTGTGTCTTGATGTGGACTCGGGAGTCCATGTGCCTCCTTTTGCACTTACGCTTCCGAGGTACTTCTTCGGGGGGGGGCTGTCCGAGGAGTACTCTTCCGCAGCTGGATGTTCCAAGGGAACTACTTGGGACATCGAGGCGGGCTGTCCCTGGGAGCGGTTGGTGGGAGCCTGGCCCAACTGCAAGGGAGTGCGGGATGGAGCCGTGGCAGGGACCGGGGGTCCGGAAGTCCTCAACAGTGCCCTTTCCACTACGAAGGCCGAGGGGGAGCCAGCTTCTCTGAATCCCGAGAGCCAACCCCCACTCGGATCCGGCCTTGCGGATCGGGCGAGACAGTCGGATCCGAGACCGGTGTGCTCCGACCTGACGGGCGAAGACACACCAGCTCCCTCGGATCCGAGGCTCGGTCCTCGGCTCGAGAGGTCGGGTCAGGCACCGAAGCACTCAAGGGATGGGACGGGTCCGAGGTGCGCCGGCCTATTGGATCCGACCCACCCCCGGATCCAACTCTGCCCAGCGCCGACAGCTCCGAACCCATGGTGTGGGTCGGAGAAGGAGCCAAAGGGACGAAAAAGGGGTGAAGCCCCTCCCGGATGGGGGCTAGGAGCACTCCCATTTGCATTTGGGCCTGGATGAATCTGCTCATCATCCGGTCCATGTCTGCTTCACTCATGGAGAAGGTAGATCTAGTCGAGGCCACCGAAGCGGACCAAGAGAGCCGCCTTGGGGACCTCGCTGAAGGGCTAGCCTCCTCCTCCTCGGGCCCAGGAGAGAACCGAGGGGAGGAGCCGAGGAGGAGGGAAACTACAAGGCACAGGAGAGGCCTGCTTGGATGGAGGAGCCGAACTAGAGGTTTCAGCTCTCCGTTTGTGGTGCCTCTCCTGTGCCTCTCCTCCTTTCTCTCTCCTAGAAGTCTCTCTCTCCTCCGGCATCTTAGAGGGAAGGTTGAGTCCCAGCCGGGAGGAGAGCCCACAGCAACTGCTTGCTGTGTAGAAGGGCAGAAGCGAGCGGTATCTGGAGGGAGAAGTCCCGCCAGAACAAGCTTAAATCCTCCGCTCCCTCAAAGCTCGGGGTTGAACCCTGCACAAATGGTACAACCAGATGACAGGTGTTCAACCCCAAGCATTACACACAGAGTGTGGCCATCCGCCGGGGACAGCTTATGGCCACACTCGGTGCACTAGAAAAACTGCCTTATGGGCTTCAGACATACTCTAGCCCTAACAGGCTTAAACACACACAAACCACTCAAACTACGCAAACCCGGGAAGAAAATATAAAAGATAGAGGAAGGAAAGCCTAACAGACACACTTCTATCTAAAATAATCAAAAAAGGTTAAATTTTACAAAATGTTCCTGTCAGAAAACTTATCTGCACTAGGAGCTCAAGGAATCCGTTGCAACTTGAAAGCGGCAAACGAAATCTGAGGTCAGTCAGGGCTTGGCAAGGGGTTATGGGTAGAGGGAGGAGCTAGGAGCTCGGAGCCTAAGCTTTTGAAAGGCCGGCTCGGATCCGAGGTCGGATCCGATACCCACAGGTTGCAGACAAATGAAGTCTGCCTACTTCAGATCTTACTTTATTTTTAAAGCCCTTGAGTCCTTGTGGCTGGTTTCTTCACTGCAGATGAGGCCAATGGCCAAGGATTCAACAAGTGGGGGGCTGACAGAACCCATTCGCAGGGACAGTGGTCAAGTAACTTATTGTCTTTTTAAAGCCCTTTGTATGGGTGAAAAGCAATCATTCCATATCCTATCTGCCAGTAAATATAAAATAGAATGTTATAAAGAAGCCCAACTCCCTGGAGTAATACTCTATGGTAGTCTCAAGTATGACCAACAACTACTACTTCTAGTCATCAAAAAGACAAACTGGAAACTAGAATCCCTCTACAGAGGCAAAAAAGTCCTTACTGATCACTCCAAGAAAGCCATAGCACAAAAATACCTAGTCCTCTCCCTACTCTAGGCCTCTCACATCTTTACAAACCTTAACACAACGATCGGAAACAAGCTAGCAATGTCCTATTAAAAAAAAAAAAAAAAATGAACATTTGCAACTAATAACCTCACAAAATCTACCACTGCACAACTCTAAGAACCTTTACTGGCTAAAACTTACAAACTACCTCTACAACTCTCAACTTGGCACACCACAAACTAATACACTCCCCAGAAAACAGCCCATAAACAAACCCACACCCCAGAAAATTGTCCCGCTCTAAAAGGAATACAACCCCCATACAGCTAAAGGAGTCCTACAATCCAACAATAAAGCTGGACTATCTATCACACAGTCTAATAACAGCACAGGTGATTTATTATACTGTAACCAAGTTTCAAAATCCTGGAAAAAAAATCTCCTCTGAAATAACAGACATGATAAATACCTTTAAGTACTCAGTGATCACTCCCCAACATTCCTACTCAAAAAATACCTATACCAAGCTAAACCTGTCATCTACCATCAAATACGTAAAAAACTAAACTTTAACCCACTCACATTCATCTCATCCCTCAAAGAATGTAACTGGCATCCTCTAAAGTACCTCAGTCTTGATGACGCAGTTGAATTTTTTTAATACTACCTTCCTGAGCATCCTTAATTACCATAAGACTTTCAAGAACCAAAGCACAACCCTCCCCCATGGCTACAGAAAACCACTAAGTCAGAAATGAAAAACAGGGATAAAGCCTGGGAGCACTGGCGCAAAACCCCGTTAACTAGAAAGAAATTCCTAGAGCTATGCAAAACAGTCAAAAAGCTAATAAAACAGGACAAATTCCAAAACTATCAGTCTGTCCTAGACTCCTCACAACACAGCCCCAAACAATTCTGGTACTCCATAAACTCCATCCTACACCCAGGTAAAGTCAGTACCCCTCCTCCTAACATCCCTCACTCCTCAGAAAATATTGCTACCTCATTCAACACAAACTTCACACAAACCATACTATCACTAGCTAAATAACACAACCCCCCCTCCCCTCCAACCCACACCTTCAACTAGTAAACTCCCCACTGCCTTCTCTTTTTCTCCTGTACCTACCACCAACATAAAAAACTCTTAACTAAACTTAAGCCCACCACATTAGCAGGAGACAACCTCCCAAGTGAATACCTACAAATCGCAGCTGATGCTCTGGCCTACCCAGTATCCATCTTGATTAACCGATCTCGGTCAGAAAGTTACGTTCCCACACTGTGGAAAGTATCGCATATAATTCCCCTCCACAGAACTAACCAATCACCGCCCCATAGCTATTCTCTCTACACTCTCCAAAAAGAGAGATGCATACACTCTCAGGTCTCAGACTACCTCCTTACTAACAACCTCCTTTCCAATACTCAGCATGGTTTCCGACCAAACCATAGCACCACCACTGCCTTAGTCTCCTTTACTAACACTATCCTTCAGCATAAAAGCAATGGCTCTCTCTCCTCTGCTACTTTCCTAGACCTATCTAAAGCATTTGACATGGTCCCACACAAACAACTTATCTCTGTCCTCAATAACCTATCCTTCTCTCAGTCAGTCATCAACTGGATTCAGAGTTACCTGTCTGACCGCCAACAATCCATTGTATGGCAGAATGACACATCTCCCCAACTACCTGTCTCCATAGGGGTTCCTCAAGGATCCATCCTTGGACCGCTACTCTTCTCTGTTTTCACCAATAATCTAGCCTCTGCCACCAAACACGGCACACTCATACAATACGCAGATGACTCAACGATCATCTGCTCAGCCCAGTCCCTACCCAAACTGCAAAAAGTCACACAGGAAGCCTTTTCCTCTGTTGAAACTTGGTTGTCCGATGCCCAATTAATACTCAACCCAAACAAAATTAAACTACTCATTTTCCAACCCACCAAACATACTCAAAACAACTCTCACTTTATCACAGCAAAAGACAACACCACTATATACCCAATTGAACACACCAAATTGCTAGGAGTGGAAATAGACAAACTAAAATTTGACATTCACATATCCATGACCATAAAAAAAGTTCACAAAAAACTAGGAGTGTTATACAGAAATAAGCAACTTCTCACCAAAGCAGCAAAGATTTCAATAGCAAATTCCCACCTTATCTCCACCCTACTTTTTTATGCCTCTCCAATATATACCAACCTAAGGCAATGCAATCTAAACAAGCTAGAGACCTGCTACAACAAAAACCGCCAAATTCGCCACAGGGGCATCCTACCCTAGTCACCACTGTCTGTCACTTGCTGAACTAGGCTGGCTTGAACTCCCTCACCTCCTTCAATGGTATCAACTCCCACTTGCCCACAAACTAGTAAACCATCCACTAAATGTCCCATCCCTTCAGAATCTACTCCAATCCTATCGCACCACCAGACCACGAAGATCCAACAAAAATCACCTGCAGATCACTAAAGCCAATATCTCTGCTGGTGAAGCACTACTCTCTTGCACCACAGCCAAATTATGGAACTCCATCCCACCCACAATTACCTCCATACCATCATGCACCCACTTCAAAACTTTACTAAAAGCACACTTAAAAACATGCTGGCTATGCCCTTGCAACTCCCACTCTAATATCACCCACCCCATCCAACCACTACCTTTTTTTCCACTCCACTAACTACCCTGATTATAGCAAGCTCAGATGCTCATAAGCCTAGTACTTATTATACAGCAGGAACTTCTTATTGTAACATTTGTTAATGTCTATTACGTACTTCACAGATAAAGATTCTAGTTGTCTACTAATGTACTATGTTTTTCATCTGTAAATATGTTGTAAGTAATTGTTAATCGCTATGTAATCCAATGGAACTACTGTCTGTTTATTTTAACTGTGGAGCTTTTCTCCCTGGGCCTCTGCTGAAAATGGACCTATGTCCAGTCGGACACTCCCGGTCAACAAATGTAAATAAATAAATAAATAAATTTATTTAAGGTGTCACTGAAGAAACACCTACTAAAAACAATTTGTTGTGGTCTTGCGCTACTCCAGGCTGAACCCCCATAGCTCAGACACTCCTCGTTCAAATTACACTCAACTCCATCTTTACTCTAATTTGTACATAATTTCTTTATCACTAATATAAATTACAATATACCAACACTCAACATGGGCCTGTACTACTTCGTCTTGCTTTTACATGCTTTCTGCTCCAGCCTACAACCCACTAATTCTCACTGCTCCAGCCTACAACCCACTAATTCTCTCTATCTATATCATCCTCCTAGAATTATTCTTTCTTTAAATAAATCATCCAGTACAATTCCCTTTCCCTTCCGGTCTTATCCATATTTACATATTCTCACTAAAATCTCACTAGAAAAATTTGAATCTCTCTGCAATCTACTACCTCGTGTTTCAATAACTCAAATGTGTACAGAAGGTGCTCTTCATTATCCTACGTAATCTGATAATTATACAACTCACATAGTATATTTTTTCTATTATATAATACATTTGTTCTCATCTGTGGAGCCTTTTTCCCCAGGCCTTCCCTGAAAATGGAAGGAAACCTCCATCAGAATTTCCTGATAAAGAAAAATAAATAAAATTAACTAAATAAATACATTTTTATTTTCCTAAAATCCACTTTGTTTCTACATGGCTTTTTGGCCTGTCTTTTTTTTTTTGTGTTTTTTTGGGGGGCTAGTTCCTTCTTTTACAGAGGTATCACCTCCTGAGCCAGGCCTAACCCTGTGGTAGGAATGTTTCCATGATCTGAGGATTCTACACAGCCCTTTTTCCAATCCTGGAATCAATGTGTACACCAAGGAGTGGTCACGTTTTTATCCTGGGACTTGCACACCCAGTTTATTTATTTATTTTTCCTTTGTTGGCAGTGTTAGTACCACCTCGGGTCTTACCTGAAAAAGAGGTTACTAGCCTAGCAGAACTAAGGGAAATTTGGCCAGGGCATCAGGGAACTTCCCTTACTCTTTTGACAGGTGCCACAAGATGTTTTACATCCACCTGAGCTACCACCAACTCAAGCAGATGGGGTCTTGGTTTGACATCTCATCTGAAGGATGACATGCTCAGGAGTGCTGCAGTGTCAGTAATCAATGTACCAGATGTGGGAACAGAACCCCAAGCCTTCTGCAGCAAAGGCGAATGTGGTACTTGTTGTGTCAGACACTGTAGACAGAGACTTTTTTTCTGTTTAGCCTGCCTTTCTCTCCATGATATATGCTATATAAAAATGCAGTCTATATATCAGAGTCATCTTGGTTAGATTTTACAAAAATAGGGGCCCACCATGTGAAAGTACTCACCAAGACTTTACGATGAATTCATTTCCAGCAATACAGTGACACTGCTGTCACTTTCTTGCTTGACTTAATCGATCCATTTGGACCCACTCTGGATAATAAACTATTATAGTCATGCTATTACATAATGTATGGATGTGCACTCTGCCTCTATGAGACATCATATTCTACCCGAAGGTCTTCAAATGGTTGTGGGGCCTTGACTATCTTGTCTGGATTAGTGCTAGTGCTTTGTACCTTAGCATTTCAATCACTAATCTTGATCGACTACAGTGAATGCTGAACTCCATAGCTACATCAC
Organism: Protopterus annectens; assembly: GCF_019279795.1. NCBI lineage: Eukaryota > Metazoa > Chordata > Ceratodontiformes > Protopteridae > Protopterus > Protopterus annectens. The sequence goes on from NC_056728.1 coordinate 90,944,110, forward strand.
CTACACAAGTCTCACTTTACTTTAATAATTCCTGTAGTGCGTTTTCTGTACTGTCTCCCTGTAATACAAAGGATCAACTTGAAAATTCTTGCCCTAGTTTTAGATTAGATTAGTGTCCCAACTATCCTGAACAGTTGCTTGTGCTGTGTCAGCCTTCTTGGCATCTCCAATCAGATGATATACTGCTGTCAACAATCACAAGACAAGACTGTTGCCAGTGTCAGCGATGCTTTATTTACAGGTCAGTGACCTGTGGGGCTCGCTACTGTGGTGACCTTGGAAATATGCAACAGCTAAGGCAAGCTATAGTAGGAACCTCAAGATGAATCTCTCTTGCGAGGCTTGTTACAACAACCCCTACTTGATTTAGCCTTTTATTCTAGAAATTAATGTTTACCATCTGTTTTTTTTTTTTACAAATTTATTTTCTTGAATGTGTTGAATTGTACCAAGTTTAACAGGCACAGTTATAAAGCCTGAATGACTGATGCCTGATTGAAGGCCAATTAGCACTCTGCCAGACTTGGCAAAAGCTGCAATTTTCAGTAAAAATAAAATAAAAACACTCCTCCTCTGCTCAAAATATCAAGTAAAAAGAAGTCTCAGTCTTTTACAACTTGCCAAATTGTGTTTTAAACATCCATCCAAACTTACAGCAAATCATGCATCTAATATTGTTGTTAAATGTCCCATCCAAAAGTCAGAACTTGGGGGGGGGGGGGCTGGCCAATATGCCAGTCTGATAGCAGCAGGAATCCATAGCTCTGCTTAGATTTCAATATCCTGACAGGAAATATACTTTAATTTTCAGAAAAATCTAACTAAAAGTATACTACAAGTTAAATTAACAGACTTGACTATGTACTAATTTTTAGAAAATAATAAGAGAATTTAATTATTCCTGTCAAGAAGTTTTCTACTGGAGATCTCAAGATGAGCAACTCGAAGAACCCACACCAAGAGAGTGCAGTGAAGAAATAACTATCTTAGAACAACAAACATCCAAGAACGGTCACTAAAAATGGACAAATTTGAAAACAAAATGGATATTATCAAAAAAGAATGCAGTAAACAACTGGAACTTCTAAATGGAATAGTAAAAAAAAAAAAACAATCTGAACAGATTCTTGCCTTAGAGGAAACGGTAACTGACCTAGATACTAGAGTGACATAAAATTATCAAAATGAATTTCTTCTGAAACAAAACACCAGGCTGACTGAGAAACTGGAAGACCTCTTGAAAGTAGATCAAGGAGGAATAACATAAGTATATATGGAATTCCTGAGAAAGAAGAGGGTGCTAACATGATTCAATTCCTCAAGAAGTGGTTTCCATCAGCACCAATATGCCTGAATGCCTCTCTCTTGGAAAAATGAGGGCTCATCGGTCCCTGGCAAATCCAGCTTCATCTCTGAGTTAATCTAACCCCAGGTCTATAATAGTTAGAATTCTTTCCTCACAAGACAAGGACTTAGTGCTGAAATCAGCTTGGACTAATTCCCCTATCAAGATGGGTGAAAAAGTTATTCATTTTGACAAGGACTACACCTCTATAGTCATATCCAGAAGAAAGGAGTGTGTTCCTCTAATTAAGTCCTTGAAAAAAGCCAATATTAAAGCTCAAATTCTTTTTCCTGCAAGAATAAAAATCACCTTGCCAGAGGAGTGAACATATTTGATTCCCTACAAGAAGCAGTAGAATTTATCCACAAGAAGAAAACACTGTCGGACATAGAAGAAGTGGAATAGTCATCCCAGAGTTTGACGAGACAGGCGACAAAAAATGGATGGTCTGTGAAGGAAGGAGCAAACAAAACTAAAAAACTAAAGGACAAATGAATAAATTCCATCTAATTTTAAATGATTTGTTTTATGAATCATAATATTATTTGATTCTGGAAAGTCTCTCTGCTGTAAGGTAATGTGAATAATTTTTATTAGCTTTCTCCTTTCCTTTCTATATCTTCTTCTAATTACATATAGTACTAAGTATTTAAATAAAAAACATTATCTCTCTTTCTCGCTCTTCTTTCTTCCTATTCTTTTTTGGTTACCAATGTTCCTTTTCCCCATTATAAGTACTTCACATATGTTTCCCTTTAAAACAACTACAAATGATGTATGTCTTCTAATTCTTCAGTAATAGTATAATTTGACTTAATATCAAAGTGCATTTTTTCTAGTGGGCCAGTGGTGGGGTAACTAGGTGTTTCTGATTAGTGTTTCTAACTAGATGTTTTAGACTCTTCGTTTAGATGCATTTAAACATTAATACAGTCCATTAATGATGTTTTATTGATGGCTAAATACAAGTGTTTTATATATATATATATATATATATATATATATATATATATATATATACACACATACATATATATATATATATATATATACATATATATATACACACATACATATATATATATATATATATATATATATATATATATATATATATATATATATATATATATATATATATATATATACACACACACACACACACACACACACACACACACACACACACACACACGGTTCCCTTTTTTTTAACTGTTGGGTAAATGATTGAAATGTTACAATAGGATTCCTGATTTGAGGCAGCTGTTACTTCTAAATAGCTGTTTTTATATACAAGGGTTAATTTTTTCATGATGTTGGAGTTTTGTGAGGAAACTGGTGGTCTGTGTCACTGTTCTCATTGTGGAGATTCGTGACATGCACTGACAAGGCAGCTTGGACATTTTTTTTTTGCTTTCTGTAAACTCCATTTCCCGAAGAAAATGGATATTCTTCACTAGAGACAACTACTGTTGTGCATGAGCCTATTTAGATACTTTTTAACAAGTTTATGAAGATGCAGCTTGAGGAAACAGTGATGACATCATTTGAACTTTTGAACTTGTTAAATGGTTGTACTTAGAATTCTTTTTTCTTGAAATTCTGTTATCCTTCACTTGATACTTTAAATGGTAAATAATTAGTTCTGATAAAAGTGTTTAACTCCTTTGAAAATGTCTATGTTCTCTTATTGAGGCATACATTCTCCAAATTCAATAACACGATTAGTAACTAAATTACATCAAGTGAACTAGGAGCTGCATTAGAAAACTCATTATGCATATTAACAGACTTATGTTGTATAACTAAACCTTTAGTAATTAAACAGAGGGTTGTGAGGCCCTTTTTTTCTCTCTCGCCCACCTTCCTGATGAAAGATGTTAACATAGACATTGTTAATACATATGAGTAATGTGTAGAACTGCAAAATATTATAGTTATGTTGTAATAAGTGTTTTGTTTATATATATATATATATATATATATATACACACACACACACACACACACACACACACACACACACACACACACACACACACACACACACACACACACCAGATCCTTACATGAGTAATGTTATATAGATGACTGACAAAATGGTTAAATCATCTGATGTTTCTTAAAGTCTTGGAAATACTGACAATCTTCTTAACCTTCAGCTTCTAATGTTTATACATACTTTGATCTGGTATGTATTTCTGGCATATCTACTTATTAGAGGTGCTATTATCATATGTGACATTCATATAGCTTCATATATATTGGACACTCATTCCAATGTATATTTCATGGACTCGGACTTCTTTAGTTGCTTTCATAATGCTTTTCTTTTCTGTTTTTATACTTTATTCTACACAGAGATGGATAATTTGCATCTTTTGGCATTGGAGAGGTGGTAGGCGGATGGTTTAGTTACGTTTTTAACTAAACCAGAAACTTTATGTTTCATGTATATTTGTAAATAGTTTGGGGTTTTTGAAAGTAGTGTTTAATACATGTTACGCATCCATAAGTAAGTTTTCAGTAGATTTCAAGTCAACATGGAAGAAAGGTCTTTCAGTTAGTAATAACATACACATTATAGTCAATGGCTTATAAATGTTAATCATTAAATATTAATGGTTTGAACAATAACGTCAAAAGAGCTGGTTTGCTTAAATATATCAACATGCATAAAGCCCAGATCTTTTTTAAAGGAAACCCACCTTTTTAGAAAAGATCTACAAAACTACTCATTCAATGGCTATACCATTCTGGCTGATTCAGGTTTTAAGACTAAGAGAAGAGGCACTCTTAATTCTATGGAAAAATGCTTACACTATGCCAAGAATTATAGATACAATTTTGGGATGCTAAGCATGGTTATACTGGAAATCAATAGGAAGCATTATACTTTAATACATACTAGATACCAGGACTGAGTACTAAATATGTTGACAAATATCTGGACTGGATTACTTTAAATGCAAAAGGGGAAATTATAGCAATAGGTGATTTTAACTGCCTTTTATCATAGGTAGGTACAAGACTATCGGCCCAACGGCCTACGTAAGCCTAGCCAGCAAAGTACCATAGCTTACGCCACCCAAGAAAGTTATTTTCCTGTGCTACTGTCCAGCAGAGACACAGAAGTGATCCCCGGGGTGTATTTCCTATTTCCCATCCACTCATCAACATTTTTCTTGAGTGCTAATGAAGAACCTTGCTTGACATAGATGGGTAGCTTGTTCCAGAGTATATCAGGCAATGACATTTCTAAAAATGGTAAAATAAAACTAACATCTCAAGCCAAGAAGTTAAAGGACTTTACAAACCAGGTGAACCTTAAAGATATACATGGTCTAAGAGAACACTATTCCTTATTCTATACTCACTATACATATATGTTTGGTACACAAACATTGATAAGGTCTTTCTATCAAATAACATATACTCTAAAATAAGTGATGCATCTATAATGACCTGTCCACTTTCAGACCATAATGCTATAAACTTTACATCAACTACGCATACAGATGATTTAAGATTTCTACATGGAATTCCTGCTTACATAACCAAGTTAAAAGACTTTATTTCTTTCATTATCCATTCCCTAGACATGTTTATGGAAACATAATAATGGTGACATGACTGATACTATACTAAGGGACGCCTTTAAAGTTTATATACATGGTAGAATAAAATCTTGGTAACAAAAAAAAAAAAAAGTGGGACAAAAAACTTTTAGACTTACAAAAACAACAGAGAAGATAAAAATGGACGCAAACCCAAATAAAGCAGCACATAAAATTACTAAGTTAAATCAAAAATACTTAGAAGTTCTGAATCATAAGGTAGCCATAATCCCGGAAAAATTGAAATTACAATCTTAATCCTAAATATCTACATAAAATAGCGGTAAGATCCAAACAAAACAAAAAAAAATAATTAACAATCGAAATCTTATTAATGACATTAAATATAAAAGTGATGGTTCAGTTAAGAGTACATCGAACTTAGTGGGCATACTACATTTGCTCAAAAACTACTATAAAACACACCACATCACTTTTGGAGATAGATAATGTAATAAATACTTTTATGCGGTGGTGGTGCTGCGGTAGCGTTGTCGCCTCACAGTTAGATGTTGCACATTCGATTCTCAGTTAGAGCGTCTTCTGTGTGTTGACATGCGTGAATGGGCGTTCCTTTGCTGAAGGTTGTGCATTAGGCCTGGCAAGCCAGCACGTAAAACTCTACTGCCAATCATTAGCGGACCGGAGTTCCACTGTGGCGACCCCGAACCAGGAAAAGCCGAAAGACAGAAGACTTTTATTCAAGAAAATAAAACTACTAAGGTGTCAATGCAACAAAATAATATATTAAACAAACAAATAATACTAACAGAAGTGAAAGAGCAAATAAAAAAAAATTAAAAGATAATAAAGCTCCAGAACTGGATGGAATAATTCCCGAACTATACAAGACTTTTCCCGAAAATATAATAAAGAAAATGATGAGTGCCTTTACTATGGTTAAGCAAAAATGTACAACACCCCCATCGTGGAAATACTCAATTACCTCCCCAATATTAAAACAAGGCAAGAACCCAAAATCTTGTGATTCATAAAGGCCAATTTTGTTACTAAACACTGATTATAAAATTTTCATGGCAATATTAGCTAATGGGCTAAAGAAAATATTACCTAATCTAATACATAATGATCAGACAGGGTTCATTCTTCATAGAAAAGTGCAAGATAACATTATTAAATTGCTATCGTTAATAGACATAACATGCAAATACAAAAAACTACTAACTTAAACTAGACATAGAAAAGGCTTTTGATTCTATTAGTTGGTGTTATCTACAAAGAACTCTGAGAAAGTACAGTTTTGTACCTACCATAAATGTAGATGTTCGAGTGCTAATACAGCTGCAGTAATCACAGATGGGTTTTCTGCCGTCAGGCGGTCCCTCGATCGGCCGAATTCCAAAGTCTAGGTCCGGCGTCGGTTGTTGTCGCATTCTTTCCTGACGTCAGAGAGGCAGGGGTATATAAGACACAACCAACGCCATTTTCTTCAGTCTTTCTTGCCCCAGATGTCAGGTGCCCCCAGAAGGAAGGCAATACATAAATTATATGTATATACATGCAATGCAAAATAATCAAAAAACAGTAGTTGCAAGCAAATATACCATAGAAGGATAACCCAATCAAGTTGTATGAAGAGGGGTTAGGCCCTAGGCCTTTACCAAGAGGGGAAGGAGGGAGGGAAAACTGTACTGCAGCTGTATTGGCACTCTAACATCTACACTTACGGTAGGTACAAAACTGTACTATGTTCATCGTGCATACAGCTGCAGTAATCACAGATGGGTAGAATCCCAAAGCTACGCACAGGGTGGTAGGCACTAGGTGGAACTGGGATGAGCCAGAATGCCCTGCAACACAGCAGTGGCAAAGCCTGCTCTAGTTTTGGAATATAAAGGCAGGTGGTAGTGTTTTGTGAAGGTGTGCACAGAACTCCAAGTGGCTGCCTCCAAAATATCTTTGGTAGGAACTCCTCTGAGGAAGGCTGTAGAGGTAGCTGTGGCCCTGGTGGAGTGGGATCTGATGCCTGTAGGGACAGATTTTCCATGATAGGAGTAACAAAACCGTATGCAGTGGCCTATCCATTTTGAAATTGTCTGTTTGGTAACTGGCTTCCCTTGGGCTCCCACAGCATAGGACACAAAAAGTTGTTCTGATTTCCTGAAAGGCTTTGTTCTGTCCAAATAATAACGTAGCTGTCTATGAATGCCTAAGGAGTGTAGCAGCCTTTCCCCTTTGTTTTGAGGATTGGGGTAAAAGGTAGGTAAGCTTATGGCTTGATTTAAAGCTACCCTGGATACCACTTTAGGCATAAATGACGGGTTGGTTCGAAGGGAAACCCTGTCCTGATGGAAGATGAGAAAGGACTGGACAGCCATGAGGGCTTGTAGTTCCAAAACCCTACGAGCTGAGGTAATGGCCAAAAGGAAAGCTGTTTTCCAGGACAAATATTGCAAATCTGTTGAGGCAGCTGGTTCAAAGGGAGGAAATGTTAATTTTTCTAGAATGTAATTAAGATCCCAGGTTGGTATTGGTTGTTTCCTTGGTGGTCTTATATTCTTAGCCCCTCTGAGGAACTGTCTTAAGAGTGGGTGAGAGAATAAGGGTGGATCCGTGTTGAATTCTGCAGAAATGGCTGATGCATGGATTTTTATGGAGGACAATGAAAGTCCACTGTTCAGCAGCTCAGCTAGATACTGTAATACCTGAGGCAAATTCAGTTTTGTAGGATCCTGGCCTTTTTTCTCATTCCAAGAGCAAAACCGTTTCCATTTTGCGGAGTAAGCCTTTCTAGTAGATGGCCTTCTGGCCTCCAAAATGACATCCTGCACCTCTTTGGTGAGTAGGGTCTGTTGTGGTGTTAAGGAATTTTCCATGCAGCGAGATTGAGTGTTTTCAGCTCACTGTGAAGAGATTTGTAGCTGTGCTGAGTCAGCAGAAGAGGCATTAGAGGTAAGGACCAGGGAGGAGAATGTGTTAGGCTCCTCAGGAGTGGGTACCAGTGCTGTCTTGGCCAGTCTGGAGCAATCAGTATCATCTTCGGTCTGTCTGCTCTTGCCTTCAAGAGCACCTTGGGCAGAAGAGGCAGAGTTGAAGTTTCCTCATATGCAACTTTGCACATGGGATTAAAAGAATGCAAGATGCCATGAAGCCCAGAGCCTGCAGGATTTTCCTTGCAGTAAGCCTGGTACAAGTTGCTAGTATTTTGAAGTACTGAGTTAGTTGCCCCTGTTCTTCTGGCGTAAGATAGGCCATCTGGGTGTTTGTGTCCAAGTTGGCACCCAGGAAAGTTATTTTCTGAGATGGTGTTAGCCTGGATTTCTCTTTGTTGATTGTGTATCCCAGAGAATTCAGTAACCGTGTTACATAAGCCAGATGTTCCAGAAGTATGTGCTTGCTGTCCGCTTGGATCAGGCAGTCATCCAAATAAGGGTAAATTTGTATCCCTTGAAGTCTGCAGTAGGCAATTACTGATGCCAGGCATTTTGGGAATACTCTGGGCGCAGTAGATAAGCCAAAGGGCAATGCAGAGAATTGATGGTGGATTGAACCTGCAAGAAATCTGAGGTATCTTCTGCAGCTTTGCCTGATTGGGACATGCAGGTATGCCTCCTTGAGGTCCAATGTTACCAGCCAAAACTCCTTGCCCAGCATGGGAAGAAGCTGCTGTAATGCGAGCACCTTGAATTTTGGTACGGGTAAGAATGTGTTTAGGATGGATAAGTCCAAAATGGGTCTCCAGTCGGTTCCTTTCCTTGGTACCAGAAATAGCCTGGAATAAAAACCTTGACCTTGTTTGTGAGTAAGTACCTCTTGAATAGCTTTCATGTCTACGAGCATTGAAATTTGTAGTTGTACCTCTGCCCTTTGATGGTGTGGCAGGTTTGGCATGCCTCTCATTTTTGGAAGAGTGTGAAAATGAAATCTGTAGCCTCTGTTTATAACGTCCAGGATCCATTTGTCTGTTGTGACAATATGCCAATTTCTTGTAAATAATGCCAGCTTTCCTCCCAAGGGTGCTGCCAGCTAAGACTTGCTTGGCATGGAAAGGAGGAAGTCATTGGGTTTGTTTCCTGTATTGTTGTGCACTGTCTTCGCCACCTCTTGGGGCTGGAGTTTGCCATTGCCTGCCTCTATATGATCCTTGTGATTGTCCTCTGCCCCTTGTGCGCCTGTATCTACCTCTTTGGGGCTTGTCCGTGGCTGGAAAGGACCAATTTTTAGCAGGCCAATTTCTGCTAAAACGTGGTGGTTGAACCTGTAGAAAAGCTTTGACAGTTTGCATAGATTTGGCTTTTTCTTCCATTTTCCGTAGTATCTCCTCAGCATTAGTACCAAATAGCACATCCTTTTGTAAAGGAGCATCTAGTAGTTTAGCCTTCACATGATCAGGCAAATTTTGTTCCCCAAGCCAGGCATGTCTACGAATGACCGATCCTGTAACAGCAGCTCTACTTGAGACCTCTAGGGCATCATAGCCACATTGTAAGGTGTGTTTACCCACTTGTTCTGCACTATGCATCATATCCTGCAACTCCTTCAAATCTGGTTGTTCAGGTTGAGACATTTTATTCCTTAATTGTGATAACAGAAACTGCTGATATTTAAGCATATGAAACTGACAATTTAAGGCCCTCATGGCTAGGGTGGCCGAGGTATATACCTTTTTTCCCCACCTTTCTAAGGATCTTGACTCTCTTTCGGAAGGTAGTGGATTCTTAGCAGTGGAGGCCTTCATTCCCTTGGGCCCTTGAGAAATGGTTTCAGGGTCAGTATTATGGCTTTTGAAAAGAAATTGGTGAGAGTTAGGAACTCTGTAGTACCTATCAGGCTTGACTGGGGCAGGAGGCAGGGAATCCGGATTAAGGCAAGCCTCCGAATAAACATCATCAAGTATGTCCAAGACAGGAGGTATCGCCAGAGGTCTGTGTTGAGGTAACAAAAGAAATTCCCCAAGTCTTTTCTTGGAATCAGAAAAGTCTTGGCCTTCCCAATGGAAGTGTTCCCTCAAGGTGTGCAAGGTTTCCCCAAAAAAAAAATCCTCAAGAGGAGATACAGAGTGAATGGACTGCTCTGCATCAGAATCTTCAAAAGGGGAGTAAGAGTATTCCTCTACATCAGAATGTTCAGAAAAAATGGAGCCCTGATTAGAAGAGGGAGAATCTTCCTCCACTCTGGGTCTCTTGTCTGGAGGGGGATGGAAACCCCTGATAAGAGTAATTAAATCCTCAGCCATTTTAAGCATCTGCTTTTTAGGCATGGGGCCTGGAGATGGGCCCTGTGTAACAGGCCTCTGGGGATGCCTGGCTGATACGGACTTAGTAAAGGCCTTAATGGAAAAGGAAGATGAGGGTCTAAAGACACCATGGGTGGAAGTAGACCTGTCCACATTAGGGGGCTCAACGCTCACAGTGGCCTCGGTGGTTGTAGTCTGGGTATGGGCCGAGGTACCTGCGGTCTCGGTTACAGAAGACACCGCCAAAGAAGTGTCGTCGGTAGTCAGGGACTGCATAGGCGTCTCGCTGAGAACCGGACCACGTGTAGCCAGTTTTGGCGTGGTGTCAGTGGGGACCGTGGGCCTCGCATGTCGGTCCTTGTCCTTGCGTTTTTTGGACAAAATGGTAGTCTGAGTCTCCGATGACATTTTATAATCAAAGGCTTTACCAAAAAAGTATTGGGCGAACTCCGCCCGACGCTTAATAGTGCGTTTATTGAAAGTAGCGCAAAAGCGACAGCCCGAGACGTCGTGGTCTGGGCCTAAACAAGGTATGCAGAGGGAATGGAACTCCTTATGCGGTATTTGCTTCCCACAAGAAATACAATTGTTAACTTTTTCTGACATCGGTCTGAGGCAAGAAAAGTTTCCCCAACGGGGTACTTAGCAAGAAAAGTTTCCCCAACGGGGTACTTAGCAAGAAAAGTTTCCCCAACGGGGTACTTAGCTTTAAAGAAGACTTCGGTTTCCAATTTTTCGTAAATTCAGGAGCTGGCCGACTGGCACTTGCGAACTGCTTCTGCTTCAGGCACCGCGCGGCAAAAAAGACTTAAGAAAATGGCGTCAGTTGTGTCTTATATACCCCTGCCTCTCTGACGTCAGGAAAGAATGCAACAACAACTGACGCCGGACCTAGACTTTGGAATTCGGCCGACCGAGGGACCGCCTGACGGCAGAAAACCCATCTGTGATTACTGCAGCTGTATGCACGATGAACATCCAACATTTTGTCAACATATTAATGAAAATTTATAGTGGGGCACAAGCTTATGTAAAAACTGGATCATGTTTATCCTCACCACTAGAAATCCTCAAGGGAACTAGACAAGGTTGTCCTTCGTCACCATTATTGTTTGCATTTTCAATGGAACCTTTTGCTACATATATCAGAAACAAGCAAAATATAAAAGGCTTTCAAATTAATAAGGACTACTGCCCTAAGATACAATTATTTGCTAATGCTATGTTGTTAACGTTGGGTGATACTGATGGTTCTTTGCAGGATGTCATAAATACCTTCAGCAAGCTTGAAAGAATTTCAGGGCTTAAAATTTAATCATAATAAATCCACAATATTACTAATTAACAAAAAGATAAACAAAAACCTAAGAGAATAGCCTGTTTGATTGGGAGAATGATGTATTTGAATATTTGGGCATCAGTATAAAGAGTACACGGAGAGTGTCTGTTAAACTAAACTACAATAATTTAATAACCATCATTAGTGAACTAATCAAAAGATGGAATAAAATGTTCTTCACAATGGAGGATAGGCTCTCTTTAATTAAAATGATAATTTTACGTAAAATTATGTTTTACAGTCATTGATACTACCCCCTCCCAAAAACTTATTTAAAAAATTAGGTTTTATGGTTCCCCATATCTTTATTCCAAATCGGTTATAATTAATGTAATATTACACTGGATCACACCTACCTATACATCTGGCTGAAAAACAATACACGAGATTCATATAACTGATGTCTTTTACATGAATTTTGGTTATTTAATAAGAAGTTTGATCATTTTTCTTATGGCATTAATCAAATATTTAATAAAAATATAATTGATTGTAGTGTGATTGTAATTACAACATTAAACAATTTTATTTCTTATATTCCCTATAGCATACTCCCCTGATTGCCTAGATTCTTTCATCAATGCGATGCAAAAATTAAAGGAAAATAACTTAATATTCTGGCATCAGTTTATTGAAAATAAAAGTATTAAACCACTAAACTCTCTTTTATGTAGTTTTGATAACAGTAAAGACAGTTGGTTGTTTATATATTCATTATGGCAGTCAACCTAGAGACTGAATCTATATACCTAGTTTGATTCAGCTTTTTATTAGGTGTCTTGAAAAGACAGATAATTTTAAGCCTCTCACCTATCTAATAAGATACTAAGAGAAGACACTCTAAAGTTTGACTCAGATTTTTGGAATTACTAAGTAAAGATTAATGGAGACCAAATATCTGATGAATCCAAAAAACATACTGAATTCTACATATGGTACCTCTTTTTTCATTATAGAGACTGTATACATGGAAATTTATGAATAGGAGTTTCTATACTCCACATAAAATAAATCTTATACTCAAAAACAGTGAAAGCAAATGTTGGAAATGTAATGAATTACTAGAGGCCAAATGGGTTCACATGTTCATTGAATGTAGAAATGCTGTTCAATACTGGAAATACTTCAAATATTTTGTAAATGCTTTATGGTCTGATAACTGTCATATTTCTAACTCCCTTCTTCTTTCGGCTTTTCCCAGTTAGGGGTCACCACAGCAGAGCACCTGTCCGCTCATGACTGGCAGCGGAGTTTTATGGTGTCGAGTTGGCAGCCCAGCATCCAACCTTCCGCAGAAGGCACACACTCGTGCCTATGGCCAATTTAGAGTGTCCAATCCACCTACAGCATGTCTTTGGGGTATGGGAGGAAACCGGAGCACCTGGAGGAAACCCACGTGACCACAGGGAGGACATGCAGACTCCGCATAGAAGACACCCCAGCCAAGGATCAAACCAGAGAACCTCTCTTGCTGTGAGGCGGCAATGCTAACCGCTGCACCGCCCATCATATTTCTAACTCAATAATCCTATTCAATGTTCCTATACTTAATGTAATACCTAAATCTCACATTCAGTTACTCTGGTCAATTCTTGCAATTGCAACAAAAGTTATTACTTTGAACTGGAAAGTAAACAAGATTTGATGTTTAAAGATTTTATTAATTTAGCAAAAGTTGTTTGTAAAAAAATAACTGCAAACCATTTGTTATAGAACTCATAACATTAGTCACAAAAAATAGCATGACAAAAATTAGGAAACCTTTTGAACAAATACTGATAGAGAAGTTATCATGAATGAATGTAAATACTGTAAATAGTTTGTTTTGTTGCATTTGTTATATGTATATTTGCGTATGTTTATAATGAAAACAAAATAAAAAAGTTTTTGAAAAAAAAAGTCAGAACTTCTACCCCTAACAGGGATGCCACCATTATATGCTGCCAGTCTTGGATTTCAGTCCCAAACAGCAGCTAACTTCCTTTCACTTCCATGATTCTGTGCCCAAACAAAGGGCTTTCTCTGCACGCGTGCATGTGAGTGAAGAGTGTGAGTTTGTAATCTGCCTTAATCACTATGATAGGGAAACACCTATTTGTCCAATGTCTCTTGGTGGTCCAGCAACAGGGATACCAGCATGCTAGGATGGAAGTCTTTGTTTCAAGTCCTAAATGAGAACTAATATTATCCTTCCATACACTAGAGGAAAAGTACAGTTGTGTACACTTACCATAAATGTACATGTTAGAGTGTATTCACTGTTGCAGTCATTACATTTGGGTAATCCTGCTGGCAGGTTGCCCTCAGTCGGCCTGAATTCCAAAGTCCTGGGTCCTGAGTCGGCCGCTGTTGCCCCTTTCCTGACGTCAGGTCATCAGGGGTATAAAAGATGCGGACGACTCCATTTTCTTAGTTTTTCTTGCCCCAGAAATCAGGTGCCCCCTAAAAGGGTAGCCAAAGTTTATATACATATAAATACATGCACCAATATAAACTTTACCTTCATCTACAAGCAAATACACCATATAGGTTCCATCAGAAGAAAAGGGGGATGGCAGGTGGGTAAGCTGGACTGCAACAGTGAATACACACGAACATCTACATTTATGGCAAGTGTACACAACTGTACTATGTTCTTCATGTTTCACTGTTGCAGTCATTACATTTGGGTAGAGTCCCAAAGCTATGGATGAGAGGCTGGAGCTAAACAGCATTAGGAGCGGCTATGAGGTCCTGCAGAACTGCAGTGGTAAAGCCTGCCCTGGATTTAGAGTAGAGTGGCAGACAATAGTGCTTGGTAAAGGTGTGGACTGAACTCCAAGTAGCAGCCTCTAAAATGTCCTTGGTTGGTACTCCCCTGAGAATAGCTGCTGAAGTGGCTTCAGCTCTGGTTGAATGTGGCCTAATGCCCTTAGGCACTGGCTTGCCATGGTGTAAATAGCAGAAACAAATGCAGTGTCCTATCCACTTTGAAATAGTCTGCTTTGAGATAGCCTTTCCTTGTGATCCTGCAGCATACGCCACTAGTAATTGTTCTGTCTTTCGGAAAACATTGGTTCTGTCCAAGTAGAATCTAAGCTGTCTGTGTACATTCAAAGAATGCAGAATTCTCCCCCCTTGTTCTGTGGATTTGGATAAAAAGTTGGCAGATGAATAGTTTGGTTAAGAGCCACACTGGACACCACCTTATGAATAACTGTTGGGTTTGTCCTCAGGGAGACCCTGTCTGGATAAAAAATTATAATAGGTTCCACAGCCATGAGTGCCTGAAGCTCTGAAACTAGTCTTTCAGAAGTTATTGCTAGGAGCAGAGCTGTTTTCCAAGACTTTATATCAGCCGTTGCTGCTGGCTCAAAAGGTGGCAGGGTGAGTTTTTCCAAGACATAGTTGAGGTCCCATGCAGGCACTGGTGATCTTCTTGGAGGCCTTAAACTTTGGCTCCTCTGAGGTACTGTGTTAGTAAGGGATGAGAAAAGATTGGTGGCTCTGTATTGTAATGAGCTGAAATGGCAGAGGCATGAATTTTAATAGATGAAAAAGATTGACCTTTGTCCAGCATCTCAGTAAAGTATTGCAAAATCTGAGGAATATTTGGCATAGCTGCATCAGTTCCTTGTGCCTGGTTCCAAGCAGAAAATTTCTTCCATTTTCCAGCATAAGATTTTCTAGTACTAGGCCTTCTGGCCTCCAAAATGACATCCATAACAGCTTTACTGAGAGGTGTGTTTTGTATGACTACATTATCCACCATGCTGCCAGGTCCCGAGTTGGCTGTGCAGGATCTGACTGTTTTGCTGGGACAGTAGATGAGGTATCTGAGGTAAGGTCCAAGCTGGGAACCGAGACAAGCTCCTTAGTATTGGATACCAGTACTGGTGGGGCCAGTCTGGGGCAATTAGTATCATCCTTGGCTTCTCCTGTCTGACCTTTAGGAGTACCTTGGGGAGGAGAGGCAGAGGGGGAAATGCATATACTGATAGGGCGTCCACTTTCCATGCTTGTCTGTGATAAATCCTTGTGCAGAATCATTTTAGTTGGTAGTAGGGGAGGCAAAAATATCCATTTCCGGGCATCCCCATTTCCTTGTTATCATACTGAAGACTTGTGGATCCAGGTGCCACTCGTGGGGATCCATGAGGTTTCTGCTTAGGACGTCTGCCAGAGTATTTTTCCTTCCTGGCAGGAATTGTGCCTGCAGGTGTACTTGGTAAGTCAATGCTGTGTCCTACAAAGTCATGGCTAGTCTGCAAAGATGGTAAGAATGAGTGTCCCCCTGCTTGTTTATATACCACATTACTGTGGTGTTGTCTGTCTTTATCAGTAGTAGGTCCTTGAAGGCTGTCAGGGCATTTTGAACTGCTAGCATCTCTTTTTGACTGATATGTAGATGCATTTGGTTTGAGGTCCCATGTGCCCTGAATGCATCTTCCTGCTATGTGGGCCCCCCAGGCATAATCTGATGCATCCGTTGTTAGTGTTTGCCTAGCTGGGGGTAATGTGAATGGCTGTCCCTTGTTTTGGTGACAAGCCTGTGCCCACCATCGAAACTTCTGTTGCAGGCAGGGAATGAGAGTAATCATAGTTTCCAGGCTGTGGCAATGTTGAGTCCAAACACTTTTTAGGTACCATTGACGTTTCCTCATATGCAGTCTTGCAAATGGAATTAGTAGGATGCAGGATGCCATGAAGCCCAAAGCCTGCAGAATTTTTCTTGCAGATAACTGAGCCTTTGTTGCCAGCATTTTGAAATAGGTAGTCAGCTGCCTTTGTCTAGCGTGAGATAAGCCATCTGGGCAGTTGTATTTAAGCTTGCACCCAGGAATATTATCTCTTGAGAGGGTAATAATTTTGATTTCTTTTCGTTGACTGTGTACCCTAGGCATGTTATAAGTCTTTTCACAAACGCCAGATGCTGTAGAAGAATGTCCTTGTTCTCTGCTTGAATTAGACAGTCGTCCAAGTAAGGATATATTTGTACTCCACTTTGTCTGCAGAATGCAATTACTGGTGCCAGGCGCTTTGTCTGCAGAATGCAATTACTGGTGCCAGGCGCTTTGTAAAGACCCTGGGTGCAGTAGATAAGCCAAAGGGCAGTGCAGAGAATTGGTAATGCATGGAGCCAGCCTTGAATCTGAGGTATCTTCTGCATATTTGTCTGATTGGGACATGCAGGTATGCCTCTTTTAGGTCTAAAGTCACAAGCCAAGCATTCTTGCCCAGCATGGACAGTAGCTACTGCAAGGTCAACATCTTGAATTTTGGAATATCCAGGAATGCGTTCAAAACAGATAGGTCCAGTATTGGCCTCCAGGCCTTGTCCTTTCTGGGTACCAAGAACAGTCTTGAGTAAAATCCTTGTCCCTGCTCTTGCTCTGGTACTAGTTGAATGGCCATGTCCATGAGGGATGAGACTTGTTTTTGTGCCTCTGCCCATTGATTTTCTGGCAGATCTGGCCAGCCGTTTACTTTTGGCAGGGTATGGAAATGGAACTTGTAGCCTTGTGACATATTTAAGACCCACTTGTCCTGGGTTATAATGTGCCAATTGTGAGAAAAAAGTGATCATTTTCCCCCTAAGGAGGCTGCCAGGAGATAAGTGCTTGGTGCAGGCAGGGGGAAGTAATTGGGACTGTTTTCTGAAATGGTTGTGATTTGTCTTCTACAACTTTGAAGGTAGAAGCCCCCCATTGTTTTGAGCGGAATGAACCTTACACCTGGGATCTGCCTCTAGGGCTTCTGGGTCTGCCCCTTTTGTGGTCTTGTCTGACACAGGAAAGGACCAATTCTTTGTTGGCCAGTGTCTACTAAACCTAGGTGGCTGTACTTGTAAAAAAATCTTTGACCGTTTGCATAGATTTAGCTTTGTCCTCCATTTTCTTTAACACCTCTTCTGCCTTAACACCAAACAAAGTGTCATGCTGTAAAGGTGCATCTAATAATTTAACTTTAACATGATCAGGCAGATATTGTTCCTTTAACCAAGCATGCCTCCTAATTACAGAACCTGTAACTGCGGCCCTGCAGGAAGCCTCAAGAATCAAAACCACATTGCAAAGTATGCTTTCTAACTTGTTCAGCTGCATGCAATAAATCCTGCATTTCCTTGTATTCTGCACATTCAGAGTTTAACATTTTCTGTTTAAGCAATGCCATGACATGTTGCTGATATTTGAGCATATGAAACTGATAGTTTAAGGCCCTTATAGCCAAGGTAGTAGATGTGTAAACCTTTTTCCCCCCCATCTATCCAGTGCCCTAGAATCCCTGTCGGAGGGGGTAGGGTTTTTTGCAGCGGAAGCCTTAACTCCTTTGGGACCCCTGAGAAATAGTTTCTGGGTCTGCAGCAGGGTTTTTAAAAAGGAATTTATGTGAGTCAGGAACCCTGTAATATCGGTCAGGCTTAACAGGAGCTGGAGGTAAGGAGTCAGGGGTAAGACTAGACTCCGAAAACACATAATCTACAATATCTAACACAGGTGGGATGGTTAGTGGCTTGTGTTGAGGTAGTAACAGGAAATCCCTGAGCCTCTTTTTAGATTTTGAAAAATCTTGGCTTTCCCAGTGGAAATGCTCCCTCACGGTATGCAAGGTTTCCCCAAAAGAATAGTCCTCTGTTGGAGAAGTAAAAGGTTTAGATTCTTCAGCATCAGAATCCTCATAGGGGGGAAGAGAATATTCCTGATCAGAAGAGGAATGAGAAGAAATGGAAACCTGATCTGAAGATTCATAGTCAGTCTCTTGCCTAGGCCTCTTATCAGGAGGGGGATGGGAACCCCTGATCAAGGTAATCAAGTCTTCGGCCATTTTGAGCATCTGCTTTTTGGGCATGGAGGCCTGTCCACGTGGCTCTTGAGTTTGCTTATTTGCCTTTGAAGGTGCTTTAAGTCTTTGCCTTTGAAGTCGGTGTAATGTATAGATGTTTAGGTCTGAATACACCCTCAGAAGCAGTTGCCTGCTCAGTGGCTCCGGACCCATCTGAAGGAATAGCATCCGAGGCTCCAATACCCTGAGTTTCCAGCGGCACAGCAGACTCCACGTGGGAGTCTGTAGCGGCCTGCGACTAAAGTAGCAAGCGTCAGGGGCTGCGAAAGCGCCTCACTGAGAACCGGCGACTGGCTTAGGAGAAGCTTCGTCGTCGGTTTTGGGCCTCAGTTGTCTATCTTTTTCTTTGCATTTTTTGTGAACTCCGGTAGTCGGATGGCTTTCCGACGACATTTCTGGATAATTAAACCTGCGTCCAAAATAGTTTAATGCAAAATCCTACAGACGCTTAGTGAGTTGGTTAAATCTAGCACAAAACAGACAACCTGTAATGTTATGGTCAGGGCCTGGGCAAGGAATACAGTAAGAATGAAAGTCCTTGTGAGGTATTTGCTTCCCACAAGAAATACAATTATTAACTTTCTCTGACATCGGTCTGGAGCAAGAAAAAAGTTTTCCCAATGGGGTACTTAGCATTATAGAAGACTTTGGATCTGAAACTCGAAAATCTCAGGAGTTGGCCGACCGGCACTTGCGAACTGCTTCTGCTTCGGGCACAGCGCGGCAAGAAAGACTAAAGAAAATGGCATCAGCCGCATCTTTTATACCCCTGACAACCTGGAAGGGGCGACAGCGGCCGACGCAGGACCCAGGACTTTGGAATTCAGGCCAACTGAGGGCAACCTGCCAGCAGGATTATCCAAATGTAATGACTGCAACAGTGAAACACGAAGATCATCTGAAAAGCATGACAGCAACTTAATGAGGTAGAGACACTGTTGGCCACTGCTGGCAACTGTGCAATCTTCATGTTAGCAGCCTTCTGCTCAGGTTTTTTCTTATAATCATCATTATTGTGGACTTTGTCACAATAATGTGCATGAAACCACCTAATCTGCACAAGACTGGCTTTAGACTATGCCAAACTGCAACAATAAGCTAGTCATTTGGTTTTAAAATATCTCAGAGTTTGCAACTTGTTTTGAAAGTCTAGTATATTATAGGTACTAGGCTATCGGCCCTATACAAGCCTAGCCATAACAATTCCCTGGATATTTCTTCCCTGGACCCCTATCTAGCAAGACGACTGACGTGATCCCTTGGGTGAATTTCTCATCTCCCATCCAATCTCAAGGTTCCTTTTCAAGAGGGCCAAGGAGGTGCTCTGCTTGACATCTACGGGCAGTCTATACCAGAAGATGGGGAGTCTCTGGGTAAGGAAAGTACAGTTGTGTACACGTACCATAAATGTAGATGCTAGAGTGTATTCACTGTTACAGTCATTACATTTGGGTAATCCTGCTGGCAGGTTGCCCTCAGTCAGCCTGAATTCCAAAGTCTTGGGTCCTGCGTCTGCTGCTGTCGCCCTTTCCCTGACGTCAGGTCGTCAGGGGTATAAAAGAAGCAGCCGACACCATTTTCTTTAGTCTTTTTTGGTGGAGATGGTGTCGAAGGCCTTGGCTAGGTCCAGATAGGCTGTGTGGGCCGCCTTTCCCTCATCCACAGCTTTGAAGACCGATTTGAAGAAGTCGATCAGGTTCAGGAGACAAGATCGGCCCTTCACGAACCAAAACTGGGTGGGGTCCAGTGTTTGAATGTTGCCAATGTCTTTGTTTATAATTTCCATGATAATGCATTCCATGCCCTTGCAGATCAGGCTTGCCAGACTGATGGGATGGTAGTTCCCAGGATCCAAGGTGGATCCCCCCTTGTGGAGTGGGATAACTGTAGTTGTGCGCAACTCAGTGGGCACGAAGCCTGAGGTGAGGCTATGATTAAACATGACACTTAGGTGAGGTGCCAGTTCATTTTGTAGTTCATGTAGTACAACAGCCTGGGATGTCATCTGCTCCCATGGATGCTGTATTCTTAGCTTTGGAGAGTGCGGTTTCTACCAGTGTGGCTGTGATTACTGGAATTTGGCAATCTTTTTGTATTGAAATAGGCCCTTTAGGGGTAAATTTGGCACTAAATTGATCTGCCAGGATACTGGCAATATCTTTGGCATCAGTATATTTAATGCCATACTCAGAGCACTGCCATTTAGATTCTTGACACAACTATAGAATGCCTCGTGGTTGTCTTTGGAATCTTTGGCAATTTTATTTTCGTAACTAGCTCTGAAGTTTAGGCGAGATCTCAGCTTCTTACTGAGGCTGCTAAGGGAGTTTTTTGCATCCTGGGATTTTCCTCTTTTCTGCAACAGTTTCTTTCTTCTGTTGTAGAGTTTGTTTATGGTAGGGGACCACCAGATTGGCTTCTTTTTTTGGAGGAGAGCATCTTGGTTCTATTTGGGATGGTAAAATTCATGCATGAATGGATGTGCTCATACTGTGTCTTAGTGTCGGATTCAGCAGTCGAATTTTCAGCTCCCGTCTGCATGGGTGTCATGAAATTTGTCACTTCAGACTTGAGTAGCATGAAGTTGGCTTTAGAGAAGTTTTTTTTTAAAGAGATTTTCTTACTGGGGGGTGGGGGTGGGATGTGGATGTCAAGGGTGATTTGCTTATGGTCAGACCTGACCAATGAGGGGGGTGACCACTGGTGTGGAGCATCCATCTCCCATGTTGGTAATGATCAGGTCTAGGATATTGGAGCCCCTGGTGGGACAATGGATTAGCTGATCTAGGGCACTGGAATTTATGAATTCCAAGAACCGATCGTCACTAATCTTTGAGATTTTACAAAGTAATAATGTTCTGTGCCTGTCTACAGACAGGGACAAGGTTTACTTACCATCTCTTACAAACGCACAGCATTTAATACAAAAGATTTAAATGTGGCAAGTAGTTTCTAGCTTAAACTTTTTCCATCAGTGTGTCAGATAAGAGTTGCTATTCTGACTCTCTCATTTTTTTTTTTTTAAAGTTACCTTTCATTAGTAACTCGTCCCAGTAGTAGCTACACCTGTGCAAGGATATACATGCAGTAACAACATTAGTGTCGTATGTTTAACAGGAGCAGACACTTGTTAATAAAACACACAACTTCTCGAAGTGAAATAAATGAGTGGTAAGCAGGCTGTATTTAAATTGCAGCAGTGGTGAACTAGTTTAAAAACAGACCTGGGTTAACAGGTAGGCAGCTAAGAAAGGAACATGCCCTGTGCTGCAACTATTTTCCCCTAGAAACAACTTACACTGGTTGCTGATGCAAAGATTACACTAAGGGGGGCCCAAGGCTGGTAAATCCTCAGAGTAGCCTCTCAGCTATGCACTATCCCCCTCCCAATCAGCACTACATCACAAAGTCACCAGAAAACTGCGCAGGATCTATTGAAGGTTTAGTCCCAGACTGCAACAGAGATGCCCACTCACACATCATTCCCAGAACTCAATATTTTTCTGGTACCCGTGTATGCAAAAAGGCAAGTGGCCACACACATGCACATTCACTGTGTACACTACATCCCTGACAAGGGAAGATGATTTCAGATAACCTTTAAAACATTTCCTGTAGAAATCTGGTCTCAGCAGACTAACATCCCTCCAACACATAACCTGATGCAACATGGCCATTAGCAGAAAGGTTTTCACCTAATTTAGCAAATGGTTATAATTTTGGCTATTCTGTGGCAAACATCAATCCCCCCCCCCCAAAAATATAAATAAATAAAATGCCCATTTTAATTAAAAACAGAAGGCAGGGTGGGAAAAAAGAAAAGTGAAGCATACAGGAAAAAAAAACTGCTTGCCACAAAATTATTTGTTGAGCCACAAAATTGTTTATACCTGTTTACATCCATACACAAATTACAATAGCATGATTACAACAGTTCATTGCCCAGTCCTTGCTCACAAGAAGTTTAAGGCAGGACTGCCACAGAACGCTGGCAGTACCAGACAAACATGTAACCCCAGTGTCATACAGTTACTGAAGCCAGAATTAAAAAAAAACAAAATGGGGATTTACTTACATGCATGTGATACGGACGGTCGCAGAATTCCATTTCCTACTCAGCATGGTTATGATGACTACATACCACCATACTGTTTTTGCAAAACATGGTAAGTTACATTTAAAAATGGCATAAAAGAAGAAAGAAACTCCACTAAGGGTTCCAAGAGTTAGATAAACTTGACACCACAAAAAAATCTAATGTATTTCTACTCATGGTTTTCCAAAGATAAGTTCTGAAAATCAGGAATCAAAACCAAAACAACTAAGCCTAAACTAATGACTTCACAGTTGCTTCACAGTAGAGGAAAGAGCAAAAAACATTGAAAAGCACACTGCCAGCTTGCACTATACAACATATTGTGGTAAAACTCGCAGCTAGATTTAATTAGATTTCCAACCTGTACTATTAGTATTCATTTAATAACCGTTTACACTTGTCAAACCTCTATAAAAAAGTCAATATATTACTGCAGTGAATCCAACTTTGCACTGACTATACAGTACATTTAATTGAACTGAAGAGGGCAACCACTCTCACCACACCGCAGCTACTGCACTCAGACCAGACATGGTTTGCAAGTATTTAACTCCATAACTTTTAAAATGGCTTCATACCCCTTGTTCTTGTGTACTAAAGAGACTTGTGACACGTTATCACTTTTTCAAACATACTGTTATGCTGCTCACTGGACAATGGCAAGATCTAGAAGGGTTTAAAAAAGTTAGGGCAAATTGTAAATGTTACCATATATGAGAACATCCCTTTCAGAAAAAATACACAGTTTCACAAACATGCAAGTGTAAACCTTGGCACTAGACTCTCACTTCTGAAGTGACACCCTGACCCCATGTGCAGGAGGGGGGGGGGGGTTATGGATAGAATGCCTTCAGCAGCACAGTTGAAATTATACCAAATCTGAAATGCATCTCAGCACATCATGTCATTCATTCTGTGCAGGAAGCAAAGTGTGCGCATGCGCGCACACACACACCCACCCAATCTACAAAATAAAAATATATATATATGGCAAACAATTTGGAAAAAGTCATGAAACTGAACAGGTACTTCAAAATAACCACAGATCCTACTTCGCACACTATACTGCTGGAACGTGCATGTTTCCAGATACCTGTCCTACCACTGGGAACCAAATCTGGCTAACAATATTATACTATACTGTTAAGCACCACACCCCTTTAAGAGCTGCCATTTGATCATTAAGTTCCCCATCCTTAACTCAAAAAGAACAAACTCCAGCTAATATTACACTAAACTGTTAGGCACTATACCCTTTAAATCAGCTTTGCTTTGGCCTTATACACAGCTGTAAGGATGTAACATATGTAAAAACAGCCAGGTTGAAGTCCTTACCTGTATGAGTATAATCCACAGATGGTTTCTTGAGAGCTCAAACATTCACAGCAGGTAGATCCTGATCCAGTCACACTTGCTTCGCTCAGGCTCACTCCGGTCCCCTACCTACCCCAATTTCCCATCCACCACTCTTTACTTTATATTTATTCTGCACCATACCCCACCCCTAACAGATATGACCAGTTAACATCAGGATAGTT
Source organism: Protopterus annectens (assembly GCF_019279795.1). NCBI lineage: Eukaryota > Metazoa > Chordata > Ceratodontiformes > Protopteridae > Protopterus > Protopterus annectens. Next base: position 90,968,064 of record NC_056728.1, read on the forward strand.
TAAAACTCCTCCTCCACAATATAATTACCTAATCTCTTAATCATCTCAGCCTCTCATCCATCCCAGCCAAACCCTACCAGGTTTGACCACTCAATGGCAAGACAGTTAAAACTCCTCCCCACAACATATTAACTAATCTCTTAATCATCTCAACCTCTGTCTGCACATCCCAGACAAGACAGCTATCGTTTTACACCAACCAAATGCTTCATTTTTCCATCTACTTTTCCATCTAAAAGACTTTCCTAAACTCTGGCCCTCTACCACCTCTCCCACTGATCAATAACGCTTGTATAGAAAATGCTGCTTCATATTACTTTAATATGCTTGTACTGACCTCCCACTTCTCATACAATCACTTTTCTCTTAAACTACACTACCACAACCCCAACCTCCATCCTATTTATCCTAGACAATTATAAAACTATAATAATACAGCTCCACTACTGCCTGCCTTAAATACAAAATACTTCACCATGACAACCCTTCCCCCAAAACAAATCAACTCATACCCACCTTTAGGAATTATTCCAAATTTTTGCTTCAAAACTGTGTGTGGACATGCATCCAAACCGTGGCCATACTAAACTAAACCTCAATACCACCAGTTACAGCAAGCATAGCAGCCCAGATAACTCCCCACCTTCAGTTACAAGCCATCCTTTCCCTAATGCATCCTTTAACTTCATTTTCCACACAATCCAATTCCCATTCACAGACGTACCATCCTCCCACTCCATCAAGCAAAGTCCAGCCAAACAAACCAAGTCAGATAACATTACACCTTCATAGTACAGTGGATATAAAAAAGTGTTAACACCCCTGTTAAATGCCGGGTTTTTGTGATATAAAAAAATGTGACCACAATAAATCATTTAAAAACTTTTCCCACATTTCATGTGACCTATAACCTGTACAATTCAATTGAAAACAGGCAAATCTGTTAAGGGGAAAAAATATAAAAAATAAAAAACGTACAATACACTGGTTGCACAAGTGTGCAGACCCTTAAACTAATACTTTGTTGAAGCACCTTTTGATTTAAATTACATCATTCAGTCATCTTGGGTAGGAGTCTATGAGCATGACATCTTGACTTGGCAATACTTACCCAACTCTTCCTTGCAAGAAACTCCAAATCTGCCAGACTGCGAGAGCATCTCTTATGCACAGCCCTCTTCAGGTCACCCCTCAGATTTTCTATTGGATTTAGGTCTGTAATTTTCTTCTGGTGAAGCCATTCTTTTGTTGATTTGGATGTATTATTGGGGGTCACTCATGTTGAAAGGTGAAATCCCTCTTCATTTTCAGCTTTCTAGCAGATGCCTGAAGGTTTTGGGCCAAAAGTGACTGATATTTGGAACTGTTCATAATTCCCTCCATATTGACTAAAGTTCCAGTACCAGCTGAAAAGAAACCCCAAAGCATGATACTGCCACCACCATGCTTCACCGTGGGGATGGTGCTCTTTTGGTGATGCGAAGTGGTGTTTTTGCACCGAATGTACCTTTTGGATTTGTGGCCAAAAGGTTTAACCTTGGTCTCATCAGACCATAACATGTTTTCCCACATGCTTTTGGGAGACTTTGTGTACCGTTTTGCAACTTTTAGCTGGGCCTGGATGTTTTTCTGTGTAAGAAACAGCTTCCTTCTTGCAACCATACCCCATATTCCAGACATATGGAGAATGCGGGAGATTGTAACATGTAGTACACAACCAGTACTCGCCAGAAATTCCTGCAGCTCCTTCAGTGTTGCTGTAGTTCTCTTGGCAGCCTCCCTGACCAGTTTTCACGTTGTCATCAGTTTTGGAGGGACGTCCAGCTCTTTGCAACGCCACTGTTGTCCCATATTTTCTCTACTTTTTGATGACGTCTTCACTGTGTTCCATGGTATATTCAAGGCTGTGGAAAATTTTTTGTACACTTCTCCTGACCTTTCAACAATGTGATCCCTTTGATGCTTTGTAAGCTCTCTGGGAACTACGGCTTTTGCTGTAGCAGGCAACCAAGTAAATATCAGGAAAATCCTACTGGGACAGCCGAACTTCATTTGGGGTTAATCAGTCTCCAATTGATGGCATGTGTGCACCCAAGAAGACCGAATGCTGTAATCAAATCAAAAGGTGCTTAAACAAAGTATTAATTGAAGGGTGTGCACACACAAAAAAGTATTAGTTTAAGGGTGTGCACACTTATGCAACCAGCTTATTGTACGTTTTTAATTTTTTATATTTTTTCCCCCAACAGATTTGTTTTTCAATTTAATTGTACAGGTTATAGGTCACATTAAAGGTGGGAAAAGTTTTGAAATGATTTATTGTGGTCTCATTTTTTTATATCACAAAAGCCTGGCATTTTAACAGGGGTGTGTACACTTTTTATATCCACTGTATTTATAATAAAAATTACAGATCCATTCCCCAGATATCCTAGCCATCACTGAAACATGGCTTAAATCCAACATGAAATATACAGAAATACTACCTCCAGGGTATAACATTAGGAGGACTGACTGACCCCACAAAAAAGGAGTCACCGCCCTACTGTAACCCAGGTCCTATTAACCTCTCCAACCATACAACTTCATCCTCAAATTTCACTCATCAGAAATACTCATAACACTTCTAAAACTAAACTAAAACTATTACTATAATTTACATCTTCCTGGAAAAACATACCTGTACTCAAAAATCATTCCTGTGGAGTCAATATTGACTGGCAAAATGTAACCTGACTGTCCCTCATCTTGCATAAATCTATTTGGTCTGACTTGACTAATCACAAAACCTACTAGATACAACAGAAGCAATAAAGGCACAACTCTAATTAGTATACTTACTGGGGTCTGAGACTAAAATCTATCAGAAGAACCTATCTCAACTCCCCAAGTGACAATCTCAATGCATACACATACATAGACGTACCACTTAATGCTCCAATACCAAACAAACCAACAAGGAAGGTCACAAAATTTGACAACTTAATTCAACAGTATCCTACAGTCCTTTAACTGGTCTATACTAAAAACTCTCCCATTAGGTGATGAAACTTAATTCCCGTTTTTTTTTTGTTTTTTTTTTTAAGCAGCCTAAATAACCTTGTCTCTTTACATAGAACAGTAAAAGAGAAACACTCCCCCGGGCTATACACCCTTACCAAATTATTGTGTGTACCAGAGACAAGGCTTGGACTGGAGGGAGTGGCAAAAAAAAAAAAAACAACTTTTAGCCATACAGGGAACTTTGTAAATAAATCAAAAGTTTGAACTGGCCTGAATTACCTCACTACTTGGACTTTAAACAACTAGCTACTGCCCAAAGCATCATCATTTACAAATCTCATGTCTGTCCTGCACCAAGCTCTATTCAACCTTCCTATAACCCAAAAAGACCCCTCATTCTAATGATAAACAACTTCAAACCATCTATAAACCTCAATAAGCAATTAGAAATAGCATTTACTACTACTGTTTCCAAATGGAATTCTATTCCACTGGTTATTAGAACTGAACCTACCATCCTTCTTTAAAGCATCCTCTGAAAGACCACCTATCAAACTCATACATGCCATACTCCTGGACAAACATCAATCTCATCTACTTTTTTCCACCCCCTATCTGTACAGACCTGCCTCCCATCATCACTTCAACTGGCTATCTTACCCTCTCGAACACTTTACATAACATCTTCCTGTCACCTCCTCTCCATTTATCCTAATCTATCCTAAGCTCTTCTCCTCCTTTATAGTTAAATGAAACTAAATACATGACTTACTTTTTACTACTGTGAATTGTCAAATGGACACTCTCTAGAACTGCATACAGTGTTTTACTTTGCTTTTGCTCATCATTCTCTTTGTAACATATTTTTGGTATATCTCTATGCCTTGGAATATTGCTTGAAACGTATAATTTTCAACTGTTTTTTTAAGTAATATCTTTGCTTCTGCTAAAAATGGGCTCTTCTGACCCAGTCGAAGTTTCCTGATAAACAAATGCCAGTAAATAAAAATGTTCATAATCTCTTGTAATCTTTCTAAAATACGGAGACACGCTGCACTCAGAAACTATTTTACATAAAAAAAAAAAAACAAAGCTCCTGCTAAAAAGAAAAACAAAACTTGTTCCATCTATAGTTCGTTTATTTGTGGAAAAAAGCTAAGTAGAAAAAAAAAAGTTCCCAATAAATGTTTTGTTCACAATATAAATGGACAAACACATCCCTTTCACCAGCAAACCCAACAGTATACAGGATACAACATGCACAGCACTAAAAGGAACCCCAACAGGATAACATATTAAAACACCTGAATATTCTTTGCAAAAGACCCAAAAACATAGTCTCAAATATCAGCCACTTAGAGTTTAAAGAGTGAGCAAAATAACTGACAGTAGCTGGGGGAAGGAGGAAGTCCCTTCTGCAGTAACAAACATCTATACCCATGAAGTATACTCGCACACAACAGCATTGTGTTCACCATACAGCTCACTGATGCAGGGCACTTAGAAAATGAATGGTACAGAACCAAGCAGTGAAGAGTCCTGACTCTGGTCAGTTATATCAGGCCTTGCAATATTTAGCGGCAAATTCATGGCTCAGCTCATGCTACTGTTAGGACTCCGCATCTTATCGACTCTACTTAGAGTGTGGAATACCACAAGGCATCCTCACAAATTCTCTGGACAGTACATTCGTAAAGAAGAGCACAGTGGTAGCAGCTGACCTGGGACAGTATGCCTTGACCTGCCACCACAGAGTTCTGTCTTAACTGCTACAGCAGGTAATAAACTCCTGACAGCCATTTGTTGGATGTTTCCTTACTCATTCTTCTAGGCTGCTTGCCTAGTATGAAGGAAGGAAACAAATGGAGAGTTTTGTCTGAAATCAAATGTTCTGTTTGCATAGTACATCAGTTGACTGTGTGCCAACATGGTGACCAAGATAGAGTAGAAATCATTTTTTTTCCCCTCAACATCTTTATTAAATTTTCACACATAATATAGGCAATCTTACATTTATACAAATGAAAAACAAACATGATACCACTTTAGTTGCAAACCGTATACACCACAGACACCACTGAAACAACTGCAAACATTTGCAAACATTATATATCACTTATAATCTATCCAGTCATAGCCAGTTAAGCATTATATGGCTCATTCAAATCCTGCCTCTTAAACCTCATTTCTGCTCTACATATATTGATCCCACAATTACTATTTTTCCCCATGTAGTTTGCTCTCTCCCTTTTCTAAAGATCCCAGTTCCGGTTGTTTTATCTGTTACTAAATTCACTGCTTCCAGTAAACTTGGTCTAGACTTTGATTTCCGTTTTCTAGTAATTGCGTTTTTTGGCAACCACCATAATTAGACTAAGCAAGGTTTTACTATGTCTAAGCAATTCCATATCGTAAAAAAAAAATCCTCTCCCAAGTCAATCCAATCTGCTCACCAACCATCTCCGACAGAACGGTCTGCAGGGAATCCCTAAAGGATGCAAGCTCATTCTAGTTGCAAAAAAATGTTCCCAGCCACCTCTTTCTTGCCCATCACACCTCCAACACTTGCAATCGACCTGAGAAAATATTCTTTGGAGTCAACTTGGGGTATAAAAATACCTATATAAACATTTCCAGGCAAAGATCCTAAATCTTCTAAACTTTGTTGTATATTTGGGAGATGCATCTTGTAACTAAATGAATGATTAAAGTGCAGTGCAGAAACCACCTAGGGAACAAAGGAAAAATATGCTTTCAGGAGTCTTCTGTCTTTGCAAGAACAATATAATACACTAGGGTTTAGTGTATAAAGAAGCACTCTGACCAGGACAGCTACTAGAAGAGAATGTACCCATACAGATTCACAAGCCATGTAGATGAAATATTGGTATGCCCTTTAGAGCATCATTTATGTATATCATATGGGCCTCCACTACAGTATTACACAGTGAAGGGTCTTGGTTAGGTCTTTCTTGCACATTTTGTTGAATAACTTGTCTCTGACAGTCACTGTTTGGGTTTGATAAATACTTAAGATATGCTATGCTGTTATGCTGTAAGGGAGGCAATGCCAGTACCTCGATGATGAATATGACTTTTTTGGTCTTCCTTCTTGTTTGACACTATGCAATATATCAGGTGAAAATAACTCTGTACATCGTATCAGCCCGATTTCTATTGAGTATGGATGAAAATTTCCCATCCTACTAAATAAATAACCTTGTAGTGAAGGCCTCTTTGGTTCCACCCTATGCCTTCTTGATAAAGTGTTGATCTAGCTAGGAGTTCAGTTCCTCTTGTCGTCATAAACATTTCCGGGAAGGTATACAAAGCCCCACTACAGCATCCACAGAAATCAAATGTGTTCTTATCTCATTATCGCCTATGGCAACTTTTTAGCATATCTATGGGAAAAAAAAGCTTACTCAAATACAGTCTAAAACAGCTGGTATACAGGTCTCATACATCCAGCCATCAGGGTCTTTTTTAACAAAGGAAAACAGAGTGGTCATCCCATCTACTATGTTTCAATGACCAGACAAGTTCACAGCAAATGTAAGTAAACCATCCTTGACAAGAGAAAGGCAGGAGCTTGGGAAGGGTGGTTCTAGAATGTGACCTGAAAAAAAAATAAACCTTCTAAATACCTGTTGCAGATTCCTGGGAACAGGTATGTGTGTGTGGAGCACCGCCCTCTCCATAATGAGAAACTTTGGTGTCAGGAGCCTGAGATTACAGCACTACTCTCTACTGGTGCTTTTTCAGAAAAAAGACCTCCACTATGCAACTCCAAATAACAGCACTTGGTTTTAGATCAATAAAATGCTAAAAACTGCGGTGGGAGGAGATGCACAGTCTCCACCAACACTAAGAATTTCTAGGCAAGATTTCTGACGAGGTTTCTAAGGCCTTATATGTCTGTCCTGGTTTCCTGCCACTATCCTCTTCAGCAGGAAACTGTTAATTTCTCTGTTTTTCTTTGCTTTTTTGAGGTACTTCACAGATTCCCCCTTATTTATTCTCCCCTTCCCAGATCAGAAGGGTCTATTTTTTTTGAAAGATTCTCATACCAAGGTAGAGGGAGACATCCTCACAGTTCAGTCCAGATGCTTACAGTGCTCAGTGAAAGTTGTCTTTTCAGCTTTTCCCAGTTAGGGGTCGCCACAGCGGAACTCCAGTCCGTTAATAATTGGCAGTCGATTTTTATGGTGCCAAGTTGCCAGACCGACGCCCAACCCTCAGTGAAGGCACGCTCATTCAGACGTCTTTCGGAGGCCACTCTACCGCGGGGAGGACATGCAGACTCCACACAGAAGGCACTCCAGCCGAGAACCGAACAGGAGAACCTCTTGCTGTGAGGCAACAATGCTACCGCTGTACCACCACGGCTACACAGTGCTCAGTGATAGTAGTTTAGCAATATTCATTTGCATCTCCCCACAAGAAGTACAGTAACCATCACTGTCTGTCATCTATCTTGATGCACTCTCCTTTATATATTTATGGAATTTATATACTATGTACAACTTTTATATGTAAAAGAACATGCGTGAGAGTGTGGTGTGCGAGTGTGGCTGATGACTCCTGCTTGCTGGCTGTACACCACCCAAAATAATTATTACTCTTGAACAGGTTATTAAATACTATTTAATCTGGGTACTGACTTTGAAGTTTGCAAGTCTGAATCAGTGGCATACAGTTAAAAGTCAATCAACATTGGCATGAGCTGATTTGTAAGGTGACATCTCTAGCAATCACAACTACCCCTTGCCCACATCTGAATATACTTTGTTGTGGGGTGTTGTGACAAACTCAACTGCTGTAAAGTCTAAGCATGCCTTAGCATTACAGCTCTCTCTTAAAACAAAAGAGAACACTGTACATGGAATTCTTTCTAGGGAATCCATCTGCTGCAGCAACATCTGATGGTAATCTTTTCCACAGCTGCCATTATATATTAAAAATAACCTAAATAATCATTAACAAATTGGTACAAGACAACTGCCAGCTCAATAAACATAAAATAAAGAGCCAATAAATGTGCTTTTTCTACATTTTCACTTCTGCTGCAAGGAAAAAAAAAACAGAATTTTATTAATTCACCCACTGTTAATTGGATTAGTCCACTAGGTTAGCGGCCTCTCTTCAGCGGAAACCTGAGGTGGTATTTGTACAACTAAAAGATAGAACAGGTTAATCTTTCCTTTTACAAACTGGGTTTGTCCCCAGGACATGCACACTTCCCACATGCAGTGAACTTTCTACAGTAATGATATCTATGAGGAACATCTTGCAGTTTTAAGATTAAAACTGTAATGCAAGACTGAACAAAGGCAGGGTAATGACAAACCAATCAAAAATTAAATCTGAAACTGCAGCAAAACAACATTCTGCCAAATTTTAATAACTATAAGAAGGATCAAACTCAACCCATTTATGAATACAGAACAGCAGCAGTAAATTCTTTTTAATTCAGTTTATAAACACTGCACACCAAAGTAGACATTCCAGGAATTACTGACATTTGGTGCTTTGAATTAAATCCATGCTAGACAAAGGAAATCCAAGGTTACTTTACATGAAATGGAAGAGAGTTAACTGGAGGTTTAGGAGAAATTATTTGACTCGAGATGTAAACTGTCAGACTCACAAAAACAAACACTTGCAATTTACATTTCTGACTAAGAATCGATACATAGCAAGCATTAGCAGGATTAAACTCCTTACAATGTGTATTTGCTTCCAACATACTGCAAGCTTTAAATACTTTCACGCCTTATGTTGCCTCATGACTAGATTAAATGTTTCTCTTTGGTATGACGTGGTTCTTTAGAATATTAAACCATCTGCTAGTAAACGTAATTCTCCCTCAACAAGGAATATATAGTGAGGAAACTGATATAGTCACTCTGAACCCAATCTTAATTAAAACCAGCAGTCTGATTATCACAAAGCAGTAGTTTATAGGCACCAAAAGGGAATTCCAACAGGATGATCGCAAAGTTACACAAGCAGTAAAAGTTTTAGTACACTGTTCTCTGATAATGATGCCCTGATTCATATGTATGTATGCTTAACAACTTTGCAGTAAGAACTTTATATCCTTTGTAATGTGAAGATAAACAATGTTCCTTCCAAGAAGGCCTCTCAAATGTATTTTCAGGGCCGATTTGCTCATTCACATGATGTACCTTGTTTTGGAAACATGTCCCTATGTTTAGGCTTGGATTAAGCCCACACACAATTTTCTGACCCCCCCACCTTCCAGTTACACAAGATCTTTGAAGCCGTTTAGTACACAGAAAAACCACACTACATGACCAACATACTGTTGGCACCATTAATTAAATAAAGATGACCCACATCATATCCCTTTTTCAGAACCAACTTTGGGAGTTAGATTTTCGCAAGGTCATTCTCATCTACAACGCATCTTATCATGTGTCTCTGATAACATGCTTATGTTTTCATGTCATTTATGTCACACACAATTTTTTGAACTTACATTCTGAGTAGTGTCCCACAGAAGTGGGGAAAGTTATGTGCCACTTGTCAATTTTCATGCTCATTAGCCATCTAGATTTTTGACTGGATGCAAGTTCTTTTCAACAGCCTTTTTTAACTAGTTTTAATGTCTGTAGTTTGAGAGGTACACTTGAAAGCCCCTTTCTATCACCAAAGGCAGAGAATTCCCACAGGAAGCTTTTTGTAACAAAGAACTGATGTGAGCTTGAAACTATTGTGTGCTGATGTTTATGCAGCTGTCACTCTGAAAGGTAAACTGCTTCTTATATCAATGAAAAGTACAAGTTATGTGCCAGAACTACTGAAATGTTCCTCCCACCAAGTTCTTATAAATTCCTATATGCGAGACGTGTCATTCCAATGTACCATTTACTCTGTACAAGGGATATCTAACTTTGGTGGTAAATAGGGCACTTAGCTTAAAGAATGCCTAGGCATCCTCAACATACATTATTCTGAGCAGGAATAACAGAGTAGATGGACCTTTTAATTTTCACAGTTTTTAACTCTGTGCTGTGAAAGGGAAAGTTGATGGCAGGAATGACATCATAAAGAAGTTTATAACTTGAAAGTTAATCTTACACTTTATGACCTCTCTCACAGTTTAAACATTGTATCATTAGATAATCTGGTTTAAACCTAGCTACTTGGTCAGGTTAGCAACCAAAGCAGTAGTTTTGGGAACTTCTAGAATATTTGTGCAATGCAGTTATTGGTTAGATTAGTCTAGAATTAATCCCACGATGGAAAAAAATATGAAAATTATTTCTACAGTAATAAACCAGTACAGCCTTATCTGTTACCATCTGAACTTTTATTTTACATGCAACACACGCCATGGGAAGACATAGACCTTAGAAGATATGACAGCTTCCTTTTGGCACAGGCTAGCAAATGACAGTTAATGGGATTACTGAATATATACCTTTATTTAGTGACCTCATTTGGTCCATAACCACAGACATCTGGTCAGAATACTACATATCTGTGCAAAAAGAATGAGGAATTACTCTGGAATGTGGATGTTTTGTAAGAGTAATTAGATCATTTTCTGGAATGGGTTCCAGAGACAGACCTCTTAGCTTCCAACAGTTTGGTCATCTCCTTCTGAAGGTGACGTGCATCATTAGCTAGGTTAACCACTAGGTCTGCACCCCCCTTCCACCAAACTGTAGGGCATTAAGAAGAATCAAAGGAACTCCTGAGCAACTGGGGAAAATAAAAGGCAAAGCTTATTCTGTGATTATAATGATTTGACTTCTCAGATGGGAACAAGTTGTCCAATAATGTCTCAGAGTGTGCGTGTTTCACATATGTTACTAAGTCACAGACTTGTCTTTTACTACTGGTCATTCACTCACTATTCATAGCCTTAACATACCCGCCACCCCATCCCCCACCCCCATCCCCCAACACACACCCAGACCAACATACAATTCCTTCAAATAGGAAAAGACAATCAATTTCTCAGTGTTCCCCTGGCTGGTCAGATAACCTGAATCAGTTTTCAAGACCTGGGTCACCTTACTGCAAGAAGAAATACACACACACACCAGGGTCAAACTAACACATTCTGTATGAAACCTAACAATTGAATTATGTTCAGCTCTTATGTTGTTTTGAAAAATAAGCCAAAGTATCACACCACAGAAATACTGAAACAGCAAGCAGAGATACAGAGTTGGATGTGGACATGGAGCTCCGGGAACTCTCCCTCCCTCTCTGGCTCCAAGCACGGCAGCGCTCCGCGGCCCTCCGGAACCTCAAAGTCTGTCCATTTTCATGACCATCAAGCAGCTGTAGAGTTTACCTTCACAGCAGCTTACTTTTTCCATCATGCATAAGAAGTCATCTGTCATCCATGTTCTCTCATTCCCTTTCCTGGTCTTTAATCTCAGTCGCTTGATAAGCCTTTCCATGTACTCCTTCAATGCTTCGCTCACCCATCCTTTGTAGCAAAGTTACAACAGATAAAGTACTCCAACACTCACAGCTATGTACTTTTCCAAACCATCAAGTACTGATCACTACTTTCATTAATTTCTTCTTCACTGTGCTAAATCCCCCCCCCCCCCCCCCCATTTACCCTGGCAAGTCAATGCACTGTTATTAAGGAAGTACTTTTTGCTGCATAGCTCTTATTTTTGTTTTAAGACTCACCAATTTTTACTACTTAAGTTACTATAATTTATTTGATGTTTATGGAGATTTATTCATTTTCTGATTACACTGTATTGCCATTCTTTCAACCATGCTTTCATTTTTATTTATAATGCACCTGGTATAAATTAAATTGAAAAAGCAATTTGCTTCTTGGGCTACATTCACTCTGTGGTGAACAGTATTTAAACCTTTCATGGATACTGAAACCAAAGTGTAAAGCTAAACTTAAACCACTAGATTCTGAGAGACAGACGTTCTGGCCTCC
>NC_056728.1:90980519-91033019 GCF_019279795.1 Protopterus annectens
CAAACAATAATACAATAAATAAAAGTAAGCAGTAACGTACAGACATAAGGGAACCCCCTGTCAAAATACTTTAAACAAAAAGAGATCTACTTAAGCTAAGTCTTCTAACCAGACTCTCAGACAATAACATATGCACTTTGGCATAATCAAAAGGCAGTCAAGGTATAATTCTCTACAGCCTGTGAAAAACTTTGCAACACATTTTTACATTGAAAGAGTAAATTATCAAGTTATATGAAGATAAAAAGTTACATTTTGCTGTACTGCTGCCGGCAACAATGAAACGTATGCCCTACATAGCTGTAAAATATGGCTAATGGGACAGTGTCCGCAAATGGATGTACAGCCTGCTAAAAATACTTGGTACCTGGCGAATTAAAGAAAAAAACAAAAAGCTGTAAACAACCAAGTAGAAATCCAGCTGCCGGAATCTCGACAGAATAACTTCATACAAATAAAGGTTACAGGATTCCTTGAAGTAGAAACAAGACATAAAAAAGAAAAAGAAAAAAATCACGTAAAATAAACAAAGTATATAAAAAATAATAATAAAAATCAAAAATGTAATATACAACAAAAATTAAATGCCCCATTAATGTTTTAAGAGCCATTTAATATTAATACTATTGTTTAAGACCAGGCAATTGTCATCTTGCAATAATATCTGCCAGTTGAGTTCCTTAAACTCTAAAATGGTGTTGATATCACCACAAAAAAGACTTCGTTTAACAAAATCTATTACAAAAAACATAAAAGTTTTAAAATTTTCACAAAGTAAGAGTATTTAGCCAATGCATTTGTGGCGTTCCTATTCCTAATGGCCAAAGAATGTTTATAAATTCTTAACACAAGGGTCACAGGTAGCCAAATGAACTATAAAACGTAGAATTACATGCAAATCTATTTCTTGCACAAAACTGAGTGGTGTTGTGTTTCAAAATGACATTGGACTCTTCATTGATGAACCTACAATATTTGCAAGAATTGCATCGAACATGCATATCTAGTGATAACTATAATTTGAAATATTCTCCAAAAACCTCTTCAAAATCAAAATTTTTCTTATAACTGAACTTTGATTAGAGAATCAAGAACTTGAAGTCAAACTATTGTTGCATAAAACATTTCAGTTCTTAATGATAATCTTTCTAATATCATTAGTCTTCAAGGAAACAGAAGAGAGAAGGTTCTTGTCTTAGAAAAAATATATATCACTCTTCGCTATTATTCTTAGTAGTTAAACATGTCAACAGAATAGGGAAGAATCTAGTATCCCTCAAAAATCCTCACTTCAAAAACACTGTCCAAAAATGATTCCCGATAGCCCCTTGTCCATAAATAGATGTTTGGGATAATTAAGCTCTTCGTCAAACTGAATGTTACTGCTGCCAAGGCGAGTCTGACGAAAGTACAGTTGTGTACACTTACCATACATGTAGATGTTTGAGCGTATTCACTGTTGCAGTCATTACATGTGGGTTATCTGCTTGCAGTAACCCTCAGTCAGCCTTAACCCTCAGTCAGCCTGATTAACAAAGTCTTGGGTCCTGTGTCGGTTGCTGTCCCTTCTTCCATGACGTCAGGTCGTCAGGGGTATAAAACATGCAGCAGACACCATTACATCAGTCTTTCTTGCTGTGCGGTGCCCAAAGCAGAAGCTTGATTCATAAGTGCGGTTGGCAGACTCCTGAAATTTTCATTTTCGAGTTTCAGAACCAAAGTCTTCAACTAAAGCCAAATACCCCGTTGGGGGAAACATTTTCTTGCTCCTTTCCGATGTCCATAAAAGTTAAAAATTGCATTACTTGTGGAAAGCAAATACCTCACAAAGATTTTAATTCGTACTGTATTCCTTGCCTAGGCCCTGACCACGACGTACCTTGCTGTTGGTTTTGTGCTTTATTTAATCAGCGCACTATCCGTCGTCGGCATATTTTCACCTCTAAATATTTCGGTTCTCGGTTTAATTATCCAGAAATGTCGTCTGTTAGCCATCAGACTACCGGGATTCCGAAAAAATGCAAAGATAAAGACAGAGACAGTTCACAGAGGTCCAAAGCTGCCAGCAATGCTTCCCCTAAGCCAGTCGCCAGTTCGCTGGTACTCAGTGAAGTGCGTTCGCAGCCCCTGATACCAGCTACTTCTGACTCGCAGGCCTCTACCGAGACCCATTCAGAGTCCGGTATGCTATGAGATTCTTCAAATGTGGAACCTGCGGATGTCTCTACCTTGGATGGGTCCGGAGCCGCTGTGCAGGCCGACTGAGGGCTACTGCAAGCAGATAACCCAAATGTAATGACTGCAACAGTGAAACACAAACATCATCTGTCCTCTAACACTGTTTCATAAACCTAGGATGTTGACTGTCAGCGACTAAATAATTGTTAGTAAAAAGTAGTCTTCCTATAAATACTCCTCTTAAAGGTGCACTTCCCCATATCCATTTTAATTTCGAGATCCAACAGCTACCTGAACTCCCACTGGTAAAAAAGAAAATTGGTGCTTCTATGAAGATCAGAAATAAAAATATCAAATTCTTCTGACTCACCTCCCCAAATAAAAAAAAAAAAAGATCAGTTTATCTTCTGTAAAACCGAATTTTGTTGTATATGGTCCTAAAATTTGTACGCCCACCAACTTATGACCAAGTTGGCAAAAGAAGGTGCTATCCTCAACACCCATAGCCACACTTTTTTTTCTGTTTAAAATAGACTTCATTAAACATGAAAAACATTAATCCAATTATCCAAAACAAATTTAACAAGCAAACAATTAACAAAACTTCCACTAAAACTGGTAAACTTGCACAAATACTTCCTAAGAAAATCTATGCCCATTTCCTGTGGTATGCTAGTGTAGAGTGAAACCACATCCAGAGTAAAACTCTTTTCATACCCTGCAAAAGTGTAATTATGTAATAAATCTAATAAAGCCCAATAATCCTTCAAATAAAAAAATCAATTTCACTACAGGGTTCATAATAATAATAAAAAAAAAGTTCTCTGTTTTACTACCATCAGCAGCAATATTCGGCTTGAAAGTAGGAAAACTGCCTTCACTAGTGATCTTATGAGTTTTGTGAATACTTTAAAAAAGCGAGCCATTTTTGGAAATTCTACGTATGGAAAATCAAAAGCCTAAAGATAGTCTTTTACATCAGGGCCGAATCTAAGAAGTGCAGTATCCAACATCTGTAAATGACAACTGATGAATTAATGAAGTGGGGTCATAATAGTCACCGTCAGCCAACATGTCTGAAATTACAGAAGCACAATCAGTGCAATTCATGAGGATCCTCTTGCATTTATTTTTATATTTTTATACTTAATACCTGGTTTTATAACATGTGAGCAAAGATACAATTAATGCCTCTTGTGAAAAGGTGTTATAGTTTACATATTTTGCTATTCAGAACTAAAATGTTGCACTCTGTTCAGCATATATACTTACAGATTATGAGATGGCCAAGTTTCCTATCACAGTAAACAAAAGTCTGCCTGTTTAGTTCCTCAGATTTATGGAGACAAAATTCAATGTGAAGGTTGCCCTCATACAGACCAATGTGTTCTGTCCTGTGAAAACAGAAGCAACTATTAGCATTAAACTTCTTAGCTAACGAAAACATAACTTACACTTATGAAAATTAAAGTTTATTTTGCCAAAAACACTTCTACTATAAAGATTTTGTTTAAAAAGGAGATATACCTGTACAATACATTTCAAAAGTATGCTACTGTTCTGCCTCATTCATTGCTTCTATTTCTAAGTTCGAATAGCAACAACAATGTTGCAGCATTTATCCCCCTCCTGGTCAGTTCAGCTATTCTGTAATGAACCATCTTTTTTACTATCTGAAGGGCTTATGAGTGCCAAATATTACACAGTATAAATATGTAATATGTGCAAAACATCTCTTCAAAAGATGGCACTTGTTAAATGGATAAGTTGGCTGGGCTACAAACTGGGTCAGTGGCAAACATTTGTAGAAACTTAAACATGACTGAACTCATTCATTTACAACAGACAACGAACATTACAAGAAATAATGTAGGTAAGAAGTAGGATAATTAAAACTGAGTATAAAACTAGCATAGAAATTCTTGCACAGCTCCATGGCATTGTGGGATGGCACCCTTACTGCAACAGACAACATAAATTAATTGCTCAGGTACGTCAGAAGCCACAAGGGGGGTGGGTCGGATGACTCATCTATTCAGATGTGTTAAGGTGGTCTGCTGTGCTACAACATCAGATCCCACTAGAAAGGAGTACAGCACTTTAGCCAGCTGCATGCACTTTGCAACTGCCAAGATGCTTTAGCAGTAGGCCTTTAAAGGGCTAAAGATTTCTTGGGAAGGCATGCACAGAACTATCTATGACATCTCACTACAAGGAGGCACTGCAGGTTACTCGCATAACAAAGTACACATGATCCACCAAGGGGTGGTATGTTAGACATGATGGCAACTACTGGCCAGTGCTCGTCACCAGTGAACAGGGCAATGAATAGACCACTTGGGTGACAAGAGATTGACTGTTGGCAAGCAGAGGGGGAAGAAACAAAAATAAATAATTAGTCTAGAGGTACTTGACATGAAGTGCCAGGAGATACCACAAACTACAGCAGTATATGAAACAAGTAAAAGCTTTAAACAGAAATTTGTCTGATAGTTAAAAAGGTTCACCAAGATATAGAAGCAAACTACAGAAAAATAAAAGAAACTGAGAAAGAATGCAGATATTGAAAGGAGAATATGTTAAGGTAGAATACGGCTGAAGTATTCATCTAAACAGGGAAAAGCTTTGAAAGCTTTTAGATGTCAGAGGATATTAGGGCCGGTGTTGACATTTTGGGGACCCTCACCAAATGTCAAGTTTTGGGCCCCATAGACAATTCCAGTTTAAGTATCGCCCTGTCACTGCCACACCTCCTAAGCAACATTTTAGTTCATGCTGCAAAGTTTTAGGAGTAATGTGTGTGACACTGTGTGGTATTGCCAGTTATGCCAGGAGAAGTAGGGCAGTGGTTGGTAACATATACCAGCACAGCTAACTGGAATTTTGTAAAGAATTACTTGTCATTTGTATATCAAACTGATGTGTACAGATGCTTGGGTTGAAAATGTATTTGTAAAGTTGCTTGAGTTAAAACAATGCATCAACAGTGGGTCGCAACTATATTGTAACTGAATTAAATGTTTCTGTTTTAACAAAGCATACTAAAAGAGAAGAGGTTAATCACAGTCCAGCTGCTGCTAACTTTGAAAAATGTTTTGAAATTAAATTACTGGGCCTAGTTCATAAAGGTTTCATCTTACAGTTCTAATTGCAGCCAGAGACAAAATGTCTGGAAAAGCAAGTACTAGGAAGCCTTCTATGTTGTCTTTAGCAGTGAAAGTACAGTTGTGTAAAATCGTACCATAACGGTATATGTCCTTGCCTTCACCGCTGCAGTATTTTTTACAAATGGGACTCCTTGTCATGAAGCCCACCGTCTGGCCAGTTTACCAAAGTCTACCATAGCTTTAAGGTATGCTGAAGGTCACCTGTACAGTCTTTGCATAGGGTAGGGCATAAAGGTGACGTTCAGGTATATCATCCTTAGAACTGATTGCCCCAGTAGGAAAAGCAGTCCAAGGAATCCAAGGAGAACCTGCACATCCAGGAAGGAAAAAAGACTGGGCGATGGAGGGAGGGAGTGAATACTGCAGCGGTGAAGGCAAGGACATCTACTGTTATGGTAAGATTTTACACAACTGTACTATGTCCTTACATTCATCGCTACAGCATTCCTTACGAATGGGAGAGTGCAAAAGCTCAAGAAGAAACTAGAGAGGAGGAAGCAGCAGAGCCCTCAAAGAAGCCATAAAGAATGGCAGCAGCAAAACCAGCTCTAGTTCTGGAGATACCATTCAACTGGTAATGTTTGGTAAAGGTATGCACAGAAGTCCAGTTAGCAGCTTCAAGAATAGAATTAGCATTTAAGCCTTTGCAAAAAGCTCCAGAAGAAGCCACAACTCAAGTGGAATGTGGCTTTACAGAAGGAAGGCTCTCACTATGAAGTGTAACAAAAAGAAATGGCCTTTGAAATCCAAGTGAAAATAGTTTGTTTGGAAACCGCCAAACCTAAAGACCTAGGATGAAAGGAAACAAATAACTGGTCAGATTTTCTGACAGCTTTAGTTTTATCCAAATAAAATCTGAGCTGTCTATGCACATCTGAGGTATGCAGCACCGTCTCCCTGTCAGACTGATTAAGTGACCACTCGAACCACCTTGGGCATGAAAGAACGATTAGTACGCAAGGACACCCTTTCCTCATGAAATAAAAAAGGTGGACAAGCCATAAGGGCTTGCAACACCACTCTTACTTCTGCCAGGCGGGTGTCTAACAAAAGAACGGTCTTCCAAGAACATGTTGCAAGGAAGCTGAAACAGCAGACTCAAAAGGAGCTACAGTCAATTTTTCCAGAACAAAATTAAGATCCCAGGGAGGAGGAACAGGCTTCCTGGGAGGTCTAATATTAAGGACACCTTTAAGAAACTGCTTAGCCTCAAATCTAGACGCTAACGGGGGAGTTAAAGGCCAACACACAGAAACAGCTGATAAGTGGGCCTTAAACAGAATAGGCCAAACCAGCACTGAGCAACTCACACAAAGCAGAACCAAAGGAGCATCCACAGAAAGTGGGTCCAGGTCAAATGAAAGATAAGACTAGTAGGATTTCCTAGTAGTAGGTTTCCTGGCCTCCTGCAGGACCTGCAGCACATCCTCAAACAAAAGATGTCTATGAGGGATCAAAACCATATCACCCACAGTATCAGTTGAAGCATGGACAGGTGGGGATGGATGAGAGACCCCTCGTCTTGTGTGAGGAGATCCACCCTGTGAGGTAACTTGTGATGATTGCCCTTGGTAGATGCAGAAGTAGAGGGAACCAGTGCCCTTCATGGCCAAAAGGGAATAGCCAACAAGATTTTGGGAGCATCCCATCAAATCTTGAACAGGACTCTCAGAATGAGAGGAATGGGAGGGTATGTTTAAAGAAACATCCACTTCCAAGAAAATGAGAGGGTGTCCACCTTCCATACTAGAGGACCTAGGACTCTGGCACAAAATAGAAGAAGTTGTCTCTTCAGAGGGGAGTTAGAGATCTACTTCAGGAGTACTCCACTGGTGAACAATGTCCAGAAATACATCCCTGTGAAGCATCCATTCATGGGATTGAGTGAAGGGCCTGCTCAGATAGTCTGTCACAACATTCTGATCTGAAGGAATGCAAACTGCCTGAAGAGTCACTCAATACTGGATAGCCAGATCTCATACCAGAAGTGCCTACCGGCAAAGACGGAAAGATCTCATACACCCCTGTATGTTGATATACCACATAACTGTGGTATTGTCTGTGAATACCTTGAGAGGCCCCGGAGAGAAGAGAAATTGAAAGGCCTGAAGAGCCAGCAAAAGCGCTCACATCTCTTTGAAGTTGATGTACTCCTTCCACTGACGAGGTGACCACACTCCCTGAACCCTCAGGAAGGCAAACATTGCTCCACATCCCACATCTGAAGGGTCTGTGAACAGATTCTGAGGGAGAAGAGGATGTTGAAAAGGGAGCCCTGGATTCAAAGACAACTGCTGAATCCACCACAGAAGTTCTTTCTTGAGACATGGGAGAAGAGGGAACAGGAAAGTCTAGAGGATGCGTATGCTGAAACAACACTGACTTCAGAAACCACTGGAACTTCCTCACGTGGAGTTTGGCCACAGGGAGCATCGGCATGGTGGAATCCATAAACCCCAGAGCTCTCAGAAACTCCCTGGCTGTACTGGAAGCTAGGGGAAGAAAAGTGAGAAAGAAAGAAATGAGTGTTAATGCCTTTGAAGGAGTCAGGGATGCCAACATTGGCACCGTTTGAATCCTGCAACCCAGAAAGACATGATCCTGAGGATTCCGGACTTTTTGAAGCTTATTGTGTACCCCAGGCTCTGAAGGGAAATGGTAAAAATGAAGATTTTGCTAAGGACCTCTGTAAAAAAGATACCCGACTCAGCAGGTTGTCCAAATAAGGAAAGATTTAGATCCTTGAAGCCTGCAAAAAGGCAATAACAGAAGTGAGGCTTCTGGTGAATACCCCTGGGGCAGCAGAAAGGCCAAAGGGCAAAGCACAGAACTGACACCAGGAAGAAACAGAGAAATGCAAAATTCTCCTGAAAAGAGGATGGATTGGAATATGGAGATAAGCATCCTTGAGGTCTGGAGACACCAGAAAGGCCTGAAGGAGCAAGAGAGGGAAAAAAATAACTGAAGGGACAACATCTGAAAGGAAGGCACCTTCAGAAAGGTGTTCAGATGGGAGAGGTCTCCAAGTATCTTCTTTTCTGAGCACTAGAAACATTCTTAAATAAAACCCTTTCCCACTTTGAGACACAGGCACCTCTTGAATTGTACCCGGACTAGAGGTCTCAAAGAGCTTCTGGGGAAAAAAGGAAGCTGTTCCTGAGGGGTCTGTGGAAAGTCCATAAAAGGAGGGTGGGAAATCCAGACTATGAAGCACCCTTGCCAAATGATTTACAGAACCCAAGAATCCTGGGTGATTCAGAGTCGGGCAGGAAGAGAAAGAGAAATGTGGCTGGGAACAAGTTGATAGTCAGAAAGGAAGGCTTAAGAATCCCTGCATCTGAGTGACCTTAGGAGGAGGAGGAGTCTGGCTACTACCCTTTTTACCGTTAGAAGGAAGGCAAAATTGCCTACAAATAAAGGCTTGCTTAGAAGGGTAGGTTTGCTGAAATTTAGGCACAGGAGAAACAAAGACAAGCTTAAGCTCCTGTAAAGCCTTCCCCTTGTCCTGAAGAGACTTAAACCAGCAGCAACTTCACCAAACAAATTTACATCCAGATGAGCATCCATCAACTTAGCCTTAATATAATCGGGGAAAGGTTGAAGCCAAAGCCATGAATATCTCCTCAAAACTGAAACAGAAGCAGCAGCCCTAGAAGAGGCATCTGCTGCATCATAACTACATTTGATAGAATGACTAACTACCTGAGAGAAGTCCCAAGCAAAGAAAGAGTTGAAGATTTATTCTCAGAGTCTGGAAGATCAGAAAGAATCTGACAAGCCTGAGAAAGAGGAGCCAAAACATACCTAGAGATATGGGTCTGATAAATAATAGCCCTAAAAGCTAAGGTAAGCCGAAGTACAAACCTTGCCCAGCCTATCCATGGTTCTTCTACTGTCCTTGTCAGAAGGCAGTAACTTGAACGAAGGAAGCAACTGAGACAGCTTAACAGAGGCTACAGACACCAGAGGGGTCAGCTGCAGGACATTTAAACAAAGAGGAACAATCCTCAGGCACTTTATAAAACCCATCAGGCTTCTTGGGAGCAGGGGGCAGAGAATCTGGCGCTTTACAAATAGTGGAAAAAACATTCAATAAAGCAGGCATGACAGGAGGAATGGCAGCAGATTTATGAGATACCATCTGAAGTAACTCATAGTACCTCTTATGGATATCCAAAACCTGGGCACAATCCCACTTAAAAAAAAATCCCATCATCCTAGACATTGCATCCCCAAAAGAAATTTACTCAGAAGGATTATCTAGAGTATGAGAATCCTCCTTCTCAGACCCGTAGTCTAAAGGAGAAGGAATCTGAGTAGAATAAGCAAGAGAGTCATCATCAGAGTCCACCTCAGAAGAATGTAATTCTCTGGGCCTTTTAAGGGAAGATGATGACAAAGGAGGAGCGAGAATGAACCCCCTTGAGGAGGCCTCAACGACAGTAAAGCATTAAATAACCCTTGAGTAAAGGCCTGCTACTCACTTTGTGGATCCCTAGGAGCAGAAGAAACATGATTAGTTTTCCATTTCTTTTGTAAGGGTACATCCATCCTAGAAACCTGAGAAGGCCCAGACTCAGGATGGCATTCCACAACTGCAGTAGGAACAGCTTCCCTAAAGAGAGACTGCAGAGCCCCTCTAGACTCCTCAGAAACAGGTCAACTGTGATTCACTCTGAACACCCGAAATAGACGCCTGCAAAGCCTCATCAGACGTGCTGCCAACTATATCCTCATTTGCCTCCAACCCAGATGCAGTAAAAGAATCTGACAAACAACCAGGTGAGCCTCCAGGTTCATAACCTCAAGAGAAACTCCTGGCAAAGGCTGGACAGAAGAAGAGTCTTACTGTATGCATCTTCTTCACAGGCAGTTGACCCTCGGGGAAGGAAGTTCCATCCATAGCATCTGCAGCAAGAAGCTTAAGACACTGGTTCTCAAGCTACAAGGAAAGGGAAGAAAGCCTACTAGGAGTCTGTTTTTGTAACCTGACAAGGAAGGGCCCCCCTCACCTACTTCATCTTACCTTGCTCAAGTAACCAGGGAAAAAAAATAATTTAGATCAATTAGGAAAATATAGTGAGATCAGTTAAATATTGTTTTTCTGTAACTGTGTGAACCTCTCCACCTGCACTATTTTTAATATTTCCCGCGATTGAAACTATGGTGTTTATTGTAAACAGATATTTATTATTTCCATGTTCTTTTATTTATTATTATTAAATATATTTAAAGTTTCACTGTGGCTGGACCTTTAGAGAATATTTTAACCTTTGAGAGTGCTTATATTTATTCAGTGGCACTGCAGCCACACCTGAAGCCTTGCTGTTCGGTCAACATTACCATTTGTAATATTAATTTCACTCAGTACAACTGGGACCCTTGCAACAGCCTTAGAGTAGCTGGCTTTAGAGTGTCTGGTGGCAGTGTAACTACCTTATAGTCTAGGAAGGAAGATGCATAACTAGTAAAATTGGTGGCAGCCTTTCCAAGATGTGTGTGTGTCTGTGTGTGTCTGTGTGTGTCTGTGTGTGTCTGTGTGTGTCTGTGTGTGTCTGTGTGTGTGTGTGTGTGTGTCTGTGTGTCTGTGTGTCTGTGTGTCTGTGTGTCTGTGTCTGTGTGTCTGTGTCTGTGTCTGTGAAAATCAAATCTCAGAGTGTTTGTATCAGCTGCTTGAAGCAGGGGCACAAAGTACTGGTTTCACAGAGAGTGGTGGAGAACTTAGCTTTGATACTCAGCTGAGGTCTCAACTAACTGTGCCAGTGGTGAGTCTTACTGGGGACCTGGAGAGAGACAAGAGAAACAAACCAAAGTTCTTGCTGTAATAACTGGAAAGTTACGTAGTCAGACAAAGATATCCAACGTCAAGAATCCTTTTATTCACAAAAGAGCAAAGCTTTCGGGTCCACACCCTTCAATACTAAAACACATTAATGACACATCATTAAGAATTTAAATAGGAGCAGATAGTATCACATGACTACAGCCAGACAACCATGCGATAGATAAAAAAATCACAGTGAATAATTAGAAATAAAATATCACAATAAAAAATTAAAATGAGACATATACAACTAAATTAAAATTCAAAGTTTACACTGCAGTAATTTAATTAGAATAGGTTTCAGAGTTCCAGCAGTATTAAGGCCTGGTGGAATATCAGCCATCAAGTGCAATATCCACTCATATTCTTTTATTTCTAACACATTATTCAAGTCAACCCCCTCCCAATCGATTTGTAAACTACATCTATCACTCTGAACTTAAATTTATGTGTACTGTCTGTACTTAAAATGTGTTTGCTCAGTGCATTCTTTTCATTATTCCTGCGTATATCCGACTTGTGTCACACTCCTTTAATTTTCTCATGATTTTGCCCACATAAAATGAGGGACAATTGATGCAGGTTGCCAAGTAAACCACATTGACAGTAGCACAGTTTGCTGTTAAGTTAAAAGTATACTTCACATTAGTAGTTGGATGCTGGAAGATCTCACTCCCTTTAACTAATATATCAGCACAATATATATACAGTCCATGCAAAGTACAGTTGTGTACACTTACCATAAATGTAGATGTTCGAGTGTATTCACTGCTACAGTCATTACATTTGGGGGTAATCTGCTGGCAGGCTGCCCTCAGTCGGCCTGATTAACAAAGTCTTGGGTCCTGCGTCGGTTGCTGTCCCTTCTTCCAGGACGTCAGGTCGTCAGGGGTATAAAACATGCAGCCGATGCCATTACATCAGTCTTTCTTGCCCCAGATGTCAGGTACCCGCCAAATGGGGAGCAAAATATATATATATATATATATATAAATAATTTAAAACACAAAAATATACCTCCAAACAAAAGAAAATACAGCAAAAAGGCTTTTAAGTGTAGTAAAAGAAAGTAGAGGTGCATAGTAAGAGAAAAAACGGGGCTAGAGGGAGGGTAACCAGGACTGCAACAGTGAATACACTCGAACATCTACATTTACGGCACATGTACACAATTGTATTATGTTCTTCGTGTTTCACTGTTGCAGTCATTGCACTTGGGTAGATTCCCAAAGCTATGGTTGGGAGGATGGATTTATACAGCATTAGGACTGGCTATAAGGCCATGCAAAACAGCAGTGGCAAAGCTAGCTCTGGATTTAGAGAAAATTGGTAAATGATAATGCTTGGTGAAAGTATGAACTGAACTCCAGGTAGCAACTTCTAGAATATCCCTGGTAGGAACACCTCTGAGAAAGGCTGTAGAAGTAGATGCAGCCCTGGTGGAATAGGATCTGATCCCCTGGGGGATAGGTTTTCCATGGTGCTTATAGCAGTAATGAATACAATGGCTTATCTATTTGGAAATGGTTTGCTTTGAAATAGCCTTTCCCGCTGCCCCTGCAGCAAATGCTACCAGCAGTTCAGATTTTCTTCGAGATTTAGCCCTGTCCAAGTAAAATCTAAGTTGTCTGTGTACATCCAATGAATGCAGAATCCGCTCCCCCTTGTTCTGTGGATTGGGAAAGAAAGTTGGCAAATGAATGGACTGATTAAGAGCCACACTGGATACCACCTTGGGCATGAAGGATGGGTTGGGTCCCGAGTGACACCATGTCCGCATGAAAGATTATGAAAGGCTCCACTGCCATAAGGGCCTGTAATTCAGAAATCCTTCTAGCCGAAGTGATTGCTAAAAGGAAGGCTATTTTCCACGAAAGAAATTTTAAGTCTGCAGTAGCAGCTGATTCGAAATTAGGGAGAGTGAGTTTCTCCAATACAAAGTTACGGTCCCAGGCAGAGGTTGGAGCTCTCCAGGGTGGCCTCAAGTTTTTGGCCCCTCTGAGATACTGCTTTAGCAGAGGATGAGAGGGGGGGGGGTTCTGTGTTGAACTGAAATGAGCTGAAATGGCGGAGGCATGGATTTTTATAGAAGAAAGAGACAGGCCCTTGTGAAGCATCTCAGGTAAGTATTGCAAAATCTGAGGTAAATTGGGCACTGCTGTGCTTATCCCTTGAGATGGATTCCAGGCACAGAATCTTTTCCATTTGTCAGCATACGATTTTCTAGTACTACGTCTTCTCGCCTCCAAAATCACATCCATCACAGGTTTGCTGAGGGATGCTAAGGGGGAATTTAAGTGATTAGCCAAGCTGCAAGATTCAATGTTTGGAGCCGAGTGCAGAATTTGGTTGTTCTGCGGAGACAGTAAGGAAGGTGTCTGAGGCAGATGCCATGGAGAAATTTGAGACAGACTGCGTAGGAGTGGGTACCAGTGTTGGCGAGGCCAGTCTGGAGCAATCAAAATAATTTTTGGTTTGTCCTGTTTGACTTTTAGTAGAACTTTGGAGAGCAGAGGCAGAGGGGGAAGGCATAGAGGGATAGGTTTTCCCAGCTGAAGGGCAGAGCATCCACTTTCCAGGCTTTTTTGTGAGTTCTTGTGCAAAATTTGTCCAACTGGTAGTTCTGGGGGAGTTCTTGTGCAAAATTTGTCCAACTTGTAGTTCTGAGGTAACGCAAAAAGATCTATGCCAGGGCTCCCCCATTTGCATGTCAACATGTTGAAAATCCGTGGTTCCAGTTTCCATTCGTGTGGGTCCATGAGATTTCTGCTTAGTTTGTCTGCCAAAATATTCAGCTTTCCTGGCAGGAATTCAGCTTGCAGTTGTACTTGATAGCTCAAGGCTGTGTTCCACAATGACATGGCTAGTCTGCAGAGGGGGTAGGAATGTTTTGCCCCCTTGCTTGTTTATGTACCACATGACTGGTGCTTGTCTGTCTTTACCATTAGTTGTCCTGGATGAAGGCAGTCCTTGAAGGCGGTCAGTGCATTCTGTACAGCTAACATTTCTTTTTGATTGATATGAAGGTGCATTTGATTTGGGCTCCATTTGCCCTGAATGAGCTCCCCATGCATAGTCTGATGAGTCTGTAGTAAGGGTTTGGACAGCAACGGGTGGTGTGAATGGCAGTCTCTTGTTTTGGTGGCAGGCCTCTGCCCACCATAGGAACTCTAGTTGCAGGCAAGGAATGATGGGAATCATTGTTTCCAGGCTGTGACAATGTTGACTCCATAAACTTATGTACACAACTGAAGTTTCCTCATATGCAGTCTTGCATATGAATTAGAAGAATGCAGGAGGCTATGAACCCAGAAGCTTGCAGTATTTGTCTTGCAGATAGCAGGGTTTTTGTGGACACCTGTCTGAAGTAAGTCACCAAATGAAGTTGCTTTTCTGGCGTAAGGAAAGCCATCTGGGCAGTTGTATTCAAGCTTGCACCCAGGAAAGTAATTTTTTTCAGAGGGTACCAGTTGTAATTTCTTTTTGTTTATGGTGTACCCTAGACAAGTTAGAACCCTTTTTACAAACGCCAGATGTTTTAGAAGAATGGCCTTGTTTTCTGCTTGAATTAGACAATCATCCAGGTATGGATATATTTGAATATTTCTTTGCCTGCAAAATGCAATTACTGGAGCCAGGCACTTTGTAAATAACCTGGGCGCAGTAGATAAGGCAGTGCAGAGAACTGATAATGCAAGTAGCCTGCTTTGAAGCTGAGGTAACTTCTGCAAGATTCCCTGATTGGGATATGCAGGTAAGCCTCTTAAATCTAGAGTTGCCAACCAGGCATCTTTGCCTAGCAGAGGAAGTAACTGGTGAAGAGTCAGCATCTTGAATTTTGGAATGTCCAGAAATGTGTTCAGAGTAGACAGGTCCAGAATTGGACGCTATGATTTGTCTTTTCTGGGTACCAGGAAAGGTCTGGAATAGAAACCTTGTCCCTTTTCCTCTTCTGGTACTAGTTGAATTGCCCCCCAATGTTTAGGAAGGAAAGTACTTTTTTCTGAGCCTCTGCCCACTGATTTGGGGGCAGGTCTGGCCATCAGTTTGGAGTTGGCAATGTGTGGAAATGAAATCTGTATCCCTGGGACACTATATTTAAAACTCATTTGTCCTGGGTTATAAGTTGCCAGTTTTTTGCATGAAGAGCCAGTTTCCCCCCCAAAGGGGTGGCTTAGAGGCAAGTTCTTGGTAATTTTAAAGGGACATCATTGAGACTGCTTACCAGAGGGAGGTGTCTTGTTATTTCCAGATTTGGAAGTGGAGGCACCCTATTGTTTAGTTCTGAAAGTCCCTTGGGACTGAAACTTGGTGCTTTTGGAATGTCTGGGTTTGGCTTGAGTGGCTCTGGAAGGAACTGGAAAGGACCAGTTCTTAGTAGGCCAGTGCCTACTAAATCTTGGAGGTTGTACTTGTAAGAAATCTTTCATAGTTTGCATAGATTTAGCTTTATCTTCCATCTTTTTTAGAACTTCTTCACAGCCTTATTGCCAGATGGTTCCTACTGCAAAGGAGCATCCAACAATTTTGCTTTAACATGATCAGGCAGAGATTGCTCCTTAAGCCAAGCATGCTTTCTAAGAACAGACCCAGTAACAGCAGTCCTGCAAGAGGCCTCCAAAGAATCAAAACCACATTGCAAAGTATGTTTTCCAACTTGTTCAGCTGAATGCAATAAATTCTGTAAATCCTTATTTTCCACACAGTCAGAAATCATTATTTTCTGTTTAAGCAATCCCATGATATGCTGTTGATATTTTAGCATATGGAATTGACGGTTTAAAGCCCTGATTGGCAAGGTTGCAGAAGTATATACCTTTTTAACCCATCTATCCAGTGGCCTGGAGTCTCTATCAGAAGGGGTAGGATTTTTAGCAGTAGAAGTCTTAATGCCCTTGGGACCCTGAGAAATTGTTTCAGGGTCCGCAACAGGATTTTTGAAAAGGAATTGGTGGGAGTCAGGAACCCTGTAGTATCTGTCTGGCTTACAATGGGCCAGAGGCAGGGAATCAGGGGCCATACTGGATTCTGAAAACACAATCAACAATGTCTAGTACAGGAGGAATAGTCAAAGGCCGGGAAGAAGGAAATCCCTAAGCCTCTTTTTGGATTCAGAATAATCCTGACTTTCCCAGTGGAAATGCTCCCTTAAGGTATGTAAATTTTCCCCAAAATAAAAATCCTCAGGGGGAGAAGCAGAAGGAATGGAATCCTCTGCATCAGAGTCCTCATAAGTAGGTATGGACAAATCCTGTTCATTAGAAGAGTCAGAAGAAACAGAGTCCTGTTCAGAGGATTTATAGTCTAGTTCAGCCCTGCGCCTCTTAGAAGGGGGGGTTGACTACCCCTGATTAGAGTATTTAAATCTTCAGCCATTTTGATCATTTGTTTTTTAGGCATAGGGGCCTGAACATGTGGCCTGGGCGTCGGTTTTTTAGACATAGATCGAGATTTTGACCTTAATATTAAAGGTGGTGGTGTTGTTTTAATATACAAATCTGTAGGCCTGAATACACCCTCAGAAGCCAGTGCTTGCACAGCGGCTCCGGACCCATCCGAGGTACAGACATCTGCAGGTTCCATAGATTAAGCATCTCGCGGTATACCGGACTCCAAATGGATCTCAGTAGAGGCCTGCGAATCAGAAGTAGAGGGTATCAGAGGCTGCAAAAGCATCTCACCGAGTACCGGCGAACTGGTGACTGGCTTAGAAGCATCGTCGGCAGTTTTGGACCTCAACTTTCTTTCTTTTTCTTTGCGTTTTTTTGGTATTCCGGTTGTCTGATGGCTAACCATAATTTCTGGATAATTAAACCGAGAACCGAAATATTTAGAAGCAAAAATGTACAGACGATGGATAGTGCGCGGATTAAATAAAGCACAAAACTGACAGCAAGGTACGTTGTGGTCAGGTCCTAAAGCAAGGAATACAGTACAAATGAAAATCCTTATGAGGTATTTGCTTCCCACAAGTAAAACAATTAACTTTTACTAACATCGGTAAGGAGCAGTAAAAAGTTTCCCCAACGGGGTACTTAGCTTTTAGTTTAAGACTTCAGTTCTGAAACTCAAACACAAATTTCAGGAGCCGGCTGACTGGCACTTGCGAACTGCTTCTGCTTCAGGCACCGTGCGGCAAGAAAGACTGGTGTAATGGCGTCGGCTGCATGTTTTATACCCAGATGACCTGACGTCATGAAAGAAGGGACAGCAACTGACGCAGGACCCAAGACTTTGTTAATCAGGCTGACTGAGGACAGCCTGCCAGCAGATTACCCCCGAATGTAATTACTGCAACAGTGAAACATGAAGAACATCAGAGTCTTGTTTCTACTGGGGGTATCAACTTAGAAGCAAAATCCTTACACAGTTTACCTTTCAAGCTTCTTAAAATTTCTATATGAAAAGTAAGGTCTTTCATCCAGTACACCTCTTAACATGCACTCTTATTAGGTGAGGCCATTAAAATTAGCCAGTTCTTTTCTATAATGTTTCACTAAATGGGTTCTAACATTGTATGTTGTAATATGCCTAACCTTTTCAATACTTGATTTGTGATCTTCCACGTGACTATTATAATACTCTACTGCCTTAAAAATGGGTTTAAGGGACATCTCTCTCTCTCCTGAATAAACTTATTACTTCGCTCTAGGACTTGCTTATAATCATATTCACTAGATAAAAATTCAGTCTTCATCTGTTCTGCCTTAAGAAAACAATCATCCATATTCAACCTACTAGCCCTTCTGAACTGTGCTGTCATAATACCTCTGAAAACATGTGGAGCATGCATACTGCACCTATTTAAATATCTCCCAGCACATACTTGTTTTTTAAGAATACTAGTTTCTATAACACTATGTTTCAATTCTAAATTTAAGTCCAGAAACGCAATGGCAGTATTAGAGTATTGCATCTCAAATTTTAAAAAACTAAACTAGTGGTGGTGTTCAAATAATCTACATATTCATGCAGCTGCCCAGCAGTGCCTTTCCAGATAATAAAGCAGTCATCTACAAAGCATTGATATAGACAAACATTCTGATTCAATACATTCATATTACTACAAATATATTTTTGTTCCCATTGATGGAGAACCAAATTAGCCGATGTATTGGCCACCGATGTCCCCATTGCTACCCCAGACAGCTGAAGATAAAGTCATTGTTAAACAAAAAAAAACATTCCTAGTCAAAACTATATCTAATAAGGAACAGGTATTTTCCACTTCCTTGGCAGACATAACATCCTTGCTCACTAAAAATTCCCTTATAGCTGTACCCAATCTTCATTAGGGATAACTGTGAAAAGTGATGCCTAACGTTACAAAAGGATAATCATCTTGAAATGGCTCTCTCCTGTCCAATTTTTCATACCAATCTTTCAACTTTAAAATAAGATCTGTTGTAACTCTTAAAGATATTAACACAATCGGGCAAAAAAAAAGCTCAAATTCCTCAGTAAATATATGGAAACAGGCTCAGTTACCCAGCTTTTACCAGACACTATAGGCCTGAAAGGGGGATTAAGAAGTGATTTATGTATTTTGGGAAGTCCGTACAACTGCGGGATCACCGGACATGACAGTGAAATAATTAAACAGGGGCAGGTCTATATCCCCATTCAATTGTAGATCGTATATCAACATATTTACTTCACTGATATATCTTTTAACCTCCACTGGTGTAACGTGTTTAAAATTGTTCCCATCTTCCAGAAGCAGTTCCATGGAATGTGTATAATCATCACGATCCATGACTACCACGACACCCCCTTATCAGCCTGTTTTATTACCAAGCAGTCATCTTTCATCAATGTTTTCAAAGCAACTGATTCTTCATATGTAAGATTATACTTCCTATTCCCTTGTTTTATAGCATACATATTTCTTAACTCAACCTCACAAATATCATGAAAAGCTGTTAACACAGGTATGCTTAAAGGGGTACAAGTACTTCTCTTACATTCCACTGATAGTTCTAACACATTTCCTTTAAATAGAACTTTCAAATTTACTGTTCTAACAAATTGTTTTAAGTCAGTAAGTGCGGTAACTATATAATCCGTCGCAGTTGGAATAAAATTCAACCCTTTCTGTAACAGAGAAAGAAATGGTGCTGTTAAAACAGCAGAGGAAAGATTCAAAGTACCTTGAATCATCTCCGGACCAAATTTGCCTTGGCCCAATGAGCCCTCGTTCTTGCGTTTGGTCCCGTTTGGGTTCTGTCTCTGTAATGACCTTCCTCTTAATGGGCTCGGTTCTTTGATCTTTTCCGGATGCTCTAGTTGAAAACGCTTCTGTAGCCCTGCTCCGGACACATTAAGGGTTAATTGTTGACTTTTTTTTACTGTTTTCTTTTCCATTTTCCGTCATGTCAGAAACGCATTGTACTCAAACTTGCTTCTATTGCTATATCAGCTACTGAAGCAGGGAGAGCTGTGGGCGTTTCACTAACGGATATAGCAGACATAGGCACAACGTCCTAGGAAAGCGTATGTTGATTGGCTGTTACAACAGTTCCCTTACCTGAGAAGTCATCTAATTCATTCGACGATATATAATTGAGATTACTGACTTCAGAATTAGAAAGCTGTTCTGTCTTAGGCCAAGAGAATATATGGCCTTTTTTGGAATCATTTAGGTCCCTTAATATTTTACATTTTTTAACTGCTTCCAATCTCTCATCTAGTTGCTGTAGTCTATCAAGCATCTTCTGGTAGATGGTCAGCATACTGGGAAAACAGCGCAGCTCCATCAATGCATTCTCCATATCTAGTATCTCTACTTTCAAACCATTTTCAGTTTTGGAGAAGAAATCATTCATCAGGACCATGTAGTCAAGGCTTAGTTTTAAATCAAGTTGTTGCCAGCATTTTAAAAGCTCTGGATAGGCATTGCTGTAGGATTTAAGTTCAGAGTGACAGATGTAGTTTACAAATCGATCGGGGGGGTGACTTGAATAATGTGTTAGAAATAAATCAATATGAGTGGATATTACGCTTGATGGCGGATATTCCACCAGGCCTTAATACTGATGTAACACTGAAACCTATTCTAGTTAAATTACAGCAGTGTAAACTTTGAATTTTATTTTAATTTAGTTGTATATGTCTCATTTTAAATTTTTTATTGTGATATTTTATTTCTAATTATTCACTGTGATTTTTTATCTATTGCATGGTAGGCTGGCTGTAGTCATGTAATAGTATCTGCTCCTATTTAAATTCTTAATTATGTGTCATTAATGTGTTTTAGTATTGAAGAAGGGTGTGGACCCGAAAGCTTTGCTCTTTTGTGAATAAAAGGATACTCTATGTTGGATATCTTTGAGAGACAGAGAAACCCAGACACCGGACTGACCGTATTCCCTGTGTGCTCTTAAGGGAAATTGTGTTTGATGCAGAGAGCTGCATCTGGAAATACTGGGTGTACCCATTTCTTTTCCAAGTGAGCGTCCCTCTCCAGTGTCAGTGGCAAGGACTCCAGCTCCTTGATTACTGGCCCATAGTGGGAATGTCGCAGTATGCACAGACCAAACTGTAACCTCTATGCTCCTACATTACAACAGGCCTATGTACCACACTATGTTGGTCTATCTCACAAAGGGACAATTACAATTACTGGCATTTAGTTGCAACAATGATACATTACAACAACTCTATGTACATGTCTGGACTTAAGTGAAATTACGCTCTAGGCCTACTGTTTCAACACCTCCACCCACACATACCCAGATACACCCACACCCTCCATTACTCTCCTCATTTTTTGGGTCCCCATACCATGCACATTACTTTTTTGTTTTCTTTTGTCATTTGTCTTGCTCTTTAGCTTTTTCACGAAGACATAACTTTCAATATCCTCTGAAGTAATAAAGTTTTTTTTTCTCAACCTTTTCATCCAATGATGACTTGAACAGAAATCATGATTAGTGAAAGAAATTCACGTTTGTTGTTCAGCTTTAGTTTTCCTTGTATCCTTTCAACACACCTTTCCTGATGAAGACACAGCAGTAATAATCATTTAGGAAATGACTCAAATAAGTCAGGTCCCAAGAAGCCATAGGTTTACAGATGGTCTGAGATGCATTTTAAAGCATTTTCTCAGCCTTTTAATTCAATGGCAGCATAAACAAAAATCATGAAAAAAAAAAAAAATCTTATTTTTATTTATTTTCCTTCAAGGAAGACACAAGTTGTGCCCAAGGCTTAATGTTCAAAGCAGACACAACAGTAGCTAACAATCAACTAAACTAAAGCTGGTTGTTGTGAGAATACATATCTTATCTGGGAATGCTGCCTGCCTCCCTAGCCCTTTACAAAAGACAGTCACTGCCTATACATCCTTCTGTGTTAGGCTGAGATGAAAGCAGAGGTTCAAATTGCCACAGTCATGTATTTCAACTGACTGCTGACATACATAAACATAACATACTTTCTCACCCCTTAAAGGGAGCCACCTGTACACTTGCCTGATGTGCAACTGTGAGAAAAATGATAAAATGGATTACAGTAAGCTACTTTGCTGCTCCCAGACAGTACATTACCCCTTACACAAGCTATAGTAACTTTCTTTGTACACCTCAGAGGTCTGTGAGAAAAGTAAAAGAAACAATGACCACACTGTCCTCAGCTCAAACACAAGCTATAATGACCTCATGTGCACACGTCTAATTTTCATCATAGTTAAACCTTAAAAGTTATAACCACATAATCCTCAGCCATCCCATACCCTACAACAGTTTCTTTAACACACACACACACACACACACACACACACACACACACACACACACACACACACACACACACACACACACACACACCTGAGCAAGGCAGGTTTTAAATGGGTGTGGCTGAAAAAAAAGGCTATTATCAGCTTTATCCTAAAAGGGTCATTTCACAGCACTGTTCAGGTTAAAAAGAGTGTAATTAGAAAATTTTTTTCTCTCTCCATTTTTCTCCCAATGAGAAACCATTTTTGTTGCCCCCCCCAGAGTCAAGGATGATTAAGGGAGTCCCCCTGTATTTATACAGCCTGGGGAGTGGGGGCCACCAGACTCAGAAGTTCTTAATTGTCTGAATGTTACGTGATAATTTTATTGCCTTACTTGTGAAATATAAAATTACTCATTAGGTAAATTTTTTACAGAAACCCAGAAGAAAAATGTATATGACCTGGCATTACGAGTGTATGCACAGAGCAGTGATGCCGTTTTACACACAGACATAAACCATAGCAGTACTAGTTCTGTACTTTTTCGGCAAACAGCGATACACTGCGCAACACTGGTACTGCCACACTACATCAGTATCCATGGTTTAAAAGTCGTCAAACAGCAGCAGGGGGAAGTCGCTTTTATTTAAGTAATTGAGGAGTAATGCATACATGTCACTATCCCTGATTTCACAGACTCCCTGATTACGCTCATACTTTTAGTTTGTCCTTCATAAAAAGTTTGATTTGCTGGTAAATCATTCAGGATTACAAACAGTCAATAAATCCAGACACTGGAGTTTTATACTTATTGTCCAAAAATACATGTTGATGCAAAAGGTGTTAATACATTAACTGAATTAGAGCAATATCTGAGGTGTTTTCCTAATTCTGAGCCTTTATTCTATTACTTTTGCCACTGCACTGAATTTTTAAACAAAGAAGTTAAGAGTTAAATTATTTGAGGTTCTGCCAATATTTATAATACTCCCTGAAAGAGAAAACCATCCACAATGATCGCATGCATCAGCTCTTCCTAAAACCCAAAGTTTGCAGAGATAAGTCACTCTGGGCTGCTCATCTCTATAGTACTTGCCTTGCTCATGTTTATTATCACCTTTATCCTAAGGGGGGTCACATCACAGCTCTGTTTAGGTTAAACAGCATAATCAAACAAGTAGTACACTTTTTCTTCCTCATTTTTTTCCCCAACCAGCAGCAGCTTTTGTGGGGTCCTCACATAGTCAAGGATGACATAGGGGGGCCCTGCTGCGACAGGCATTACAAAGACCTAAAGCTGGCTACGTAGCTAGTTTTAGCGGAGAAAATATCCAACAGCAGTGTTTAACTAAGCCAGGGGCACAGGTGTTATATCAGCAGACACATCTGCTAGAGTGAGAACTAACACAATGTAACCAGTAGTGCAAGAATTGTTGCTTATGGAGGTGAAGAAATTCAAACCATAGGTTCTGTGATACTTGCATGTTATTTGGTCAAGAACTGTTAAAACTTGCTATTCTATGTAATCCGAAGACCAGTGCAATCTTTATTGGGTCTCAAAGACAGTTTAAGGATGAATCTGCTTTCTTTTGCTAAAGAAGTTCATCACATAAGTGCATTTCTGAGTTCTAATTTTTCAGAAGCCATTTCTCAGTTTGCTCAGGTTTTCTATGACAAGTTAGGCAAACTTCCAGTTGTGTATGCCATGAAGTTAGACCCAGAGGTCACTCCAGTAGTCAGACTAGCAAGAAGAGTTCCGACAGCTATGCAAGGTAAAAAGTTAAGGCTTACGTGGATAAAAAGGAGCAGCAAGGTGCGATTTTTGTACAGTCACAGAACCGACTGAATGGGTGCTGTCCATAGTAGTCGCTCACAAAAAAGGCTCAGACAAAAATCAGAATATGTACTGACCCAAGAGATTTAAACAAAGCATTAAAAAGACCATCATCTAATGCGCACAGTCAAAGAGGTTGCAGCTCTAATACCAAATGCCACTGTAGTTTCTGTTTTGGATGCAGAGAGTTAATTTTAGCAAGTGATGCTGAATCACAAATCCTCATTTCTAACTACCTTTGGCACTCCGTTTGGCAGTTACAGATTCCTAAGGATGTCATTTGGAATAAATTCTGCAAGTGAAGTCTTCCAGAGTGTAATGGAGCAAATTTTTTCAGATTATACCTGAACCATAATAGTAGATCTACTGGTTGGAGGCAAAGGTGAAGCAGAGCATGACAGAAATCTCAAGAAAGTTCTAGACAGAGCACGTTAAGTAAACTTGAAGTTACTTATATGGGACCTCTTTTTACAAGTACAGGTTTGAGAGCAGACCCGACCAAGCAAGCAGCTCTTCTTGAGATGTCAGCACCAGGTAATGTGCAAGTTTTACAGCGTTTTCTGGGCATGGTCAACTATTTAGGCAAATTTATACCGGACTTCAGTGAGTTGACAGCAACTTTCAGAGAGCTCACATGCAAAAATGTTGCATGGTCTTCGTTGAAGCAGCATTAGAAAGCATTTGTAGACCTTAAGCAGAAAATTGCCACCCCACCTATATTAAGATACTATGGATGTAGACAAACCAGTAACTGTGCTTCAAAATTTGGTCTAGCAGCAGTTATACTTCAAGAGGGCAGAGCAGTAGCCATTGCATCTAGAACACTGCCCCAAACTGAGATGCAGTATGCTCAAATTGAAAAGGAACTTATGGCAACAGTATTTGCATGCTCCAAGTTTCATGATTTATATTTATGGTCACGCTATTCAGAATGAAACTGATCATCAACCTCTAATTACTATTGTAAAGACGCCTATGCATTAGTCTCCAGCGAGATTACAAAGAATGATGCTCAAATTGCAAAAGTACAATTTCAAAATGGTCTACACTACAGGCAAATTGATTTATCTGGCTGATTACAACAGAACAGCTTAATGCAGAAACGTTTGAATTTGATGTAATGTCAGTGTGTAATTTTTCCACCACTGGACTCAATGAGTTAAGAGATGACACTCAAGACTCATCCAATTTTGCAGAAGTTCAATCTCTATATTAATGCTGGATGGCCATCAAAGCAATCTAGTGCATCACCTGAAGTGCAAACGTATTTTCCTTACACAGATGAATTGTTGATGGAAGACGGCATTATTTTCAAAGCTCCTAAAATTGTTGTCAAGGATATATACAGATTTTGCATTGTGGTCACCCAGGGTCCACATCCACTAAGAGAATAACAGAATTAGCATTCTGGCCTTCATTACAGAGAGACATCGATAAAGCTCGTTCTTCTTGTTCAGTATGCAGTAGTACCAGATTACATTTGCAGAGAGACCTACTTCAGCCAAGTCCAATTCCTGAACTACCTTGGTCTACCATAGCAACGGACATCTTTGAGTGGATCAACACTACTTAGTTCTGGTAATCTCTTATTCGAATTGGTTTGAGATTCTAACTAACCTCAAATGCGGTTATTACCAAGTTGAAATGTCCATTTCTCAGTTCATGGTAGTTCACACAAACTTTTTTTCTGACAAATGGTACTCAATTTACTAGCCAGTTGTTTCAGAAATTTGAAAAAGAATGGGACTTTGTACAGGTCAATAGCAGTCCTGAAAATCCTCAGCCCAATGGTCTAGCTGAAGGAGCAGTGCAGTGTGCAAAGCAATTACTTGAAAGGTCAAAGCATGACAATACAGATGTATTCTTGAATCTGCTTAATTTCAGAAACATACCCAGTGATGATATTCTTGGCTCACCTGCTCAAAGACTTCTTTCCAGGCAAGATAGAACTACGCTACCCATTTCTTCAAGTTTGTTGTGGCCTAAATCTAGGAACACTAAAACCAAAGAGGCTCAATTGTTTAAAAAGTGTAATAAAAAGTAAAAAAAGAAATGACATCCCTCAACAATCTTCCTTTAAAACCATTAGAAGTTGTAAGAACTTTACTCAAACTAAATTTCAGAATGAACTCAACACATGTGACTTGTCTAACCTATGGCTACTTCCACTAGATGAAGCGGTCTCATACTTTAACTCTACATTTCGTGCTATCCTGGATAACCATGCTCCCTCGCCCATTACCAGAGCCAATAACAAAGTAGCACCATGGCTGTCCAATGATACAAGATAAAAAATTATTAGCAGAAAAAGCATGGACCTCCTGGAGAACCACTAAATCCTCAAAAGACCACCTCATATATAAACAGCTGAGAAATGATACAAAGAAGTGTATTATGCTAAACAAAAAGAATTACTACCGTAATCTGCAACAAAAGCACCAGAATCAACCACAAAAATTCTGGTCAGGCATAAACAAACTTCTCCACCCAGGCCAATCAACTACCCCTACCCCATTAACTACCCTCCAGGCCTATCAACTACCCCTACCCCCTTAATTACCCTCCAACCTCCTCCTAAAATTGTTGCCAACACCTTTAACACTTTCTTTACAGAAACTGTGCAATCCCTAGCCAGTAAGCTATCTCCCTATACCCCAAGTGCCACCAACCCCACACCTGATGAGATCCCATTTAAGCTTGATTCAGTACCAACATCTTTTAAGTCCCTACTTAAAAAAAACTGAAACCCACCACCCTTTCAGCAGACCTACTACCTGCAGAATATCTCCAAAAAGCCGCTAATTAAATAGCATACCCCATATCAATTTTAATCAATAGAACTATCCACAAAGCCTATATCCCCCACATCTGGTAAATCTCCTACATTTGTTCCTCTTCATAAAGGGGGAGATTCCACTGAACTTTCAAATTGTAGGCCTATAGCCATTCTGTCTCCCTTGGCTAAAATAATGGGAAAATGTATCCACAAGCAATTTCTTGCCTATCTGAATCAAAACACTCTCCTAGCCCCCTCCCAGCACGGAGTTAAATCTTGCCATAGTACAACCTCAGCCCTTCTCTCCTTCTCCCATACAATAAATCAAAACCGTAATGACAAGCTTTCCTCAGCCCTCTTTCCTTGACCTATCCAAGGCATTTGATATGGTAAATCACCAGCTATTCTTAAATACATTAAAATTACTCTCCATAAATAACCTAGCAATTACCTGGTTTCATTCTTACCCAAGTGACAGACAACAAGCTGTACTATGGAAGAATAACCTATCGTCCCTTTTACCAGTCACCCCTGGAGTCCCACTGGGGATCTATATTAGGTCCCCTCCTATTCTCCATATTCATTAATGACCTGTAGAAAGTCATCCCTGATGCAGCTTGTATTCAGTATGCAGATGACTCGACCCTAATCTGCTCTGCCACCTCCCCCACAGATTTACAATCCTCATCCCAAATCACCTTCAACAAAGTAGAGAACTGGCTCACTGGTCACCAACTACTATTAAACCCAAATAAAACCAAACTATTACTCTTCTCCCCCACTCCCAAGTCCCCTCACCACCTCTCACCATAATATCCAACAATGGTACCATAATTTCCCCAGAACTTAGCACTAAACTACTGGGAGTGATCATAGACAACAACCTCAAGTTTGATGTTCACAGACAAAACTGTTGAAACACAGTTAATAAAAAGATTAGGCTCTTTATAAAGGATTAAACCATTCTTAACCCCTTCTGCTAGAACTGTTACTGCCCGTATACATCTGCTATCGACCCTTCTTTATGCCTCACCCATCTTCGTAAACCTTAGCAAATCAAATCTCAATAAATTTACTAGGTGCTACAATAACAATGCCAGATTTGCCACAGGATCAGCTTAAAAGAACCCACCACTGCCTTAACCTTCAATCGTTAGACTGGTGTGAACTACCCTATCAACTGCAATATAACCAACTAATAGTTGTTCACAAAATCCTCTACCAGACAGACAGACAGTACACCCATACTGAAAAATATTACTAACCCCTACAGTAACCTAAAATCCCTTCGCTCTTCCAAAAAATTGCTAGTGCAAACTGTTAAAACCAACAATTCAGCTGGTGAATCACTATTCTCCAACTCTGCCAGTAAAAACTGGAACCTACTTCCTGCTGAACTTACCACTGACCCCCTCCTTATCCCATTTCAAAAAATCCCTTGGGAAATGCCTAAAAATGCAGTGACTTTGTCCCTGTACAAACCCTGACTAAACACCACTCAAACATAATTCATAAATGAGAACCTCATTACAAGAATAAAAATGACTCTCAACTGTTTAAAATTCTGTGCATCACCCACCTACTGGAAAGATTTAAAGTTAACACTACACCATGTAGGATAACCACCTTAACATATGTGTTTTCCTTTTTCAGATGAAATCTTTAAACTACTACTTTCTCAGCTACTTGCTTCCAACCTTTGCTGTGTGTACGTAAGAAAAACATGTACCTGTGTGTACATATCATTAAACAAATCTCAGTTCTGTGACAACTCACTAATAATTTCACTGTATTTACACTTGTTTTTGTACATTTGGAGCTTTTCTCCCGGGGCCTCCACTGAAAATGGACCTGTATCCAGTTGGACTTTCCTGGTTAACAAATGTAAAATAAAATAAATAAATAAAAAAATAAATATACCCAGAAATCTAGTTACCATCAATCAAGCAGATCACTTTGTCCATTGAGGGAAGGAGAGATGGTACGAATCCAGACAACAAAACATTTTGATCAAATAGGACAAATTACAGGCATCTGTGCTGAGCAGAGATCTTACATGGTAAATTCCAAAGGAGTGGAGTACAAGAGGAATTGCAAACATGTGGACTCTAAACTGAAGAGCAAGTCAGACACTGCTTCCAGAGCAGAATGTGTTCAAAATTCTGACTATATTCCAGAAAGTGATTCAAACATTCCACAGATCAACCATTTTACAGAAACTCTTCCAGTTGCTAAATCTAATAACCAGTTTTATGTCACACGATATGGACGAGTATCAAAACCGAAAGTGTGAAATACGCAGCAACGTGGACTAGATTGGTGGATATAAAAAAAGTGAACACACCCCTGTTAAAATGCCATTTTTTTATGATATTAAAAAATGAGACCACAATAAATAATTTCAAAAATTCCCACCTTTATGTGACCTACAACCTGTACAATTCAATTTAAAAACTAACGCCCCACTTCCAGCTGAAGTAAAGCAAAGTATATGTACACTTACCAAAAATGTACTATGTTCTTCATGTTTCACTGTTGCAGTCATCACACTTGGGTAGATTCCCAAAGCTGAAGAACGGTGGAGGCAGTCAAGAAGAGTTTGGGCTGGCTAGTATGCCTTGCAGGACTGCTGTTGCAAAACCTGCCCTGGATTTGGAAAAGATAGGCAGGTGGTAATATTTGGTGAAGGTGTGTACAGAGCTCCAGGTAGCAGCTTCCAGGATAACCCTGGTAGGGACTGCCCTGAGGAATGCTGTAGAGGCTGAAGTTGCCCTAGTGGAGTGTGTTCTGACCCCATGAGGGGTTGGTTTCCCATGTTGCTTGTAGCAGAAATGAATGCAGTGTGCTATGCATTTGGAAACAATTTACTTTGAAATGGCCTTGCCCTCTGCCCCTGGTGCAAAGCTGACTAATAACTGGTCGGATTTCCTGAAGGACTTAGTCCTATCAAGGTAGAATCTGAGCTGTCTGTGCACGTCCAAGGAGTACAGGATTCTTTCCCCTTTATTTTGAGGATTAGGGAAGAAAGTTGGCAAATGGATAGATTGGTTGAGAGCCACACTGGAACCACTTTAGGCATAAAGGAAGGGTTAGTCCTGAGGGAAACCCTGTCAGCATGGAAAATAATGAAGTGTTCCACAGCCATATATGCTTGTAGCTCAGACACATTTCTAGCTGAAGTGATGGCTAGAAGCAAGGCTGTTTTCCAAGAGAGGAATTTTAACTCTGCTGATGCTGCAGGCTCAGAGGGGGGGGGGGGTAGCGTGAGCTTTTCCAGTACAAAGTGAAGGTCCCACGCAGGAGTTGGTGCTCTCCCAGGTGGCCTTAAGTTGTTTGCCCCTCTCAGGAACTGTTTGATAAGAGGGTGAGAGAAGAGAGGTGGCTCAGTGTTGTGATTAGCTGAAAAGGCAGAGGAATGGATCTTAATGGAGGAGAAGGATAGGCCTCTGTGGAGTAGATCCGTTACGTAATCCAGGATTAGAGGCAGGGAGGGCAGAGTTGTCTCCTCTCCTTTAGACTGAATCCAGAAGCAGTACTTTTTCCACTTATTAGCATATATCCAGCACCTGCTTGCTTAGGCTTTTTACTGGAGGAGAGTTCAAGAAATAAGCCAGGCTGCAAGATTTAGGGTTTGTAGTTGTGGATGCAAGATATGTCCCCCTGCTGAGAAAGCAGGGTTGGGTACTGGTGTAGGTGCCAGGGTGGCGCCGGTGACAGGCTGCGCAGGAGTGGGTACCACTGCTGGTGTGGCCAGTTCAGGGCAACCAGAATTG
Organism: Protopterus annectens; assembly: GCF_019279795.1. Lineage (NCBI taxonomy): Eukaryota > Metazoa > Chordata > Ceratodontiformes > Protopteridae > Protopterus > Protopterus annectens. The sequence goes on from NC_056728.1 coordinate 91,010,789, forward strand.
TCTTTGATCTGTCCTCTCTCATCTTGAGCAATACTAAGGGGGGGTATAGATTGAAAGAGAGAGAGAGAGAGATTTACCCACTGGAAGGACAGGGCATCCACTTTCCAGGCCCTGCTGTGAGGTGTCCTGGTGAAGAATTTGCTGAGCTGGTGATTGCAGGGAAGGTAAAGAGATCCACCTCTGGGGTCCCCCATTTCTGAATCAGAAGGTTGAAGGTGGTGGGCTCTAGCTGCCACTCATGTGGATCTAGGAGATTTCTGCTTAAGACGTCTGCCAGTGAGTTTTGTTTGCCTGGCAGTAATTGAGCTTGCAGATGGCCCTGCTTGTTGATGTATTGCAGATGGCCCTGCTTGTTGATGTACCACATAACTGTGGTGTTGTCTGTTTTTATTAGCAGGTGTCCGGGTGAAAGTAGGGATCTGAAAGCTGTCAGAGCGTGCTGCACAGTTAGCATCTCTTTTTGGTTGATGTGCAGATGAATTTGACTTGGGCTCCAGTGGCCCTGAATGCATTTGCCATCCATGTGTGCCCCCCAGGCATAGTCTGATGAGTCTGTGGTTAGGGTCTGAGCGGTGTAGGGTTGAGTAAAGGGCAGTCCCTTGTTGTGGTTGCATGCCGCCCACCAAAGAAACTCTGTCCTTAGACAGGGTATTATAGGAATGACGGTTTACAGGTCCTGAGAATGTTGGCACCAGAGACTTAAGTACCACTGAAGTTTCCTCATATGCAGTCTGGCATACAGAATTAGTAGGATGCATGAGGTCATGAACCCTAGGGCCTGCAGGATTTTCCTTGCGGACAGCTGGGTTCTGCTGGCCATTTGTGTAAAATAGCTTGACAGGCTTGTTTTTCTGGAGTGAGGAATGCCATCTGGGATGCTGTGTCCAAGCTTGCTCCCAGGAATACAATCTTTTTGCTGGGGACTAGTTTTGATTTCTTTTCGTTGATGGTGTACCCCAGGGAAGTTCATGCGTTGAACAAGGCACAAAACCGACAGCGAGTTATGTCATGGGCTGGGCCTAAACAGGTGACGTAGTAAGAATGGAAATCTCTGCGTGGCATTTGCTTTCCACAGGCAAGACAATTGTTAACTTTTTCTGACATCGGTTAGCGCAAGAAAAAAGGGTCCCCAATGGGGTACTTGGCTTTTGAAGACTTCAGGATAATTCAGGTCGGAAACAAAAACAGCGGCTGACCTGCACCCATACGAACTGCTTCTGCTTTGGGTTCCTTGGCAAGAAAGACTGATGTAATGGCGTCGGCTGCCTGTTTTTATACCCCTGATGACCGGAGGTCAGTCCTGGAGCGACAGCAACCAATGCAGAAATACCAAGTGTCTGGCATTCAGGACGACTGAGGGCTACCTGCCGGCAAATAACCCAAGTGTGATGACAGAGTGAAACACAAAGAACATCTGTACTATGTTCTTCGTGTTGCAATCATCACATTTGGGAGGATTCCCAAAGCTGAAGAAAAGGGTGGAGGCAGTCAAGAAGACTGGAGGCTGGCTAGATGTCCTGCAAGACTGCGGTGGCAGCGCCTGCCCTGGATTTGGAGAAGATAGGCAGGTGGTAATGCTTGGTGACAGTATGAACAATACATCCATGTTGCAGGCTCCATGATATCCCTGGTGATGATCCCTATGAGGAAAGCTGCAGAGGTGGAGGTTGCTCTGGTAGAATGTGTCCCGATTCCCCTTGGGGAGGGAGGTTTCCTGTGCTGTTTGTAGCAGAAATGGATGCAGTGTGCTATCCATTTGGAAACGGTTTGGATATATCCTTGCCCTCTGCTCCTGCAGCAAAGCTGACTAGCAATTGATAGTTTTTTCTAAAAGATTTAGTCCTGTCTAGGTAGAATCTGAGCTGTCTGTGCACATCTAGAGAGTGCAGAATCCTTCCCCCCTTGTTTTGTGGGACAGGGAAAAGGGTGGGCAAATGAATGGACTGGTTGAGAGCCACACTGGACACCACTTGGCACGAAGGATGGGTTAGTCCGGAGGGAGACCCTGTCAGCATGGAAAATGACGAAGGGCTCTACAGCCATAAGTGCTTGTAGCTCTGATACTCTTCTAGCTGAAGTGATGGCTAGAAGCAAGGCTGTCTTCCAAGAGAGAAATTTTAACTCTGCTGAAGCTGCAGGTTCAAAGGGGGACAGGGTGAGATTTTCCAACACAAAGTTTAGGTCCCAAGCGGGGGTATGAGCTCTTCTGGGTGGCCTCAAGTTGTTAGCCCCTCTTAGGAGTTGTTTGAGAGGTTGTGAGAAAAGAGGTGGCTCTGTGCTGAAATGAGCAGCGATGACAGAGGCATGAATTTTAATAGAAGAAAAGGCTAGATCCCTGTGCAGTAGGTCTGCCAGCTAATCCAGGATGAGAGGACGGGAGGGCTGTGCCATGCCAGCTCCCTGAGCCTGGATCCAGAAGCAAAACCTTTTCCCACTTGTCAGCATAATATTTTCTAGTGCTGGGGCGTCTGGCCTCATATGCAACATCTAGAACTTGTTTGCTTAGAATGGCAGCTTGAGTAGAGCTCAGGGAATACTCCAGACTGCCAGATTGAGGGTCTGCAATCAGTGATGCATAAAATCTCCATTCCTCTGGGTCAGGAGTGTTGGGATCTGAGGTAGGTGCCATGGTGGCAGGGGTGACAGGCTGCGCAGCAGTGGGTACCAGTGCTGGCGTGACCAGTCTGGGGCAATCAGGATTGTCCTTGGTTTTTCCTCACTTATTTTGAGCAGTACCCTTGAAATGAGTGGTAGAGGGGGAAATGCATAGACAGAGAGGTTTACCCACTGGAAGGATAGAGGATTCACTTTCCAGGCCTTACTGTGAGGTTCTCTGGTACAAAATTTGCTGAGCCGATAACTGGAGTGGGAGGCAAAGAGGTCGACCTTTGGGATACCCCATTTCTGAGTTACAAGGGTGAAGGTTCTTGGGTCTAGCTGCCACTCATGTGGGTCTAGCAGGTTTCTGCTTAAGTTGTCTGCCAGAGAGTTTAGAGAACCTGGCAGGAATTGTGCTAATAGGTGTAGTTGCATGGCTGAGGCCGTGTGCCAAAGGGTCATGACAAGCCTGCACAGAGGATAAAAGTGAGTCCCTCCCTGCTTGTTGATATACCACATCACTGTGGTGTTGTCCCACTTGATCAGTAGAGACCCCAGGGAGAGTAGGGGTCTGAAAGCTGTCAGGACATGATGAACAGCTAACATCTCTTTTTGGCTGATGTGCAGATGTATTTGATTTGGGCTCCCTTGGCCCTGAATGCACGTGCCATCCAGGTGTGCACCCCAGGCATAGTCTGATGAGTCTGTGGTGAGGGTCTGGGTGGCGTGGGGTTGTGAGAAGGGAAGTCCCTTGTTGTGGTAGCATGCTGCTGCCCACCAAAGAAAATCTTTTCTTAGACAAGGTATTATTGGTACAAGAATTTCCATGTCTTGAGAGTGCTGACACCAAAGGGTTTTTAGGTACCACTGCAGTTTCCTCATATGCAGTCTAGCATATGAAATTAGTAGAAGGCAAGAAGCCATGAACCCTAGAGCTTGCAGGATTTTCCTTCCGGATAACTGGGTCCTGGTGGCTAGTTGAGAGAAGTAGGCTGTCAGGTAGAATTGTTTTTCTGGTGTAAGGAATGCCATCTGGGATGCTGTGTCCAGGCTTGCACCCAGGAATACAATGTTTTGTGTGGGTACTAGTTTGGACTTCTTTTCATTGATAGTATACCCAAGGAAGGTCAGTAGGTCCTTCAGCAGCTTTTTCTGTCTGCCTGAATCAGGCAGTCATCTAAGTATGGGTAAATTAGAATATTTCTTTGGCTGCAAAAACCAATGATAGGAGCCTGACATTTTGTGAAAACTCTGGGAGCAGTGGATAAGCCATAGGGAAGCGCAGAGAACTGAAAGTGCAGTGATCCTGCCCTGAAACGTACATATTTCTTGCAGGATTCCCTAACTGGGATTTGCAGGTATGCCTCTTTTAGGTCTAGGGTGGCTAACCAAGCATCCTTGGAAAGCATAGGTAGAAGCTGCTGGAGGGTGAGCATTGTGAATTTTGGTATCACAAGAAAAATGTTTAGAATGGATAGATCGAGGATGAGGTGCCATGTGCCCTCATTTCTGGGTACCAGGAAACGTCTGGAGTAGAAACCTTGGCCTATCTGTTCTGCAGGAACATGTTCTATTGCCCTCATAGAGAGCAGGGAAAGGACTTGTTTTTTAGCCTCTGCCCACTGGTTTGGGGGAAGATCTGGGAACTTTTTGGGGTTGGCAGAGTGTGGAAATAAAATCTGTATCTCTGGGCCACTATGTTGAGGACCCAAGCAGTCATTGGTAATGTTGGCCCAGTTGCTTGCGTAGGAGAGTATTCCTCCTAGGGGCAAGAAAAGGTGGGCAGAGGGAGGGGGTGGAAATGTAAAGTCACTGAGTTCTTACCATAATGGGGGTGGCTTTGCACTCCCTGGTTTTGAAGAGGATGAACTCCATTGCTTAGATCTCTGCATTCCTTGGGGCTGTTTTCCCCTGGGTTTGGGCTGAGCTGACTTGGAGGGGGCAGGAAAGGACCAGTGCTTGGAGGGGCAATGCCTACTGAACCTCGGTGGTTGGACCTGCAAATAGTCTTTAACTGTCTGCATAGATATAGCTTTTTCTTTCTTTTTTTTTTTTTTTTTAAGACCTCTTCTACCTTGGTGCCAAATAAGTTTTCTTTGTGCAAGGGTGCGTCCAATAATTTGGATTTGACACAGTCTGGCAAGGGCTGTTCCTTAAGCCAAGCATGCCTTCTAAGGACAGAAACAGTGACTGCTGCCTTGCAAGATGCTTCTACGGCATCAAAACCCCACTGTAAGGTGTGCTTAGTTACTTGACTTGCAGAATGCATTAACTCTTAACTCCGATTTTCTGCACAAGCAGGGAAAGAAGATATTTGTTGTTTGAGGAGTTCCATGGTATGTTGCCGATATTTCAGCATATGGAACTGACAATTTAATGCTCTAATAGCAAGAGTAGCAGAGGTGTATATCTTTTTACCCTGTCTAAAGCTTGGGAATCCCTATCTGAGGGGGTGGAATTCTTAGCTGAAGTTGCTTTGATTCCTTTAGGTCCTTGAGAGATTACCTCGGGGTCAGCAGTAGGATTTGTGTGGTTTCTTGGAAGCAGGATGGAGGGTGTCATGTGTCAGACTGGATTCCATAAAAACATCATCCACAACATCTAGGACAGGAGGGATGGCCAGAGGTCAGTGCTGTGGAAGATCTAAGAATTCCCAGAGTCTCTTTTTTGACTGAGGATAGTCCTGCCATTCCCACTGTAAATGCTCCCTTAAAGTATGTAGGATTTCTCCAAAGGAAAAGTCCTTGGGTGGAGAGGCTGAAGGGATGGATTCCTCTACATCAGAATCCTCATAAGCAAAGAGGGGTTGCATATCTTCATATTCAGATGCATCAGAGTCATTGGACTCCTGTTCAGATAAAACTACTGGGGACAAGTCTCTTTCTTTTGGCAGGAGTAGACTGGCTTCCCCTGATAAAGCATTATAAGGTCTTCCACCATTTTAAGCATTTGAGACTGAGGCAAGAAGCCAGGTGCCCGAGCTTGGGTTGTCGTTTTTTTTTGGTGTGTTTCATACCTTGGGCCTTAGAAACTCAGTAGTTTTTAAAAGAACTGAAGACACGAAATAAGTCCGTCTGTGTCGAGTAACAGTAGTGCGAAGTACTTACTTGGAAGCCGGTGCCTGGTCAGCGGCTCCGGACCCATCCAAGGTAGAGACATCTACAGGATCCTTAGCTGAAGAGTCTCGCAGCATACCAGACTCAGAGTCTCTGTAGCGGCCTGCGAATCCACAGAAGCGGACATCAGGGGCTGCGAAAGCACCTCACTAAAGGACTGGAAAACTGATGATTAGATTAACGGAAGAGTCATCGGTAGTTTTGCACCTCTGCAGTCTGTCTCTTTATCCTTACATTTTTTCGGAAGATCGGTTGTCAGATGGCTTACCGAAGCCATATCAGAGTTCGAGGACTGAGAGCGAAAATATCTAGCTACAATAAGGGCCCGACAACGTATAGTTCTGGCGTTAAAGTACAAAAGCGACAGCGAGGGACATCATGGTCTGGGCCTAAACAAGTGACGCAGTAAGAATAAAAGTCTCGGTGTGGTATTTGCTTTCCACAGGCGAGACAATTGTTAACTTTTTCTGACATCTGTTAGAGCAAAAAAAAGGATCCCAATGGGGTACTTAGCTTTAGAAGACTTCAACTTCAATTCAGAAACGAAAAACTCAGGTAGCGGCTGACCGTCACTCGTGTGAACTGCTTCTGCTTCAGGCTCCTCGGCAAGAAAGACTGATGTATTGGTGTCGGCTGCCTGATTTTATACCACTGACTACCTGACGTCAGTCCTGGAGTCGCATCAACCGACGCAGAAATATTAAGCCTCTGGTATTCGGGCTGACTGAAGGCTACCCTGTCAGGGATAACCCAAATGTGATGACTGCAACAGTGAAACACGACCACCACCCCCAAAGCATGATACCACCACCACAGTGCATCACAGTGGGGATGATGTTCTTTTGGTGAAGCAAAGTGTTTTTTTCACCAAACATACCTTTTCAATTGTTGCCAAAATTTTCAACCTTGGTCTCATCAGACAATAATACATTTTTCCACATGCTTTTGGGAGACCTGATGTATTGTTTTGCAAATTTTAGCTGGGGCTGGATGTTTTTCTGTGTAAGAAAAGGCTTCTATCTTACAGCCCTACCCATAGGCCAGACATATGGAGAATGCAGGAGATTGTGTACTACACGTGACAACCACCAGTACTAGCCAGAAATTCCTGCAGCTCCTTCAGTGTTGCTGGAAATCTCTTGGCAGCCTCCCTGACCAGTTTTCATCAGTTTTGGAGGGATGTCCAGTTCTTTGCAACATCACTGTTGTCCCATACTTTCTCCACTTTTTGAAGAGTCTTCGCTGTGTTCCATGGTATATCCAATGCTGCGGAAATTTGTTTGTACTCCGATACCTTTAAACAATGAGATCCCTTTGATGCTTTGGGAGCTCTCTGCAAACCATGGCTTTTTCTGTAGCAGGCAACTGAGTAAATGTCAGGAAAATCCTACTAGGACAGCTGAACTTTATTTGGGGTTAATCAGAATCTCCAACTGATAGCAGGTGTGTACACAAGAAGACTGAATGCTCTAATTAAATCAAAAGGTGCTTCAACAAAGTATTAGTTTAAGGGTGTGCACACTTATGCAACCAACTTATCGCACATTTATTTTTTATATTTTTCCCGTAACAGACTTTTCAATTGAATTGTACAAGTTATAGGTCACACTAAAGGTGGGAAAAGGTTTGAAAGTATTTACTGTGGTCTCATTTTTTTATATCACAAAAACCTGGCATTTTAACAGGGGTGTGTACATTTTTAAAGCCACTGTATATTGATTATTGTACAATGCAGGACTATGGGTAACCTGCGATTTCTACATGCCAGTCTCATAACTGCCTGATCTATTTCTCAAAGAGGGAGGATGTAGATCATCGTGTAAAATTGTGCTATATCTTCAAGAAGCATGCAAGGATGTACATGCACGTATACAACCCATACATGTGCAAACCCCAGTGCCATTTTGAAGGAGCAGCCAGGGAGTGAGCATGCATGACCACATAGGTTACTTAAGTTAAAGTCAATAGCTAACAGTAGTAATGTGTTTGTATGAAATAAAGTTGCTTGAACAGTACCCACAAAGACTCTTATTCATGTCCCAGACATGAAAGCGACAAATGTTATGAGCAGGGTGAAGACAGCCTCTGTCAAATCAAATCACTATTTATTGAAATATACTCATTATGCCCTGGTGCTGCCAGAACATTTCTGTAGCAGGTACTCCCAGTCCTCGCCACTAGGTTATGTGGCACTGGGAGCTGAACTGAACGGATTTAAATAGTCTATCTTCTTTACTACTTTGGAAAAAAATCAAATTAATGATGGGGGGCTGTGCAAGGAGACAGGCTAGGATACACAGAACTATTCTAGCAGTTATTTTACACTTCAAAGCACCAGCGCCTAATGATTATTTTAGTAAATAGGGTTTTAGGTTGTGCAGCAGCTAAATTATGAATTTTTTGATTTAATATTGCATTCATTGTTTTTAATGTTTGTGCGAGATTATTATCCATTTGGAGTATTTGTATCTTCTGACTGGCTTACTGTGATCATGTAACCCAACCTATGCTTTCTGTTTTTAAGTTTGATTAGATAGCTTGAATTGCTCTGCTGAAGTTCCATTAAAGAGAAAAAGAACAAACGTGCACAACTTTTACAATTAAAGAGCAACTTCTGGTCAAGGTTGGGTCGTGCTGGCTTTTTTTTTTGAAAAATACAATGTTACAGGCAATATTTTGGTCAGATGGCAGTATGTCTCTGCATCATGCAGAACTAAAACGAGCAATCATTTTTTTTCTTGGGGAAGGGAAGACTTGCATTAAAAATATGACCAATATGGGGAAGAATAATAGGTTGTGTGTGGCTTAGTTAAAATTTTCTGGAGTTCTGGTTGATTTTCAAGGTGACAAATGTTCCACATTTTACTTAACTGCAGCACAGATGTGGGTTTAGTGAAAGTCCCACAATCATGTCTAGGTCAAAGAAAAAATATCCCAACTTTACATTAATTCAGGTAACTAAACTACAGTTATCTCTGGGTAAGTATAGCAAACCAATAAAACATTGCTTTCTCTGGAGATTTTCTCCCCCAATGCCTCTGCTGAAAATGGGTACTGATTAACCAAAGACAGTTTACTATAACTTATTCTTTATAAAAATCCTGTCAAAGTGAATTACTGTAATATTTAAAATGGTCTCAGACTGAGCTTTTACTCTATTAATTTTTTGCTTCGGTCTCCAATTCTTGAGCAAATTTGTTGAAAGTTAGTCATGCCTGGCTTGTTTGCTGCCTCCCATAAATGTCAATATTTATAACTAATTCACATTTATCGTTTTGGTCATGCATTAAGTCAGGGCAATGATTCCCACTGTAGCTATTCTTTTTAAATAGGTGTGAGATATATGGCAGGGAGATAGGTGTCTTTATAAAGCACTTAACAGCATCAGTGATACTGAGAAATTTCACCTGCAAAAGTACCTTCTATAAAAGCATGCTGATACATCTGTACACTTTTCTTTGACTTTATGTAACAAGTTATTAGCAGACCTTCACTTTATAGAAAAATTTAGTTTGCGTTGAGTGGAGGAACTTTAGACCTCTTGAAAGGCCATGAATGAAAGAATGGGGCAGTGATCAGTGATACAACTTGGGAGCATTTGAAAAGAGTGATACTGTTTGAAATATTAGCGAATAAAATACTAAAATGAGAATCCCCATCAGTGGACGTGTTTGATGAAGGACTAGTTGGGTAAAGTTACAGAACCAAATTTGTTGTCAGAAATTACTACTAAAAGAACTGCACCATTTAAGGCTGGGAAGAAATAATTGCAACAGATTAGGAAAAGGATAGTACAGTTTTGTACCTACCATAAATGTAGATGTTAGAGTGCTAATACAGCTGCAGTCATAACAGATGGGTTTTCCTGCCGTCAGGCGGGTCCTTCGTCGCCTCCTCCCTGACGTCAGTGCGACAGGGGTACAAAGGAACCAGCCAATGCCATTTTCTTCAGTTTTTCTTGCCCCAGATGTCAGGTGCCCCCAGAAGGAAGGCAATACATAAATGTATGTAATAATGCAATGTAATATAATCAAAAAACAGTAGTTGCAAGCAAATACACCATAAATGAATACCCCAATCAGGTTGTATGAGGAGGTGTTAGCCATTAGGCCTGTCCCAAGAGGGGAAGGAGGGAGGGAAACCTGGACTGCAGCTGTATTAGCACTCTAACATCTACATTTATGGTGGGTACAAAACTGTACTATGTTCATCGTGCATACAGCTGCAGTCATAACAGATGGGTAGAATCCCAAAGCTAAAAAAAATGGGTGGTAGGCACTAGGTGGAACTAGGAGGAGCCAGGATGCCCTGCAAGACTGCAGTGGCAAAGCCTGCTCTAGATTTGGAGTATAATGGTAGGTGATGGTTGCTTGGAGAAGGTATGTACAGAACTCCAAGTGGCTGCTTCCAAAATATCCTTGGTAGGAACCCCCTGAGGAAAGCTGCAGAGGTAGCTGTGGCCCTTGTGGAGCGAGATCTGATGCCTGCAGGTACAGTTTTATCATGAAAAGAGTAACAAAAGCGTATGCAGTGGGCTATCCATTTTGAGATTGTCTGTTTGGAAATTGGCTTCCCTTGAGCTCCTGTAGCATAGGACACAGAGTTGCTCTAATTTTCTGAAAGGCTTTGTTCTGTCCAAATAATAACGCAGCGGTCTGTGGATGTCCAAGGAATGTAGTAGTCTCCCCTTTGTTTTGAGGATTAGGGTAAAAGGTAGGTAAGTGGATAGCCTGATTCAAAGCTACCCTGGATACTACCTGTGGCATAAAGGACAGATTGGTTCGTAAGGAAACTCTGTCCTGATGGAAAATTATGAAAGGCTGCACAGTCATGAAGGCTTGTAGTTCCGATACCCTCGAGCTGAGGTGATAGCCAGAAGGAAGGCTGTTTTCCAGGACAAATATTGCAGTTCTGTTGAGGCAGCTGGCTCAAAAGGAGGCAAGGTCAGTTTTTCTAGAATGAAATTGAGGTCCCAAACAGGCACTGGTTGTTTCCTTGGGAGTTTTATATTCTTAGCCCCTCTGAGGAACTGTCTTAAGAGGGGGTGAGAGAATAAAGGAGGATCAGTGTTGTATTCTGCAGAAATGGCTGAGGCATGGATTTTGGAGGAGAATGAAAGTCCACTGCTTAGCATCTCAGCTAGGTACTGAAATATTTGAGGTAAATTCAGTATTCCAGGATTCTGAACCTTTTTCTCATTCCAGGCACAAAACCATTTCCATTTTGCGGAGTAAGCTTTTCTAGTACAAGGCCTTCTGGCCTCCAAAATGACATCCTGCACCTCCTTGGAGAGTAGGGTCTGTTGTGAAGTTAAGGAATCTTCCATGCGGCCAGATTGAGTGTTTTCAGCTGACTGTGAAGAGTTTTGAAGTTGTGCTGAGTCAGAAGAAGAGGCATTAGAGGTAGGATCCATGGTGGGGAATGCGTCAAGCTCCTCAGGAGTGGGTACCAGTGTTGTCTTGGCCAGTCTGGAGCAATGAGAATCATCTTTGGTCTGTCTGCTCTGGTTTTTAATAGAACTTTGGGCAGCAGAGGAAGAGGTGGAAAGGCATAAACTGTCATTGTTGCCCAACTGAAAAAGAGTGCGTCCACTCTCCAGGCCTGTAGATGAAAGGTCCTTGAGCAGAATTTTGCCAATTGGTGATTTCTGTGGGAGGCAAAGAGATCTATGTCTGGCCTTCCCCATGCTTGAATTATCTCTGTAAAAACTTGAGGATGCAACTTCCATTCGTGTGGATCTGTCATATTTCTGCTTAGGTTGTCTGCCAGCGTGTTTTCCTTGCCTGGCAAGTACTGTGCTTGAAGTTAGATTTGTAATTCCAGAGCCGTGTTCCAAAGAGACATGGCCAGCCTGCATAGGGGGTATGAATGAGTTCCTCCCTGTTTGTTTATGTACCACATTACTGTGGTGTTGTCTGTCCTTATCAATAGCTGACCTGGATGCAGAAGGTTTTTGAAAGCTATAATAGCATGCATTACTACTAGCATTTCCTTTTGGATTGATGTGTAGGTGCTTTTCTGTTTGGGACCATTTGCCCTGAATGCACCGATTTGTCATGTGCGCCCCCCAGGCGTAGTCCGAGGCGTCTGTTGTGATGACATGATTTGCTTGAGGCTTGCAGAATAGGAGACCTGTGTTTCTTTGGCATGCTTGAGCCCACCACAGAAATTCCTTTTGAAGACATGGAATCAGTGCTATTATTGTTTCCAAACTATGGCTTTGTTGAGACCATAGGATTTTCAGGTACCACTGAAGTTTCCTCATATGCAGCTTTGCACATGGGATTAGTAGGATGCAAGATGCCATGAATCCCAGAGCCTGCAGGATTTTCCTTGCAGTCAGCCTGGTGAAATTTGCTAGTTTTCTGAAGTATTGAGTTAGTTGCCCCTGTTTCTCTGGCGTGAGGTAGGCCATCTGGGTGTGTCCAAGTTGGCACCCAGGAAAATTATTGTTTGAGAGGGTATTAGCCTTGATTTCCTTTTGTTGACTGTGTATCCCAGAGAATTTAACAACATTATTACAAAAGCCAGATGTTTCAGAAGTATGTGCTTGCTGTCCGCTTGGATCAGGCAGTCGTCCAAATATGGGTATATTTGTATCTCTTGAAGTCTGCAGTAGGCAATTACTGATGCCAGGCATTTCGTGAACACTCTGGGCGCAGTAGATAAGCCAAAGGGCAATACAGAGAATTGATAATGGGTTGAACCTGCAATAAATCAGAGGTATCTTCTGCAATCTTGTCCGATTGGGACATGCAGGTATGCCTCCTTGAGGTCCAATGTTACCAGCCAAGACTCCTTGCCCAGCATGGGAAGAAGCTGCTGTAATGTGATCATCTTGAATTTTGGCATGAGTAAAAATGTGTTTAGGATGAATAGGTCCAAAATAGGTCTCCAATCTTTTCCCTTCCTTGGTACCAGGAATAGTCTGGAGTAAAAACCTTGACCCTGTTCTTGTGCCGGTACCTCTTTAATAGCTTTCATGTCCATGAGACCTGAAATTTGTTTTTGTGCCTCTGCCCTTTGATTGTGTGGCAGGTTTGGCATGCCTCTCATTTTTGGAAAGGTGTGAAACTGGAATCTGTAGCCTCTGTCTATAATGTCCAGGATCCATTTGTCTTTTATGACAATATGCCAATTTTTCGAAAATAATGCCAGTTTTCCGCCTAAAGGTGCTGCCATTTGAGCCTTGCTTGGCATGCAAAGGGGAAAGTCACTGGGACTGCTTTCTGAATGGCTGTGAACTATCCTCACCACCTCTTTGTGTAGGTGCTTGCCACTGTCTGCCTCTAAACGATCCTTGAGATTGCCCTCTGCGCCTCGGGCGCCTGTATCTACCTCTTTGGGGTCTGTCCATGGCTGGAAAGGACCAATTTTTGAAAGGCCAATTTCTACTGAAACGTGGAGGTTGTACCTGTAGGAAATCTTTCACTGTTTGCATTGATTTTGCCTTTTCCTCCATTTTATTTAATACCTCCTCAGCTTTAACACCAAACAATACATCTTTTTGCAGAGGGGCATCTAGTAATTTAGCTTTGACATTATCTGGTAAGGTTTGCTCTTTGAGCCAGGCATGTCTACGTATGACTGATCCTGTAACAGCAGCTCTACATGAGGCCTCTAAAGCATCAAAACCACATTGCAAGGTATGTTTACCCACTTGTTCTGCACTATGCATTAAATCTTGCAACTCCTTCAAGTCTGGTTGTTCAGGTTGTGACATTTTGCTTCTCAACTGTGATAACAAAAACTGTTGGTACTTTAACATAGGGAACTGACAGTTTAATGCCCTCATGGTTAAGGTGGCCGAGGTGTATACCTTTTCCCCCACCTTTCTAAAGCTCTCGAATCTCTCTGAAGGTAATGGATTTTTAGCAGTGGAGGCCTTAATTCCCTTGGGGCCCTGTGAGAGTTTCTGGGTCAGCCGCATGGCTTTTGTATAGGAAATGGTGTGAGTCAGGAACCCGGTAATACCTGTCAGGCTTGACTGGGGCTGGAGGTAAAGAGTCTGGGTTAAGGCAGGCCTCCGAATACACATCATCTAGAATGTCTAAGACAGGAGGTATAGCCAGAGGCCTGTGCTGAGGGAGCAAGAGAAAATCCCTAAGCCTTTTCTTGAAGTCTGAGTACTCTTGGCCTTCCCAGTGGAAGTGTTCCCCTCAAGGTATGCAAGGTTTCCCCAAAAAGAATAATCCTCAGGGGGGAGACAGAGGGAATGGACTCCTCTGCATCAGAATCTTCAAAAGGGGAGTATGAATGTTCCTGGTCATCAGAATGTTCTGAAATAATGGAGGCCTGGTCCGAGGAGGAGGATTCTTCCTCCACTCTGGGCCTTTTGTGCAGGGGGGGGGGGGTTTGAGAACCCCTGATAAGAGTAATCAAATCCTCAGCCATTTTGAGCATCTGCTTTTTAGGCATGGGGCCTTGAGAAGGGCCCTGTGGAGCTTGTCTTTTAGTATGCATGGCTGCTTTAGACTTAGTGAAAGCCTTGATGGAAAAAGAAGAGGAAGGCCTGAAGACACCTTGAAAGGTGGCAGATCTGCCTAAAGTCTGAGTTTCACCGCCAAGAGAGGCTTCGGTATCTGTAGTCGGGGTGTGGGCCGAAGAGCCTGCGACCTCGGGCACAGGAGACACCGCCAATGAAGTGTCGTCGGTAGTCAGGGGCTGCGTAGGCGCCTCACTGAGAACCGGACCACCTGTAGTTGGCTTTGGCATGGTGTCGGTAGAAGCTGCGGACCTTGTATGTCGGTCCTTATCTTTGCGTCTTTTACTCAAAACTTGAGTCTGAGTATCCGACGACATAATGTAATTAAATTTTTTGCCAAAATAGTGTTGGGCGAACTCCGCCCGACGCTTAATAGTGCGTCTGTTGAATGTAGCACAAAAACTACAGGCTGAGACGTCGTGGTCTGGGCCTAAAGCAAGGAATGCAGAGGGAATGAAAATCCTTATGCAGTATTTGCTTCCCACATGAAATGCAGTTATCGGTCTGAGGCAAGAAAAGTTTCTCCAACGGGGTACTTAGCTTTCAAGAAGACTTCGGTTGAAAAATATTCGTAATCTCAGGAGCTGGCCGACCGGCACTTACGAACTGCTTCTGCTTTGGGCACCTCGTGGCAAGAAAGACTGGAGAAAATGGCATCGGCTGGTTCTTTTGTACCCCTGTCACACTGTCGTCAGGGAGGAGGCGACGACAACCGATGCCGGACCTAGACTTTGGAATTCGGCCGACCGAGGACCCGCCTGATGGCAAGAAAACCCATCTGTTATGACTGCAGCTGTATGCACGATGAACATCTGGGTATGTTAACTACCAACAATGGACAGGAAAGGCAGTGGTAGCAGCAAACAGAATGCTGGGATATATCCACAAAAAAAAAAAAGACTCCAGACACAAAGGTTAAGCTAAACCTAGTGTACTACAAGCATTTCTGAAAGCTTTACAAAAAGTGGGGCAGATCCAGCTGCAGGAAGTAAAGAAATCTAAAGGAAGGCCACAAGATAGACAACTAGGATAGAGAGAAATGACATCAGAGACTATGGAAGCTACATCTTCTACTAAATCCCACAACAAACAAATTAATATTTAACTACGAGATCATAAAATCGAGGAGATGTGAAAGTCCATAGGTTCATAGCTTAGTACTAGGTAACTGCCTTTGCAGGCAATTACAAATCTAGCCAATTATCGCATTTTTCATTTATTTATTTAAAGTTTGCCAGGATGGTCTATTGGGCCAAAGGAGCCCATTTTCAATGGAGTTCTGGGGAGAAAACTCCATAGATACAATATATAAAATAACAGGTTAGTACATGAGAACAAAAGTAAATGAGAACACAATTTAGAAGATAAAAACAAACTATACAACAATTAGTAAAAGTTTACAAATATATAGTCCATATCATTGCTAACATAGATGCTAAGTCTACATCAATAATAAGTAGGTATTTACAAGTCAATTAAACTAATGGGCTATTTACAATATGGATGTTCCCACAGGGGAGCTAATAATGAGAATCAAACCATGCACCCCGCGTCTATAAAACACATTAACCACTATACCAACTGTCACTCTGAACAGGAAGCACAGAGAAAGAGCAATAAATTGTAGGGGCTTACTATTACCACGTTCTTAGAAAGTACTTCTCCTCGGACTGGTTTGTGGAACCACAGAATGGACTACCAGAATACGTAGCATTCAAGAGATCATAGAGCAGGTGTGGAAAGGGGGAAGCAAAGCAAAAAATACACAAAGGACTGGCAATACAGACTTGTACTCTCTTTCAGTCGTCAAGCCAGCATAATGTACAACACAATTTTAAAAGGGTTCTAAGGATGTTTACAACACATTTCACAAAGCAGCTTGCTACACATCTTCCACTCGAGAAAAAGTTTAGCTGTACTTTTGACATGAATACAAAAGGATTTAATCTCAGTTTTACCTGCAGCTCTTTTTACACAAAAATATTAATTTGTGGGTTTATATTACGTTACTGAAAAGCTGTTATATTGAACAGCTTTTCATCAAACCATAAAAGTTGAACTCTTATAATAGCGAAAACCCGAATGAGCGATTTCTTTCCCTGGGCAAGAAATCGCTTGCCCTACCAGGAACTACACACTACTTTAAAGTGGAGGGCTGTGCCCCCCTACACACACCCCCTTTACTAAATATACCAACTCGGAGAGAGATCACACTACAGTGGGGAAAAGGGCAAACTCACAAGGATGATCAAGCGGTTTCTTTCCCAGGAAAAGAATTCGCTCATTCGGGTGTTTGTTATTATGGCAATTCGACTTTTACGGGTTTATGAAAAGCCGTTCGATTTAACAGCTTTTTGATCATGTAATATGCACCCTAATTTGTCACTTTTCTAAACAGCACTATACAGGTAACAAGTTATTAACTGCAAGATCATGTATTTGGCACCAACAATCCCTGCTGCTACAAACAAATATTCTGACCAGATAACAGCACAGTATGAAACCATCAGCTGTACTTCTTTGAAAGTGATAATAAAAAGAAATCTCAGAGGGGGAAAAATACAAATGCTGGTCTTTCATTGCGTTCCAAGTTTTCTCAGTCCTGGCTAACAATTTACATTTGTGTATGCTGCACTAGGATACATAATGTGTTTTTCAAGCTTTAAACAGATGATTCTGTCTTCTCACTCAAGGAAGAGACTATTTTATTTGGGCAACATAATTCCATTCTCCAAAACTACTTAAATGTAATTAAGTTATTGTTTTTCTTAAATGCATGAATCTTCCTGAAAAGCACTATTTTAGATGTGTTTAGCAGCACTGTCTTTTCATCTTACACTACTCCCCATATCTGCAATGAAGTTACTGCATAAACATTTAGTTTAAGAGTACTGGATATAACTATCCATTTACTTGACAGTGCCTATGACATTCAGTTTACAGTCACCAACTTTGGGTGCCCTATAGACAAATTTATGTGGAAATGCCTAGGTTTTCTAGTAGTCAGAAATTCACTTCTTCCTTTCTAGTAACAATAAATGTTCTGCAAAAATCTGGTCCAGCTAGAATACAGTAAGAGATGATGCAACACTGCACTGGTCTGTGTTTATTTTTCTTCTTGCTAAAAGTATTATGCTTCAGTTTTGTCATGGAATTTTAAATTTTTTCTACCATTTCAGCAGCAGAAAAGTACAGTTTTGTACCTACCATAAATGTAGATGTTCGAGGATCCACATTGCTGCAGTCCTAACTATTGGGTAGTCCGCTGTCCAGTCGGCCCGAATACCAAAGTATAAGGCTGACGTCGGTCAGGGCGCATTAGACTGACGTCAGTACGTCAGGGTACTAATGCGCATGACCGACGCCATATCCTCAGTCTTTTCTTGCCCCAGATGTCAGAAGACCCTAAAAAGACAAGGCCCAATATACCTGCACCAAAAATATGTACAATATATACAAAAATATCAGCATATAACCTCACCTACACAACCACCCCTAAACACAGAGGGAAGGAGGGAGGGTAATTGGACTGCAGCAATGTGGATCCTCGAACATCTACATTTATGGTAGGTACAAAACTGTACTAGGTTCTTCGTTCCACATTGCTGCAGTCCTAACTATTGGGTAGAATCCCAAAGCAGAGGTAAGGGAGGCTGGCAAATCATAAAGAGGCAGGAGCTGACAACATGCCTTGCAAAATAGCTGTGGCAAAACCAGCCCTAGACTTAGAGTAGAGAGGAAGGTGATAATGCTTAGAGAAAGTATGCACTGAACTCCAAGTAGCTGCCTCCAAAATATCCTTAGTTGCCACCCCCCTTAGAAATGCTGTTGAAGTGGCAGTAGCCCTAGTGGAATGAGGCCTAATCCCAGCTGGAATCTCCTTGCCATGATGGGAATAACAAAATGCAATGCAAAACCCAATCCACCTAGAAATAGTTTGTTTTGACACAGGCTTGCCCTGCGAACTCAAAGCAAAAGAAACAAACAACTGCTGAGACTGCCTAAAATCCCTAGTCCTGCTCAAATAATAACGCAATTGCCTGTGCACATCTAAAGTGTGCAAAATCTTTTCCCCTTTATTTTGGGGGTCTGCATAAAAAGTAGGCAAATGAATAGTTTGGTTTAAAGCCACACTAGAAACCACCTTAGGCATAAAAGAAGGATTAGTACGTAATGATACCCTATCCTTATGGAAAATCAAAAGGGCTCTACTGCCATAAGGGCCTGCAACTCAGACACCCTTCTTGCAGAAGTAATAGCCAACAGAAAAGCAGTCTTCCATGACAAGTATTTCAATTCAGCAGTAGCTGCAGGCTCAAAAGGTTGTAGAGTAAGTTTTTCCAACACAAAATTGAGATCCCAAGCAGGAGTAGGAGCTCTACGTGGGGTCTTATATTCTTTGCCCTCTAAGAAACTGCTTGAACAAAGGATGCGAAACAATGGTGGGTCACAATCATAGTGAGCTGAAATTGCTGCAGCATGAATCTTAATGGAAGAGAAGGACAAACCTTTGTCCAATAACTCAGTAAGATATTGAAGAGCCACACTCAAATTAGGCTCAGAAATCTCCAAATTCTTTGCTGTACTCCAAAATAAAAATCTCTTCCATTTTTCATGACACTTTCCTTGTACTAGGTCTTCTAGCTTCCATAATCACATTTAAAACTTGAGGAAGTTGAGACCTGCTGTGTTTCAACACAGAATATGCCAGGCTGTTAGATGAAGAGAGTGAAGCTTGACATTGAGCAGATGACCGTCCTTCTGAGATAACAGATGTGGAATCAAAGGTAAAGGCCATGGAGGCTTCCTTACCAGACTCCTTAGTAGTGGGTACCAGTGTTGCCGAGGCCAATCTGGAGCTATTAAAATCATCCTTGGCTTGTCTTGTCTGACCTTTAAGAGCACCTTTGGAAGAAGAGGCAGAGGTGGAAAGGCATACACATGAAGATTTTTCCAACTGAAAGAAAGAGCATCCACTTTCCAAGCTGTGTGATGAAACCCCTTTGTGCAAAACTTTGGCAGCTGGTGGTTTAGTGGAGAAGCGAACAGATCTATGCCTGGAGTTCCCCAGGACACTGTCAATTTCTGAAATACATGAAGATCCAGTTTCCACTCGTGGGGATCCATGATTTGTCTGCTTAACACATCTGCTAAGGAGTTCTGTGCTCCCGGCAGAAACCTTGCCTGAAGAGTTAGTTGCAAGCTGAGCGCAGTCTCCCATAAAATCATTGCTTGCCTGCATAGAGGATAAGAATGTGTTCCCCCTTGTTTGTTGATGTACCACATGACAGTTGTGTTGTCTGTTAGAATCAACACCTGCCCTGGAAGAAGTAACTCCTTGAAAGCCATTAATGCAAACTGGACTGCTAACATCTCCTTCATGTTGATATGTAGATGCTGTAGTCTGGCAGGCCACTTGTCTTGTATCCACTTTCCATTTAGATGAGCTCCCCAAGCAATGTCCGAGGCATCTGTCGTTAAAATCTGACTCGCCTCTGGCCGGGTCACAGAGAGTCCCTTGTTTAGGTGACATTCCTGAGCCCACCACAAAAATTCTGTTTGAAGGCAAGGTATTATTTGAATGACAGTGTCCAAATCCTGGCAGTGCTGTGTCCATACATTTTGAGATACCATTGCAGCTTCCTCATATGCAGTTTGGCATTGGGAAGCACCAGAATACAAGATGCCATGAACCCTAATGCTTGAAGGACTGTCCTTGCAGTCAGCACGGACTGATGAGATAGTTGATGGAAGTAAAAGGATAGACTCTGTTGTTTGTCCGGGGTTAAAAGGCCATCTGGGCTGCTGTATTCAGTCTCACACCCAGAAAGCACATGTCTTGAGAGGGTACTAGACTGGACTTTATTTCGTTCACAGAATACCCTAGGCATCTTAGCACTGCTATAACATATTCCAGATGCTGTAGAAGGTCTTCCTTTTCTTGAGCCAGAATCAGGCAATCGCCCAAGTAAGGATAGATTTGAATTCCTTGTAGCCTGAAGTAAGCTATCACTGGAGCCAGAACCTTTGTGAATACTCTGGGCAGTAGATAAGCCAAAGGGCAATGCAGAGAACTGATAATGAGAATTTCCAGCTCGAAAACGCAGATACTTCCTGCAACTTAGTCTTATAGGCACATGAAGGTAAGCTTCCTTGAGATCTAAAGTTACCATCCAGTGATCTTTGCCTAGCAGAGGTAAAAGCTGTTGTAACGTCAACATCTTGAACTTTGGAATGTCCAGATAAGTGTTGAGGATAGATAAATCCAAAATTGGTCTCCACGTGTTCCCCTTCTTTGGTACTAGGAACAGGCGAGAATAAAATCCTAGGCCCCTTTCTGATACAGGGACTGGCTGAATGGCCCCTATTTGGAGTAACAGAGAAATTTGCTTGTGAGCCTCTGTCCTTTGTGGAGGAGGAACGTCTGGCATGCCTTTGAAAGGGGGCAATGTATGGAAATAACACCTGTAACCGTGGTGAATGATATCCAACACCCATCTGTCTTGAGTAATTAAATCCCAATTTTCTTTGAAAAGAGACAGTCTTCCTCCCAAAGGAGCTGCCAGACGAGAATCTACTGGCAGCTGAAAAGGCAGGTCATTGGGTCTGTTTACGAAAGGACTGACCCCTGCCCTCACCAGAAGGCTGAGCAGGTGAACTCCCTGTTCTAGGCCTAAAAGAACCTTGAGCTCTTCCCCTACCACGTCTAGACCTACCCCTAGACTGGGAATCATAAGCAGGATATGTCCATCCCTTAGTAGGCCAATTTCTACTAAACTTCGTGGCTGCACCTGCAAAAATCTTTAACAGTTTGCATAGACTTAGCTTTGTCCTCCATTTTCTTTAAAACTGCTTCCACAGGTGAACCAAACAACACATCAGACTGTAAAGGAGCATCCAAAATCCTTGTCTTAACATGCTCAGCTAAATTCTGATCCCTCAACCAGGCATGCCTGCAAAGAACAGAACTAGTGGCAGCCACCCTCGAGGAGGCCTGTACAGCATCAAAACCACATTGCAAAGAATGCTTACCCACTTGTTCAGACACATGAACTAAATCCAGCAACTCTTTACACTCAATACCTTCCGCCAAAGCATCCACCTTAGATTTCAATTGTGAAAGGAGATAATTTTGATATTTTAGCATGTGAAACTGACAATTCAACGCCTCATGGCTAAAGTGGAAGAAGTATACACTTTCTTTCCCCATCTATCCAAAGCCCTTGCCTCTTTATCAGTGGGAACAGGGTTTTTAACAACAGAGGCCTTAACACCTTTAGGTCCCTGAGAAACAGTTTCGGGTCTGCCCTAGGACTCTTAAAAAGATACTTATGAGCTTCAGGCACCCTATAGTACCTATCAGGTTTAACAGGAGCAGGAGGCAAAGAATCAGGATTCAGGGAAGCCTCTGCAAAAACATCTTCCACCACATTCAACACAGGAGGTATAGCTAAGGGCCTATGCTGGGGTAAAAACAAGAATTCCCTAAGCCTTTTCCTGGAATCAGAGTAATCCTGGCCTTCCCATTTAAAGTGTTCCCTCATGGAATGCAGAGTCTCTGAAAATGAGAAATCCTCAGGAGGAGAAGCTGTAGGAGTGGAATCATCCACATCAGAATCAGAATAAGGAGGATACTCTTGCAAATCTTCCGCAGAAGACTCAGAAGCCTCTGAACACTGTTCAAAACTCTCAAACTCAGGTTCCACCCTAGGCCTCTTATCAGGAGGGGGCATAGAACCTCTAATCATAGTAATCAAATCTTCTGCCATTTTAAGCATATGTTTCTTAGGCACAGAACCTAAAGTGCTAGGAGAAGCCCCCACTGAAGCTAAACTTGGCCTACCTCTCAAAGAAGTTTTGGAAACAGAAGGAGAGGCTCTAACTACCTTGGGAAGAGAGGGAAGAACAGTTACCTGAGAAGCCCCCTCAGCCTGGCCTACCTCCTGAGAAGGCACATCCTGTAACAGTAAAGTCTCTGCCTGAGACTCCAAAGAAACTCCTGGCAAAACCTCTGGCTCCACTGAGCCTTCTA
>NC_056728.1:91038019-91148019 GCF_019279795.1 Protopterus annectens
ACAATATGCATGTCTCTTTGTCTGAATTTGTACTGCCCGACACAACCAATATGTTGTATAACCCTAACAGAATGTTGCCGTACAGGTTAAACATAGGTAACTTAGGCAGAGATGACAGCATAGATTCAAGTGTTTCAGCTAGCCTAGACAGCACTAGAATATTTAACAGTGGTAATGCTTGGTCAAATGATGAAAACAATATAACGGCTTTGTTACACAATGAAGTGTTCACTCATAATATGACCTCTCAAAGCTCAATGCCTATCCATGCAAATGTTTTTGATAATGCTGGAAATGTTGAAATTGTAAATGTTTTGGCACGAAATACAGTCTCCAATCAAGACGTAAGGTTGCAAAGTCCCATACCAAATGCTTTCAATGGTTCTGTTGCTCAAATAGATAGCTCTGTAAGCAATATACCAAACACCACAAATGTTTCTGTTGCCAATGTTTCTGTGACTCAGATGTTTAGAACTGTTTCCACAAGTAATAACGTCTCTACAGGCAATAATGTTTTTGTAGACAATACTGTTAGCTCTCGCACCCCAACACCAAATGCTAGGATGTCTTCCGCAGCTCACACAGTTTGCCCACCAAGCCTGAGGCCGAACCCTACCAATAAAGGAGCTGCAGGTTTCACTCAACAAGCTAACGGGCGACCAATCCGCCCAACAGGGACATCAGGCTCACATATTGAGCTAGCCATCCCACCAAACCGGAATACTTACAGCCCACGCCCCAGTAACGCTGCGAACACGAGCTCCATCACAGCGTTAACGGCAATAGCCAGAGAAGTCCCAACTACCCATACAAGGGCAAGCCAAGACCACAACCCCGGAGGGCACAGGGCGGCAATATTCACCCACAGCACCGAGGCCAGCCCCCACCACAACGGCGGAGGCAGCCGTCACCGATAGTACAACCAGCACTGCCTCCACAGACAGTGACAGCACCCTCCCAACGACCCTCAGGAGAAATAGTCTCTGGAACCCACCATTAAACCCCACCATCAGCGTGTTCTCCCAGGTCGTTGAAAACAATATCAGAGAGAAACTCAACAATAGTCCCACTTTCAGGTACAACAATTTAACCCCAAAGAAAGGAAAGCCCTACACAGCCTCACCAAAATGACCAAATTATAATCAAAAAAAAGCTGACAAGGCAGGGGTAGTCATTATGGACAAAGCCCACTATAACAAAAAAATGCTGGAAGTCCTATCGGACACAGGCAACTACCGCCTGACCAGCAAATCTGAGGTGCTCAGCAGGTTTTCAGCCATAGACACCATGCTATACAAACTGCGAGCACAAGGCAAAATCACAGACGAGGAGTTCGACTTCATGGCAGTAGACTCCCCAACTACAGGCCTGCTCTTTGGAATCCCCAAGATCCACAAGAGTGAAACAGATCTCCCACTCAGGCAGATAGTGTCTTCCAAAAGGACCAAGACCGAGTATGTCTCAGAACTAATAGACTTTTATTTTAACCCTTTGGTACAAAGTGCAGAGTTTTATCTCAAAGACTCATGGGCCTTTCTCGATGCCATCTCCCAATACCAAAGGACCCACGAGGGCACGAAACTCACTCTAATCACTCTAGATGTGGAAGCCCTCTACCCAAGCATCCCCCATGATTTTGGCACTGCCATGGTGCGAGAGTACCTGACCAAACATAGACAAGTCGACCCCCCCAGAGCAGACACTCTAATAACCCTGCTCAAAGTGGTACTCGAAAACAATTTCTTCACATTCGAGGGCAACATATACCAACAACTCAAAGGCGTAGCAATGGGAGCCAAAATGGCTCCCGCATACGCCAATTTGGTATTGAGCTCATGGGAAGCTAACTCCCTTACCAAACTCAAAGGGTTCACCAAAGTAGCGCTTTACAAGCGGTACATAGACGACCTGTTTTTTATGTGGAGAGGCACCCCCAGAGAACTCGACATGTTTGTGACAGAAATCAGAAACAGCATCGGGTTCCTAAAATTCACCATTTCAGATCAAGGCAACAGAGTAAACTTCCTGGACGTGACCCTGTCCCTAGACACTGCCTCCAACCGGTTTACGTCCACCATCTACAGAAAACCCACCCACCGAAACAATCTTCTCGACTTCAAAAGCCAGCACCCCGGCTTTATGAAAAAGAACATAGTCAAAGGACAATTCGTCCGTCTCAGTAGACTAGTCAGCGATGACGAAGACTTTGCAGCCCAGGCCAAAGTGCTGCAAAACCTGTTCACAGACAGAAACTACCCCAAAGGCCTGGTGAGTAAAATGGCACTGGAAGTTGCTCTGCACAGGCATAGCAGACACAAACCCATTCTCACCCATGGGTTCGAAGGCTGCACCAACCAAAGCAACCCCCCCCACCCACGGTTTCCCATCCCCATCAGCAACGACAGCACAGCCATCAGAGAAACCCTCACTAACAACTGGGATATCATAGGAGCGGGTCCCAGTGTTTTTTTGAGATCTGGGTTGCTCACTTTCTTCTGCTACACAAGGACCCTCTCCTTAAAAACACTCTTCGAATGCCGCCCAAGTTGTCAGGCGGACACCAGCAGCCCTACAGTCCCACAAGGCACGTGGCCTTGCAAACACTGCAATTGCTGCGAGTACATTCTAACCGGGTCCAATATAAGCAGCCCAAACAGAACCGCCCCCATTCGGTTCAAATACCACTACAACTGCAACAGCAGCAATGTAGTATATCTGAGCAAATGCTCCCACTGCGTAGCATTCTACATAGGAATGACTACCAAAAGACTGAGTGACAGAATGAAGGAACACATGCAGGCAATCCGCAGGCAAGACCCCACCAACGCTCTAGCCAGACACTCACTCGCCTGCCATTCCCCCCCAAGATTCCTATTCCTAGTCCTTGAACAAGTCCACTCTTTCACACAAACCTCCAGTACCCACCTGGAAGTTCAGGAGCTGAAATGGCAGATCGACCTAAGGGCAGACATCCCCCCAGGGCTGAATGGCAGTCTTAACATTAAATGTGTGTTGAAATGGAACAGATAGAAGTAATGCGAGGCCTCCCACCTCACTATGTTAAAGGTGTTAAAGGTGTTAAAAGGTTTAAAAGTGTTAAATGTGCTAAATGTGTTAAAGGTGTTAGCATGTCTCAATTTAAAGCAATGCGAGAACTTCAACCTCAAACACACCCCCATGTGACCAAGGCTAACAAGCCTAGCACTATATATACTAACTATGAATGCTGTACGAGTAGATTTCTGAAGAAGTTCAATGTAGCATCAATAAAGCTGCGAACGAAAGCGCTCAAATCTACAATTCGTGTCAGCCGTGTTTTTAGTCCAACCAGGTAGACAGAGCAGTAAGTCTAAGTTTTAAGTACAAATTCAGTCTCCTAACCTGGTAGTAGCCACATTAACATCAAAAAGTTTGAATATATATATATATATATATATATATATATATATATATATATATATATACATATATATATATATACATATATATATATATACATATACATACACACACACACATGTATACACACATATATACACACACACACACATATACACACATATATACACACACACATATATATATATATATATATATATATATATATATATATATATATATATACACATAAACATATATATCACACACAAAAAAAATATACATATAAAATATATATATATATATATATATATATATATACACACACACACAAAAAAAATATATACATACATATAAAATATAAATAAATATATACATGCATATATATAAATATATATATATATATATATATATATATTTTTTTTTTTTTTTGTTTAATATTTCACACAAGTAACTGAGATCTCTGTAGCTTCAAACCATCTAGACATGCAGCTCAGATGGTCTTTACTGCCCAGAAGGCTCTCCTACCTCAGAAAGTTATGAAACATTCCTCTTTGTCAATAATGTTCAGATACGAGGCAAATCTTTCCTTTACATGCAACCACAGGACAAGAGGATACTTCAACTTTGAAATGCCTGGACTTTGTTAGGCTAAATTCCATTATGCTCATTATGAGGAGCCTAGCTCTACAGCCTACCTACTGTGCCGTGGATCTTGAATGGTTCAGGTTAGTTGCGTCTTACCTGGACTCCTCAAATCCAGTAATATACCGGACTGTGCAATCACTGCTGAGGGGTGGGCATTTTCCCATCTACTCAAAGAGGCACCAATAACTCCTACCATCAAGAAGCCTTCACTTAATCTGGCTAACATCTCTACAGTCACTAATCTTGCTTTTACTAGTAAGGTTGCAAAAGTGCTTTACAACAGTTGGGGTCTTATTTTACAAGAAACCTGCTTGCCTCATATTCTGATTTTAGCTCAGACTGCACTTTCTTAGATTAGTTCATGACCTGCTAATGGCAGTAGATCAATGGCTATATCCAGTCTTACTCTTTCTTGATATTTCAGTTACACCTGACACTGTGGATCAGGACAGCCTGATCCGATATTTGTGTACCTCCTATGGCTTCACTTCCATAATCTTCTACAGATTTGCCTTTTACTTCCCGTGTTATGACTAGTGGGTCATTTTAAGCATTAGATCTTATGACACATACCCGCTGACACGTGGTGTACTCTATGGATCAATCCAGTATGCCTTATTATTAGCAGTGTAATATGCTACCATTAAAAATCATCCAAGGCAGCAGTTAATCAATATCAATGAAATGATTAAGATACTGAGCTTTATTTCTCCTTTTCTTAGAAGCAGGTGTTGGATTTTATCCGCCTTAGGAGGTCTGCTTAGAGGCCATCCAATCTTAAAATAAATTTTAGTTGATTAAAACTCAGCATAAAGACTACAGTGGAAGTAGTTCCATACTAACACACAGGCTTCACAGGTTCCACTCTTCTGCTATCATAATCTATGGTGAGAGAAGATATGAGTTGGTGTCCTGTATGCAAAACATGGCTGATGCTCGACAGCTCAATGACAATGAAGGCCCAGGTGTCTACGGCTGACCAGTCCAACTCATCCAAGCACAGTTCCGGATTAACCATTTCTTGCCTACATCACACCTTGCTAAAGTAACACACTTTTCTATCCTCCAAAAGTAATACATATCCATATGAGATGATAGAAAAGTGTAATGCATTTTATGTGAATTTATAGATGGCAACCTCACCTACCTGAAGTAGGTCAAGGATGAATGGCAAGAGTTGCCAAGGGCTTGTCGAAGTAGTCAAGCCACCCCTGTGCAAAAGTCTTCCATGGCTGCATGTCACATCAAGGTTGGTTTTACCATTTTAGTCTCAACCTTCTGTGCTTTGAACAATCTTATCCCTGCCAAGGAAACATTCTTATCAACCTACACCATTACTAGGCAACTCAGATCAGGTGAGGGTCTGCAAATTACTTACTGGACTTGTCTGCTGGCCTCAGGTAAGCATTTGCGTATTACCTGACAAAAGTCATGTGACTCTTCCCTCATTCGTGTCAGAATGACTAAGGCTTTGTTCTGGAAATCCTTCAGCTATCAAAAGTTTAACAATTTAATTTCATTCCTAATAGGAAACATCTACATTAACCATTTTTCTTTGTTTGTTATATAATTTTGACCACCCTTTATCACTTTTTATTGTTCTTATGCCTCACTATGGCTTACTCTGCTACATTTTTAATCAACAAGGTGTGCTTATATTTTAAGCTGCACAATGCTCATCTTTTAAGCACCTTAATTTAATGAATAAAACACACTGTAAAGCACCTGCCATGAAACACATTTTACTTCAGTCTTGCTTACAGTGTAATGCATGTTGGCACCTTAACGAGTGCTGCAATAGCTCAAGTTCCTCTCTTGACAGGTCACGTTCAAGCTGAAACATCTTACATAAACTGATAAGGACTGTTTGGTAATCCAACACCAATACTGTCACTTGAACAATTCCTGCTCTCCAATCCGTTGTACTTTTTACCGTTATTCTTTTCTTCTCAGTGATATGTTGAGATTTGATCACATTTCGTATAGATATGAGAGGAAAACTATGTTGCAAGACAGAGACGACTACTGAAAAAAAGGCCTAGAAGTACAGGCTGTGGCATTACGAGCAGTGGGGCATAGATGATGGAAATGGACCATTGTTTAATTATGGTTTCTGTCAGAGGTAGCTTTGTTGTATTTATCATGTGGGGGATGAGAATTAATTCTGATGACGAAGCTTGTTTTTTGACTAGCAGATAAGGTCTTCAGCTCTAAGATAAATTGTTACTTGGAGTCACATATATGCTGTACTCAGTTTTCCATTTTAGTCCCAGAACAAGGCCATACACGAGTAGACTAACAAGTCTAGTATCTAGTAATTGGAAAAACGCACCTTCCAACATAGTCTGAAGGACTACCTTCACAAAATCTTACTTATGCCTTACATGTGAAGTTCTACTTGCAATGCTGAATAAATCTATGGATCAAAGAAAAGGTCTGCTCTTTATAATTTTCTTCTACTGAATCACCATCAACAAAAATTAAATAAAATTAAATTAACAGCTGCTGCTGTACCCTGCAAAAGTTTATCAACCACATTACAATAAAAGATAATACAATGGGTCAGCCATTTGGAAATGATATGCATCTCTACATGAACTACCTACCTGTTTCCAAGCCCAGAAAGCATTTTAATCGATACAAATTCTAAGTAGTCTCCCAATATCGATACAGTGGAGCAGTCTCACACACACACACACACACACACACACACACACACACACACACACACACACACACACACACACACACACACTTTCTAAAGACAATCAAAAGGAGGAGGACCAGAGTCACTTCAAAGAATATGATCTGTGGGTCCTTGAGCCTCTTGTCGGATGTGACTCTATAGTATTACTGCTCCAGCTTCGAGCCCCTTTCAAAAATTTCCCTTCAGTCTTGCATTAGTGCCTAAAGTTACCGCAGATCGAGTTTGGCACCCCATCAGCAGATGTACATATATATGTATCCATATTTATAAATGGAAAGGTCAAAATCCTTCAAGTCCTACAAGTAGAAAAAGCAGGAAAGGAGGATAAAGGTGGAGGGGGGGTTGGCATATCAGACGGACATGAACGAAAGGACCGACTTACGGCGAGTACATAACTTTCATTTCCTTCTCATTCAGTCTGTCCACTCTGGTCCAGAAGCTACTTGAACTCCACAATGGCATCATGACAGGAAACCCTTGAGGACAGAAACACCGAAGGATGTCCTAGCTCTACAAATGGAATCCAGTTTATAGCATTTAATGAAGGTGTGCATGGAGGACCAAGTGACAGTTGCCCAGACTTCTACCGAAGAATACCTGAAAAAGGTGGTAGAAGTTGCCACTGCCCAGGTACAATGAACCTTCGGTTTGCCCAACAGTGGCTGGCTGTTTGAGACAGATGTAAGCAATGCCATCTGAAAGCATCTAGAAGAGAAACTTTGGAAATTTGTTAATTGCAAAGGAAACAAAACAGCTGTGAATCCTATTGAAAAGTTCTAGTTCTGTGAAGGTAGAATCTTAACTGTCTACGTGCATCCAAGGTGTTGAGAATGTACTCTCCTTTGTTATAATGACTGGGAAAAAACAAACAACTGGTAAATAAGTGGGTTGTACCACGGTCAGTAGCTACTTTAGGAAAAATTAAGGAGTTGGCACTGAATGACAGTCTGTCCTTGCGAAAAAACAAGTAAGAGGTTGAACAAAGTGCCCGAAGCTCAGAAACTCTTCTAGCAGAAGTAAGTGTTTTCCAAGAAAGAAATTTTAATGGAGTTGAGAAAGTCAGTTCAAATGGTGGATCTGTCAAAGCTTCTGAAACAAAATTTAAATCCAAGGGGAGATCAGGTTCTAAGGCCTAGGCAAGAAGGCTCATTTGAGAAAAGCTTTAGCCTATGTGAAGCAATGGAATGTTCCTGATACCCCACCTAAAAATTAGAGATTACTATTAGCTGCACTTTCACCATGGAAAAGCTAGAGCTAAAATCAACCACATATGCTAAAAAAAATAGAGGATGTCTGGAATCAGGGTGGAGAAAGGGTCAATGTTTTAAGAGGCCCCACATTATGGAATGTATCCAGCTTCCACTTTCACACAGTAAAGTCTATTGGTGAAGTCATACTGAGAAGCTGTTACGCTCTGGATCATCTCAGAAGAGAGGTGGCTATTACTGAAACTGGACAAACCAACAGTTTTAGGTTGTGGAGATCCAGGTGAGACTTCCCAAAGGAGTGCAAAAGATCTGGCACTGAATCTAAAATGCAGGGTTTCCCTAAGATGAGACCTGAGAAGGGAAACCATATCTTTCTGGGTTAGAAGGGGGCTAGGAAGATGACAGAAGCCTTATACCTAATCACCTTCTGTAAAAATCTGGAAATCAGGGGAAAAAGGGAGAAGGCATAAAGAAGACCAGGTGTCCATTGCTGGGATAGACTATCCCTCAGTGTCAGTCCCATGATGGGATCATTGCAAAATTGCGGATACATTTGGTGTTGTCCAGGGAGGCAAAAATATCACATCAGGGAAAGTTCCAATGACTGCTGAACTTGTCAAGACAATTGAGATCTCCCATAATGCACGTTAAGAAAAAAAAGTGCAAAGCCATCGCCCATTGCCAAACATTCACTGCTTCCCAACATAATGGATATAATCTTGGCTGCTCATGTATCAAACTACTGTCATGTTGCCCACTTGGACAGAGATCACTCCCAGAGGAAGG
Source organism: Protopterus annectens (assembly GCF_019279795.1). Classification (NCBI taxonomy): domain Eukaryota; kingdom Metazoa; phylum Chordata; order Ceratodontiformes; family Protopteridae; genus Protopterus; species Protopterus annectens. The sequence goes on from NC_056728.1 coordinate 91,046,747, forward strand.
CAATCGCGAAGCTCTTGCAACACAAAGAGGACAGCTCACATCTTTAGGATATTGATGTGAATGTCAGCATTGCTTGCTTGGACCATCTTCACATTGTAATGCCCTACCCCCACCATATGGAGAAGGAGACCATGGTCACAACCACTACTGGTGGTGGTTAAACAAAGGGCTTATTGGAGTGGATAACTGGGGAATTTAGCCACCACCACAAATGTTTCCTCTAGGATTTTATCAGAATTGTCTGGAGCGAGACTATGTAGAAGTTGAAACCATTTTGCATGCAATAGCCATTGTAGTATACTCAAGTGGTAACATGCAAACTGAACCATTAGTATTTGTGGATACCATTAGTCCCAAAACCATGAGAACCTGAGCAGTAGTCAAGGATGGGACCTGAATAATTAGAACTGCCCGCCTCAAAGTCTGAATCCTGTCTGGTGAGAGAGAAACTATGGATTCTGCAGTGCCTAAGTGATAAGAGAATTCTCTGGATGGCTGAAGACCTGCTTATGGAAATTCCCAAAGGGAAGCTAGAAGCCAGTCGTCCAGATAAGGGAAAACTCTGAAACCCAGAAGACATGCATGAACCACTAGAATGGCCATGCACTTGGTACACACCTGGGGTCTGTGTAGAGCTTTGAATTGGTAAAAGCTGGCTCCCAGATGGAAGTTCTAGGACTCTCTATCTTTAGGTGACAGCATCTTGGAGATCCACCAAGCACATCCAATCATTTGCACAGAAATGAGGCAAGATCAAGCTGCATAGTGACCACTGTATTGGGTCTTCTGTACATACTTGCTGAGGTGGCAGAGATCCAACATGGGCCCCGGGATCCTGATTTTTTTCTTGAGAGCCAGAAAGTATCCTGAATAAAAAGCCTGAGATACCCTGATCTGGTGGGACCTCCAAGATGTCTCTTTTGGAGAGCATCAAGGTGATCTTTTTACCCTACTTTTGCTCAACTCATGAAACAATCTACCAATGGCTTATTCAGTTTTGGGGATGTCAGGAAAAAGGGTATTAAACAGCCTCTGAATATGATCCCTTTGACCCATACGTCTTGCATGATTGCCCCCCATGCAGCTGGGTAAGGAAATAAATGACCCAACTACCTCCAGAGGGGAACAGTCAGGCAAGCCATTCAGAAATTGGTGTTGCCTGTCAGAAACTGGCCAGAGTTTCCCTGCTCTTGTGGACCTCCTTTGCTCTGGGCCTGTGTCCTTTAAACTAGCAGCCTCCGCCATGTCTGTCCCTGTCAGAAGATTAATCAAACTGCTGAGGATTGCTTTTTTCTGAACCAGAGTGACCGGTGCTCTTTTTGTTCCTAGTACACCATCTTTGGAGGGCCTTGACCATCACCTGAACAGCAGAAAGCATCTTGCCATCTTGTTTTCCGTTCTGCATTTTCTGTTTCAAGGATGGACCAAACAATTAAGATTCATCAAATGGTACATTTGTGAAGAATGCTTTAATATGGCCTGCAAAAGTCACTGGGGCAAAGATGCACTCCTGTGAGTGTTGCCCTTCAGAGGAGATGTTAAACACAGGACCCCATCTGCTCAAGTAATAATAAGGCAATACGACATTAAATGAATTAATATTAATAAGACAATAAAACTTGCTTTGCCAAGTTGGTGGTAAGGTCAGGTGGATTTAAAAGATCCCATGGCACCTATCAAAGACAGTAGGGGACGTTCACCGATACCCTGACTAAATTTCCCCTAGTAGTATAAATACCACCACAGGTCTCCCCTGAAAAGAGGCTACTAGCCTAGTGGGACTAACAGTCAAAGGATAAATTACAATCAAATGAAAATGATGCAAGATACCAACAGACACTGAAACTGATATTCTACTTAAGTTTCTCAGGTTTGCAGTATTTTTTGGCATTCCTAAACTACATTCTCAGCAATTTCCCTTACCCTTCAGGTCTACTGTTTCAGCTTCTGGTAGTGTAATCGTCAGAATATCCATTTTTCTGGATTCCGTTTTTAATCCCCTGGTACAAAAGCTGACTAGTTATGTTAAAGATTCTTGGGATTTTTTTGGATTCTTTAAGAACATTCCAATTTGGTAGTAGTCAGCCTACCCAATTCATTTTGGATGTGAACTCTTTGTACACTAGCATTTCCTATTGGGAAAGGTTTAGAGTTTTTAAGATAAACTGTTAACCAAGACACATTTTACTGTTATGATCAATACCTTATTTCTATTAATGCAAGTTAGTTTGTAAAACAATTTTGTTTTATGTTTAATGGCAAATATTATCAGTAGTTGAGAGGTATGGCAATGGGTGCTACTGTGGCACCTTCATTTTCCAATTTAGATATGGGCTGGTGGGAACTTCAAATTTTTTTAAACATATCTGTTTTTATAAAATGTTTGTAGATTTTTTTTTTAAATCACTGATGGTTCATCTACCGATACTGATCAGTTTGTTATTGATATAAATGATATCATGGTAAATTTGCTAGAAGGATTTATTGTAAAATTTGTTTTACAAAAAGCTATCTGCATTAATCTAGTGGACATCCTGGTTGTATTAACAACATACCTTGGGAACGAATGATTAGACTATCTAGACTTACAATAAATGGCGACATTTTTTGAAGCTCTCAAGGAATTGGCAGAGATGCTTTGTCTCAGGGAGTATAATAGACAAATTAGAAGCTACTGCAGACGAAAATTAAAAACAAAGAAGTGATTTGTTTCCTTCAATATTGCTGACAGGTATTCCATGTAACAATAGTTATGACTACAAAAATGCATTCCAATCAAAGTAATCACAACCCGGAGTTAATGCTCGACAACGCACAGCCAAAATTAAACAAATAAGCGTGCAAAACAATGAAGAGGTAGAGATTACAATAAGGCAGTCCCATACACAATGCTAGTAACAATCGTGAAAAAATAGTTGCTCAACGAAAATGAAACCAACTGATGTAGAAAGCAGGTTTATTAAAAATAGCTTCATCAGACCTTAGTACATATAATCTAACATACATAAGAGTTTAAATACTTAATGGACATAAAAAACGCGGGAATCACAATCAATCAACTTAAAGCCGTATCACAATAAAATAGTTTCAAAAGCTATTGGGACACTGCAAAGCACTCCAATAGTTCATTTAGAAACATCTGTAAAAAGTGACATCACACACAAAGAAAACACACAAAAAAAATAACATATCATAATATCTGTTAAAATCACATATGGCACTTCAATCTTCTCATTTTCAAAAACGGTCTCAAAGGGACCTTGCCATTTAATCCAGGTGCTCTATCGGATCTAAATTTGATGATCCAATAGGTCTCCCTTGTTTCAGTGTATGTCTCGATGTCTCCCCCCCTATGATTCCTATGGACCAACTCTAAAACCCTAAATTTAAAACCATGACTAGCTCCAGCAGCAAGAACATGCTTAGCCAGAGCATTGAATGCATTACCCTTCCTAATGTGATATACATGCTCACGAATCCTGTCTCTAAGACAGCGATTAGAACATGCTATACAGGAAGCCATATATACAACATCTTTAGTCATGCAGTTGGCACTAGCACTAAAAACATGATTCATAAGCCCTAGTGGATGTATAAACACGGGGTCAGTCAAAATGAAAGAACAAAAGTGACAATTGTTGCATGGTGCTGTGTGACGGGGACCCAAGGTATCATTCAATGGGGTGGTTCTAGGATAGCACAATAGATGTTTAAGGTTCTTCTTATTCTTATATACAAATCTGGGTTTGTCACCCACTATGTTCTTAATCTTAGGATCAACCTGTAAAATATGCCAATGTTTTAAAAAGATATCCTTGATCATACCAACATCCTTGGTATAATACATAGGAAAAATGACAGATGGATCAGATCCACTAGCATTCAACCCAGTGTCAACTGCCATATACTGTTCATGAGCCCCTTCAGAAAAATATGGTTTAGCTGAATCTCCCCTATGATGAAAGAGATCTACAAAACCAGATGTAAGATCATTGGAACTGTAGCCCCTAGCTGTCAATCTACCACTTAGGTCATCCAAACCAGATCTAAAGGCAGAATCAATGGGGGTGTATCTAGATACCCTCATGGTTTGCCCACTAACAATGTTCTTATATACATAGCCCGGATGCATGCTATGTCGATGCAACAATGCATTTCTGTGGCAGGGTTTACGGTATAATCCAGTGTTGATCATTCCATTGGCCAACCTCTCAACATAAATATCCAAAAAAGGGATTCTTAGTTCAGATCTATCAACAGAAAATCGCAGGAAATTTTTCTGAAGGGGCTCATGAACAGTATATGGCAGTTGACACTGGGTTGAATGCTAGTGGATCTGATCCATCTGTCATTTTTCCTATGTATTATACCAAGGATGTTGGTTCGATCAAGGATATCTTTTTAAAACATTGGCATATTTTACAGGTTGATCCTAAGATTAAGAACATAGTGGGTGACAAACCCAGATTTGTATACAAGAATAAGAAGAACCTTAAACATCTATTGTGCTATCCTAGAACAACCCCATTGAATGATACCTTGGGTCCCCGTCACACAGCACCATGCAACAATTGTCACTTTTGTTCTTTCATTTTGACTGACCCCGTGTTTATACATCCACTAGGGCTTATGAATCATGTTTTTAGTGCTAGTGCCAACTGCATGACTAAAGATGTTGTATATATGGCTTCCTGTATAGCATGTTCTGCGTACTATATTGGCAAAACAAATCGCTGTCTTAGAGACAGGATATGTATATCACATTAGGAAGGGTAATGCATTCAATGCTCTGGCTAAGCATGTTCTTGCTGCTGGAGCTAGTCATGGTTTTAAATTTAGGGTTTTAGAGTTGGTCCATAGGAATCATAGGGGGGGAGACATCGAGACATACACTGAAACAAGGGAGACCTATTGGATCATCAAATTTAGATCGAGACCGTTTTTGAAAATGAGAAGATTGAACTGCCATATGTGATTTTAACAGATATTATGATATGTTATTTTTTTGTGTGTTTTCTTTGTGTGTGATGTCACCAGATGTTTCTAAATGAACTATTGGAAGTGTCCCAATAGCTTTTGAAACTATTTTATTGTGATAAGTTGATTGATTGTGATTCCATGTCCATTAAGTATTTAAACTCTTATGTATGTTAGATTATATGTACTAAGGTCTGATGAAGCTATTTTAGCGAAAGCGCTCACCTCCGTTGCAATAAACCTGCTTTCTACATCAGTTGGTTTCATTTTCGTTGAGCAACTATTTTTTCACGATTGTTACTAGCATTGTGTATGGGACTGCCTTATTGTAATCTCTACCTCTTCATTGTTTTGCTCGTAAGCAGTACGTTTATTTGTTTACAAAAATGCATTTGTTTTACAAAGGACTGTAGATAGTTCAAGTGTCAGGAATGTAATATTAGATACTTGGAAGATTTTGAAAGGTAATCCTGATTTGCGTAAAATGCTTAATTCAGGTCCAACATTTCTATATAAGAAAGTGGGGACTATAAAATAATTTTTAGAAAATGACAACACAAAAGTACATAATCTAGATAGAAATAAATTAAAGGATATGTATAAAATGTGTTTTTTTGTAATGTTTATAATTTTATACTAGACGGACCTAATTTTTTTAGCACATCTACATAGATCTTTTATATCTGAACATGTGAATGATAACACTGCTGGAGGAATACATATTGCTATGTGCTCACAAAGTGATGCTTTTTATGTGGGAATGAGTACATAGTTTATTTAAACAGATTAAAGAAAATCTGTATTCCATAAAAAAACAAGGCTGCAAATCATGCATTGTACAAACATACAACAGTTTATAGTGAATTTATGATATTTTATTTTACAGTGTACCTCTAGATTGCACAGGAGGTTATCTTCTTTTTGGAAATAAAATGAAATGAAACCCTGGCAGATTAAAGTTACAAGATGTTTAATTTCTGGGTTTAAATGAGACTATTAATCAAACGTTTTTTACTAAATAGAAACTACAGGAGTTACCATTTTAAGTAGTATAATTGATTTGCGTTATATTAATGTTAGATTCAGTTCATTGTACTTGCAATGTTTAACCAAGATTTTTTAGTGTTAATTGAAGATAGGTACTTATTAGTTTAGAGCAGTTTAAAAACAACTGTTTAATGTCCAGCATTCTGGTGAAGTCCCTTGTGGATGAAAGTACTAAAAAAGTTGGTTCCTAATTTCTTCATTGGTGCCTTTTTAAGGTGATTTTTGTGTCTTAGTTTTAAATCAGGATCATGGAGTGATTCACAATGACCCATTTCAGCCACTGCCTGGAAACTATGTCTGGTTAATAGCCTTGCTCAGAGTTACACAGTATGCAAAAGGAGACCGCAATAATTGAATCCTGCTGTTCTGGAAGATTAACAAATGATAAATAAATAAATAAAATAAAATAAATTAAGCACTCAATAACAATACACTGCCTTAACTTTACAGGACAGTCAGTCTTACAAAAGATGCACTACACTGAAATAATTTAAAATACAATAGTCATTATATTGGTTTTAGGACCATAGCAAATGCATTTAATGCATATGTTCCTCACACCTACAATAAACTGAAATTATGCAAATACCTCTTTCAACTTTAGCTAATCTTAAAAATAGGGGGTCAAATGCAATAATGGCGCTGACTGCAGATTTGGGAGACTAGCTGTTATGTTCATCTATTGTTTCTAATGTGTAATCTTCTTGGTAATAAACTACAAACAATAAGGAAACGCGTTACCTCCCATCTAGTTAAAAAAAAACTAGCCACTAGATAAGTGCTGGTATCTTTACTGCCAGCACTGTCCAAGTGATATAAATGTCTAGTGAATGACCAAACTACTGGCCTGTTAGATACAGAGATGCTTCTCTCCCACATGCAGCATAGATTTCATTATGAAGACACAAACTGATAAGCTCCACTGAAATTTCTGAATAATGCTTAGGATGCTTAAGACAATGGTGACATGCCCCTGCACTGCCCCAGTAATCAAGAAGTCTCAATCCTCACCACTAACACCAGTGAGGGATGTGCACATTGGGAGGATGACAAGTACAAACACACAGTGAAGTACAATTTCCCTTAAGCACACAGATATCACAGTCAAGTCTGGGGCTGGTTTCTCCCTCTCCAGATCCCCAATAAGACTCCCCACTGGCACAGCTATAGGGTTAAGATCTCAGCAGAGTGGTAAAGCCAAAACTGCCAGCAACCTCTGTATCCAACCAGTACTTCATGTCTTTGCCCAGGTAGCTGACATACATGCACACTGAGATTTGATTTATATACAAACGTACAATACACTCCTGGGGAAGGCTGGCACAGGTTTACTAGCTATGCCCCCTTCTGTCCAGACTATAAGGTAGTACCAGCTGCCACCAACCACCCTTACTTATCAGCTACTATAAGATCCTTACCAAAGGATGACCAATTCTACTGTGTAATGTACTATTATCCAAATGGTGCGTCTAAGGCTATTTAGGAGTGGCCAATATAGGTGTCACCAAATACATATGCAAGTACCCTAAGAGCTTAAATAGATCTAAACAAACCAGCCACAATTAAAAAGGTTTAAATATATTTAATAACTAATAAAAGCACAAGACAATATTCAACAACACAATGACAGAGTTCAGAATCACAGGAAATACTTTAAAACATCATTGCAGGACAGTCTCACATAAATACAGAAAACATCTAAACTAATCTTACTTTATTCCCATCTCTAGAATACTATACCTAAATGACTTGCAGAGCCAGGCAACTGCTAATGAGGGGACACTGTCCAATCCAAAGACAAATACAAAATGCAGAGACTTTCTCTGACATATGGTTCTTAAATTAATAATGCACATTACTGCTGATTTAGCTGGATGACATCACTATTTGCACCTCTGCGTCAAAAACACTTAATTCTTAGAAGCTTGCCTGGAACTGGAAGTCATAAAAACAAAATGTTTACCTTTGAAAAACCTGTAATTATTTCTGTTTCCAGACAAAAGAAAGAATTTCTAGCTACAGGCATTCTGGCTCTTTGCTGTAGAAAACACAGACGTAAAACTCTTTACTTGTCAACTTATTTACAGAGTTTTGCAAGTTAACTATGCATGTTCCAACGTCTACCATGAAAACATAGATTTGCATAGGCATATAGTCCATATCCATTTCTGCTCTTCTTCAGCAGGGTGCACTGTGGTTACATTTTTGAAGCTCAGCACATAACATACAGTTTACTTACATTTGTAAAAAGTCTATGGATCATATTTACAATGACACAGAATTATTTATAAAATTCTAGCTAGCTGGGCTGGCAGCTTCACAAATGGTAAGATTTCTGTTCAGATTTTTAAACACCTTTAGAAAGCATTGGGCATTGTTGGACACGTAAAATCATGTCAGAGCCATCTTTGTGCTTCCAACTTGCAAGCGCGGTGGTTAAGATAATGGAAAAAACTATCCAGTTCAGTGGCATAAAAAAAAAAAAAAAAAGAAGAAAATGGGTTGATGACGTCTTCCAGCCAGGAAATCAATAGGCTGCAAGAGTCTCACTCGAGCTGGATGTTGCCTAGCTCTTTTCTAAAGACAAGAATGAAAGCTGATGAGATAAAGGAATAGGAGACACTGAGCAAGACTCGGGAGATGGTGAAAAATCGCAAATAACTAAAACTCTAAAAACTGAAAAAGCACAACGCTGAAGTCGCATGACTGCAAAATAAATGTAGCCCCATTCCCCTTCTAACCCTCCTCCTGATTCTAAAGCACCATCCTTGCCATTAGTCATTTACACTGCCTATAAATTCAGGGAATTAACAAAAACGGTATACAACAGATAAACTCTAACATGAAAGAATACCATGAAAACAGTATGGGAGCAAGCCCAACAGAACCACACACAATCTGAACTGACCATACAAGAGCCACACAAGAAATATGTCCCTAAACTGTTCATAGGATAATCTGGGTCTTCATATTCACATAATCTGATTATTGCAAAGGAAGAGCCAGAACAGGAAACAGAAGGCTTAAAAACCTACACTCAGCATTATCATAGCTGGGGGGGGGGGGTGCATGCTACTAAAGACTTCCTAGCTAAAATCGGGTCTCTAGTCTTGTTCAAAACCAGGATAAACTATATCCCTAAATGTGAATAAATGCCCTTTCATTCCTTATACCTCCTTAATTCTATATCATTCTCTTCAAGTATACCATAAGCCTGTTTTTCCCTCACTTCATATTGCAATTCCTGTTTGTATCAGACTAACTTGCCTTTAATTTCTCTACAAATGGTCTAAAATTTCTCTAAATATTAAATGAGTGGCATATACCTTTAACAGATTCTTAATGTTTTTATACTATGTTTAATTTATTATTAAACTGCAGATGTTTTTGTTTTATTTTTTGAAGATTATAAAATTGTTCTTAAAATGTTCTGTAATAATTTGTAGCTTTCCAGGTAATCAAATGTCAATAAAATAAAGTAAAATAACTTATTCCAACTGATTTAAGACATTATACAGTCTTAAATCAGTTGAAATATAAAGTACATCAGAATTAACTGCAAACTTTCTAGTAAGACTGCTCAAATAAACCACAAGGTGAAAAAGAAAATCACAACTTCTAAAAGAAATCCCCAAGTCCTCCTACAATGTCATACTTTCCCCTTAATAAAAATAACTTGCAGAAATACACAGCAACCTATTAACATTGCAAAAAAATGAACATAATAAGACATTCACACATTCTTTCGGGTATCTGCTTACCTTTACGTGAAGTAATGGGAAGCACAGCCTGTCCCGGTACTCCGAGTATAATGCATGGAACTATTCTCGGAGGAGATACCAGTTCATTGTTGGGTAACAGATAAAGCAACATCAAAAGGATAGTGCTTCATTCATGAAATCCACTCTCTTTAAGCAACTATATACTTTTTGTGGAAGCATAAGAATGAAACCTCCGAGCAAAGCAGCCTATCTACTTTGTTTCATAAGTTGAAAAGTAGAAGGTTCACACAATGACCAATACTCTCTCCACGGAGCAGACACCAAAATGTAACCTACACATTTGGAAAAAGCCAGCCATAAACTTCCATGAAACAACAAAAGGCAGTCACTTCCACTACACCCAGGTACAAGACAGACTTAAGATTTCCATTTGGACTTCATACTACAATGACAAAAAAACTGCTGGAAAGATTGTCCGGAAGAAAGATGAAAAGGTCCTTGCCGATTTATTCCATTAGGTATATGATTTTTGGAAGAAAAAGAAAAAAAAAAGGAGCTTGTTTAGAAAATGCAAAACGTAGCAGATAATGCAGAGAAAAATGTAGAAGTGGAAGTTAACCAAACCAGATTATCAGAATTTTATATAAAATTTGGTAAGGACTTATTTTTATATTCCAGCTGTGGAAATAAATGTCTGAAAAATTGGTCCCTACTAAAATGTTGAAATGCTGACACTCAGAACACTGAAAATACAAGAGAAGAGTGAATATCAAACAGTTCTTATCCTTTAATCTTGCTTTTTACAGTAAGGCATCTCCCCTCCATCCCCTGACATGGGAAACAAGCCCCCAACACTTCCCAGAACTTTTATACACAAAGTCCGAGATTGCCATTTCTTGAAATATTCCATTGTGTCCGAGGTGTGGCAATCTTTCACTTAGTGACCATTTAGTATCCATATACTGGGACTCTGCACTGCGAATCCTGACATTTTAATTTATCACCATGAAAAATGCTAGTAAAAGGAAAACAGGAAAGTGTGTTTATTCCAAGTAAAACACACCACTACATAACATAGCGTATACAAAAACAGATACTCCACAGAATTAAACAAATTAATAAAATACAAGGAAACATGCAAACAGGAATTGAAGCAAAATGAAGCACAAGGAAATTCAACTTTTGTTAACAGACAGCCGAGTAAGAAAAGTGAACAGTTTTTATTTTTTTTTGTACCCCATCTTTTGGATTTTGCTAAAAATGTTTACTGCATCATGGTCTGATGCTGAATGAAATGTGATGTTTCAAGCTAACATTACAACTGCTAAAGGATCTTGGATACCATGTGAACCACTACCAGCATAGACAGAAACTTGGTTAAACACCATCTGTAAAAGACAGCACTTCAGAAAAGAATATTTTTTTCCCTCTCTCTCTGTAGCATGAAACACAATGCACATCATAGGATTAGAACAGTGTTGTAGTCTTCTGGGCTCTCTGGCATCCAAGGATATTGCACTACAACAGGTACTGTAATGATTTACTGAGCTTAAGACACAGTTAATCTTCAGTGGCAAATACTCCAATTGTAAACACAGTTTAGCAGAATATCGTCAGATATCTGTCATAATTGTAGAATCTGTGTTTAAGGCTAATTTTATCATTTACAGTAAGCAGATCTTTTCAAGCTGAAATTAAGTCCATTTAGGGCATGAAAGGTACAAACTTCAAAATGTACCCTTCTTAACCAAATGATATATCAGTCATTTATGTCAGAGCACTTCGCACATTGTAGATAAATCGCATCTTAGCACCCCCTAAAGAAATAACCCTGGGACGGAGGTATTCACAAAGCACTTCACACAAGATGCTCTCAGACAATTAAAGCTGCTCCCACACAGTACTACTGAATTTAGTGTAGTTATGTCACTGACATCGGTATCTAAATGGATTAAATATTACTCTGAGGAAACAGTTCCAATAAATTTTAAGAGAGTTTTCAGCAGTTTACAAAGCAGCTCAAGACAAAAGGGAAGAAACTTGAGCTAAAACAACTTAGAACTCAGACTGAAGGTAAGGTAAGTGCCAAGAAAAACGGGTATTATGACATACCTCTAAAACCTCTTAGAACAAATAAATCCGGACAAAGCCAAAAAAAATAATGGGGGTCAAATTTTAAATACTGCTCTTTAAAACTTAGAAGGCTGCTAGAATAAAAGGTTTCCTGCTACCATGTATTTTCTGAAATATATGAAGTCTGAAACACCATTATTTAATGAATTCAATACTCAATGATTATCCAGAAAACCATACATTTTATGAGGAACACACGAGAAAAATAAGTTGAAAGTCTGGACAATTGAGAGGTACTGCCTTACGAATCGCTCACCCACTGAACATGTTAAATGATGTACAGTTCCCAATGGTACTTGGGCAGCTCTACTCAATCAAGCAAATGTGTGTTATAACCTGGCACAGGTCCAAGGAACTACGAACTTGATCAAGACACACAGACTTTCATTCATCACATGAAGCCAGGACTCCATCATTTTGAATCCTGCCATATTCACCTCCCTTACGAACACAGTCTTGTGTAGCCACAGAGCCTGCAATTTAAGCATAACATCTTACTTATACATGCATGCATGCAATTATACACACACGCACACATTTGTGTAGTGCATTTATATTATATACACAAACACACAAGTCTATACAAGATATAGCTAAATACACCAGTGTGAATTATATATTATTATATATAATATGGTGGTTAAGAGAGATGTTGTTGTGCCTTTAAATGTGTAATTGGATTGTATACTACAATGAGAGATATTTTCGCAGCAATTACCTAAACCACAAGGTCCTGGCTGCAAACTACTACAGTATAAAAGTGAGAAGCCCAGAGAGCTAGACTCAGTAAGTTAATTCCTCACTTAGGGATTCACCTGAAAGACCAAGAAGAGAGTTTAAAAGCCCAGTCGGAGCTTGCCTGTGGAATGCAACTTGTGGGAACTATTTCTTTTAAAACTGAAATTTCAGCACGAGAGAGACCTTAAGCTAAAAGAACAGCCTGTTTGCTGGAAGTGCTGGGTGAACTGAACAAATATGAATGTATAGTTTGCTTTATTTTTAAACTAAAAAGGCAAGTGGGCTAATATTCTAGTTTAACAGATTACTGCATAAACCTGTGTTTTGCTTATGTTCTGCCTCCAAGATCTTTTTGGATCTTACAAAATTATATGCACAGGTAGTTCTTTCCACCAGTGACCTGCTTACGCATCATTAAATATATCAACATCTGTCACAAAGTTTTATATGTACTTCCTATTCCCATGTATGTCATCAAAACATTTATCCACATTCTATGCAAGTCACATCACCAACCGCCGGCCAATAAAAGCACTTCTCTCAATAAGGATTAAGCCAATGTAAAACAATAACTAAATGAACAGAAAAAGAAAATAAATGTACACACACACCAAACTTTACCCCCAACCACTCCATCCTAAATAAATTTGTTTATATCAAATTACCAGGGTAGCCCCACTGATCACAAAAGACCATTTTCAGGATTACCACAGGAGAATACAGATACAATATGCAAGAAAATAAGGGGGGGGGTGAAAAGCAGTGTGTGGGTGCAAGTTAGTTGACAGTGTGTGAAAAGTGGATTACAGACTAAAGTGGCAAGTAGGGGAGTGAATGGAAAAGTACAGTTTTGTACCTACCATAAATGTAGATGTCCGATAGACATGCAACTGCAGTCATAACATATGGGTTGTCCTGCCTCAGGCAGCCCTCGGTCGGCCGGATTCCAAAGTCTGGGTCCGACGTCGGCTGATGTCGCATTTCTCTCCGACGTCAGAGCGGCTGGAGTACATAAGCATCAGCCGACGCCATTTTCTTCAGTGTTTCTTGCCCCAGATGCCAGGTGCCCTCTAAGGAAGGCTGTAATCAAATTGGAAGGAAAAAACAGGATTCCAAACAAACAAATAAGCAATAAACAGATACACCATAACAGATATCCCCAGCTAAGAGGAACAAGGATAGGAGTGGACCCAAGGCATAGAGGGGTATGGAGGGAGGGAAAATCCGACTGCAGTTGCATGTCTATCGGACATCTACATTTATGGTAGGTACAAAACTGTACTATGTCCTTCAAGAATGCAACTGCAGTCATAACATATGGGTAGAATACCATAGCTTAGCTGGGGGAGGAGGAATGCTCTAGGAAAGAGATGGTGTGGCAATTAAACCCTGCAGGACTGCCGAAGCAAAGCCTGCTCTTGATCTGGAGTATAGAGGGAGATTGTAGTGTTTGGAGAATGTATGCACGGAGCTCCATGTAGCAGCTTCTAAAATGTCCTTTGTAGGCACCCCTCTTAAGAATGCTGTAGAGGTGGCTGTAGCTCTGGTGGAGTGTGGTCTGACATTGAGTGGAACAGTCTTCCCATGGAAGGAATAACAAAATCTGATGCAATGTCCAATCCATTTTGAAATAGTCTGTTTTGAAATTGCTTTTCCTTGTACTCCAGGGGCGTAAGCTACAAAAAGTTGATCAGACTTCCTACTGGTCTTGGTTCTGTCCAGGTAGTAGCGAAGTTGTCTGTGAGTGTCCAAGGTATGTAACAGTCTTTCCCCTTTGTTTTCAGGATTGGGGAAGAAAGCAGGTAGATGAATAGCTTGATTTAAAGAAACCCTAGATACCACCTTTGGCATAAAAGTAGGGTTGGTTCTTAAGGAGACCCTGTCTCGGTGGAAGATTATGAAAGTACAGTTTTGTACCTACCATAAATGTAGATGTCCGATAGGAATGCATCTGCAGTCCTAACAAATGGGTTGTCCTGCCGTCAGGCAGCCCTTCGGTCGGCCGGATTCCAAAGTCTGGGTCTGGCCTCGGCTGGTGTCGCACTTCACCCGACGTCATAACTGCAGTTTTTCGGGTATAAAGGCATCAGCCGACGCCATTTTCCTCAGTGTTTCTTGCCCCAGATGCCAGGTGCCCTTTTAGAAGGCTAAATTTGGATAAATGCCAATGTTTCCAAATAGTAGATAGCAAACACAAAAAATAAGCATGTATGTACATATATACAAACAAATACACCATAATAGATCCCCCCCCAGCTAGCTATTAGATGGGCAAATACCCTAGGAGTACCACAGAGGGGAAGGCGGGTGGGTAATCCTGACTGCAGATGCATTCCTATCGGACATCTACATTTATGGTAGGTACAAAACTGTACTATGTCCTTCAAGGATGCATCTGCAGTCCTAACAAATGGGTAGAATACCATAGCCAAACTAGGGGAGGAGGAAGAGGAGATTATGGTGTAGTTAGGATCCCTTGCAAAACGGCAGTGGCAAACCCTGCTCGGGATCTAGAGTATAAGGGTAAATTATAATGCTTGGCAAATGTATGCACGGAGGTCCAAGTAGCAGCCTCTATAATGTCCTTGGTAGCCACTCCTCGTAAGAAAGCTGTGGTAGTGGCCGTAGCCGTTGTAGAATGAGGCCTGATGTTCTCAGGAGTTTTCTTTCCATGGAAGGAGTAACAAAATCTAATGCAATTTCCTATCCACTTGGAGATTGTCTGTTTTGAAATTGCTTTTCCTTCCCTTCCTGATGCATATGCTACCAGAAGCTGGTCAGTTTTTCTATTGCCCTTGGTTCTGTCCAGGTAGTAGCGTAACTGTCTATGTACATCCAAGGTATGCAACAGTCTTTCTCCCCTGTTCTGTGGGTTGGAGAAGAATGTAGGTAGGTGAATAGCCTGGTTTAAAGACACTCTGGATACCACCTTAGGCATAAATGTAGGATTTGTTCTCATGAACACACTGTCTTGATGGAAGATCAGGAAGGGTTGTACTGCCATTAGTGCCTGTAGTTCAGAAACCCTTCTTGCTGAGGTGATTGCCAGTAGGAAAGCAGTCTTCCAGGATAAGTATTGTAATTCTGCTGTTGCTGCTGGTTCGAAAGGGGGAAGTGTCAATTTTTCTAGCACAAAGTTCAAGTCCCATGCTGGCAATGGTGGTTTCCTCGGAGGTTTTACATTTTTAATTCCTCTCAGAAACTGCCTGAGTAGAGGATGTGAGAAGACAGGGGGATCCAAGCTGTATTCTGCCGAAATAGCTGCTGCATGTATCTTGATGGAGGAATAGGACAGGCCTGTATGGAAGAGCTCTGCCAAGTACTCCAGGATGTTGGCTATGTTTACCAGTGACACATCTTTTCCCTTTGCAGTACTCCAAATTATATATCTTTTCCATTTTCCTGCGTAATTCTTTCTTGTTGAAGGTCTGCGGGCCTCAAGGATAAGGTCTTTAACCCTTTGGGATAAATTTGGGTTAGTTGCTCTTATGTAATGTTCCAGGCAGTCAGCTGCAAAGTTTTCAGGTTTGGATGCAGGGTGTTGTAGCTGTTCTGTGTTAACAGCAATGGGATCAGGGGTAGAGTCCACATTTGTTCCCGAGACATGCTCCTCAGTAATGGGTACCAATGCTGTCTTGGCCAATCTGGAGCTATCAGAATGATCCTTGGACGTTCCTCTTTGATCTTCAATAGCACCTTGTGCATCAAAGGAAGTGGTGGGAATGCATATGCTGCCAGGTTTTTCCAACTGAATGATAGGGAGTCCACCTTCCAAGCAAGTGGGTGGTACGTCCTTGAGCAGAATTTCTTGAGTTGGTGATTGAGTGGGGATGCAAATAAGTCTATTTGTGGTAGTCCCCATTTTTTTGTGATGGCTTTGAAGATGTCCGGGTGTAGCATCCATTCGTGGGCATCCGTGGTAGTTCTGCTTAATATGTCTGCTAGGATGTTTTCTTTTCCCGGTACAAAAATTGCTTGTAACTGAATGTTGTAGCTCAGAGCCATATTCCATAGGTCCAGTGCCATCCGGCATAGAGGGTATGAATGTGTGCCTCCCTGTTTGTTGATGTACCACATAACTGTGGTGTTGTCTGTCCTTATCATCAACCTGCCTTCTTGGAGGAATGGTCTGAATGTCTGGATTGCCAATTTTACTGCCAGCATTTCCTTTAGATTTATGTGCAGGTGTAGCTGATCTTGAGTCCATAGGCCTTGTATGCACTTGTCTAGCATGTGGGCCCCCCAACCGAGGTCTGAGGCGTCCGTCGTGATGGTTTGGCTGGGTTGAGTGCTGTTGAAGGGCAAACCTGTGTTTGACTGACATGCCTGAGCCCACCATAGGAACTCTTGTTTCAGGCATGGGATTAGCGGAATTTTGGTTTCTAGGTGCCATGAAGCCCAGGGCTTGCAGAACTTTTCTTGCTGTTAGATGGTTCTGCTTTGTCAATGCCAAGAAGTAGAGAGGAAGTTGTTTTTGTTTTTCTACAGTTAGGAATGCCATCTGCTTTGATGTGTCCAGCTCTGCACCTAAAAAGGTTATTCTTTGGGATGGTATCAGCCTTGACTTTTTTATATTGACTGTATATCCCAGGGCTTGCAGTAAGTAAATGACTCTTTGCAAGTCTTCTGTTAGCTTGTTTCTGTTGTCCGCTTGTATCAGGCAGTCGTCCAGGTATGGATAAATTTGGATTCCTTGAAGTCTGCAATGAGCGATTACTGATGCCAGGCATTTCGTGAACACTCTGGGCGCAGTAGATAAGCCAAAGGGCAATGCTGAGAATTGATAATGCTCTGATCCTGCAAGAAATCTGAGGTATCTTCTGCAACTTGGTCGTATGGGGACGTGCAGGTATGCCTCCTTGAGATCTAGAGTCACCAGCCAAGACTCCTTGCCCAGCATGGGAAGAAGTTGCTGTAGGGTCAGCATTTTGAATTTTGGAACAATGAGAAATGTGTTTAAAGCGGACAGGTCGAGAATAGGCCTCCAGTTTTTCTCTTTTCTTGGTACCAAGAAGAGTCTGGAATAAAATCCCTTTCCTTGTTCCATAGATGGTACCTTTTCCACAGCTCTCATTCTTACTAATTGAGCTATTTGTTTTAGAGCTTCTGTCTTTTGATTTGGTGGTAGGTTTGGCATTCCTCTTTTTCCTGGTAGAGTATGGAAATGAAACCTGTAACCTTGGTCTATAGTTTGCAAAATCCACTTGTCCCTTGTGATGTAGTGCCAGTTTTTTGAAAATAAGGCTAGCTTTCCGCCTAAGGGTGCTGCCATCTGTTCCCTGGTAGGTGGTGCCAGAGCCAAGTCACTGTGATTGTCCTGTTGCCGTGGTAGTAGCTGCGTCTGTGCCTCGCTGGTTGTTGCCCTGCCACTGGCGTCCCCTGTAGGCACCTCCCCTGGATTGATTTCTGCCTCTTGAATGCCTATTCCTGCCTCTTTGTGCTTTAGAGGAGTCTGGAAAGGACCAATTTTTGGAGGGCCAGTTCCTGCTGAACCTTGGAGGTTGGACCTGTAAGAAATCTTTCACTGTTTGCACAGACTTAGCCTTTTCTTCCATCTTCTTCAGTACCTGCTGAACAGGAGAACCAAATAAATTGACCTTATCCATAGGAGCATCTAATAGTTTTGATTTAACATGATCCGGCAAGGCCTGTTCTTTCAACCATGCATGCCTTCTGATAACTGTGCCAGTCATGGCTGATCTAAAGGAAGCCTCCAGTGCATCATAGCCGCATTTTAAAGAATGGTTACTAACCTGCTGAATGTTATGCACCATTTCCAGAACATATTTCTTATCTAAAGATTCATCAGAGGACAGTTTCTTAGTTAACTGATCAAGCATAAACTCCTGATACTGGATCATATGAAACTGACAGTTCAATGCCCTAGCTGACAGAGTAGCAGAAGTGTATACTTTTTTACCCCATCTCTCTAAGGACCTGGATTCCCTTTCAGAGGGGAGGGGATTTTTAACAGAGGTAGAAGCTACTGCTTTAGGCCCCTGGGAGATAGTCTCGGGATCTGCAAAGGGAGCCTTGTATAAATGGTGATGTGTGTCCGGGACCCTGTAGAACCTATCGGGCTTAGCAGGGGCTGGAGGTAAAGTATCAGGAGCAGTACTAGCATCATTAAATGCATCATCTACAACAGAAAGAACTGGAGATATAGCTAAAGGCCTATGTTGTGGCAAATGCAAAAAGGTCCTAAGCCTTTTCCTGGAGTCTGAGAAATCTTGGCCCTGCCACTGAAATTGTTCCCTCATGGCATGTAAGGTTTCCCCAAAGGAAAATTCCTCAGGTGGAGAGGCAGAAGGAATCGACTCTTCAGCATCAGAGTCTTCGTAAGGAGAGAAAGGAGCCTCTGGATGGTCTGTATTTTCTGAATCATCAGATGAATCATCCGTGGACACTGGCTCAGGGGGCTCTGCTCTAGGTCTCTTTTCTGGAGGAGGTTGAGAGGCCCTGTCTGGATGAGGTTGGGATCCCCTTATTAAAGAGATGAGATCCTCTGCCAGAGAAAGCATTTGGGAACTGGAGCTGGGCCTGTGAGAGGGGGGCTTAACAGGCACAGACTTAGTAGATTTGGCTGCTTTAGCCCTGGCAAAGGCCTTAATGGACATGGCTGCAGGAGGCCTAGCAGCACCACGTGCAGGGGTTGAAACATCCAAGGGAATAGTGTCCGATAATTCCTGTGAAACCACAGCAGCAGGCTGAATTTCAGAGGCCGATTCTACCAGGTTAGAAGAGGCCCCGGTAGAAGGCATGGATTCGGCTGAAGTAAGTACCGGCCGAAACAGAGACACTCGCGGTTTGCTTAACCGCGGTTTCGGCCGAAACCGCGGACCGCGAGTGTCGGTCCTTATCTTTGCGTTTTTTGGCAATTTGTGTAGTCGGAGGATCCGACGGCATAATATACGCAAAATCAGTGCCGAAAAACTGCTCAGCAAACTCCGACTGACGTCTAAGCGTCCGTCGGTTAAAAGAAGCACAGGCTAGACAAGCTGCTACTTCGTGGTCTGGGCCTAAACAAGGTAAGCAGTAAGAGTGGAAATCTTTATGAGGTATTTGTTTCCCACAAGTTAAACAGTTATTCACTTTTTCTGACATCGGCTGAGGCTAGAAAGAGTCCCCAACGGGGTACTTAGCTTTTTAGAAGTCTTCGAAGTAGTATTCGGTAGTAGTAATCTCTGGATCTGACCGACCGGCACTTGCGAACAGCTTCTGCTTTGGGCGCCACGCGGCAAGAAAGACTGAGGAAAATGGCGTCGGCTGATGCCTTTATACCCGAAAAACTGCAGTTATGACGTCGGGTGAAGTGCGACACCAGCCGAGGCCAGACCCTAACTTTGGAATCCGGCCGACCGAAGGGCTGCCTGACGACAGGACAACCCATTTGTTAGGACTGCAGATGCATCCTTGAAGGACATCGGTGGTATTGCCATTAGGGCCTGTAATTCTGAAACCCTTCTTGCTGAGGTAATTGCCAACAGGAAAGCTGTCTTCCATGAGAGGAATTGTAAATCCACTGAAGCTGCTGGTTCAAAAGGAGGTAGAGTCAGTTTTTCTAGGACAAAGTTGAGGTCCCAAGCTGGCACTGGAGCCTTTCTTGGTGGCTTAATGTTCTTGATTCCCCTAAGGAATTGCCTTAGCAAAGGGTGTGAAAACACAGGCGCATCAGTGTTATATCTAGCTGAAATAGCTGAAGCATGTATCTTTATGGAAGAATATGAGAGTCCATTCTGAAGCATATCTGCCAAATATTCCAGGATGAGTGGGATGTTCAATAGTGATGCATCATGACCCTTGCTGGTGTTCCAAATGCTGAATCTCTTCCATTTTGCCAAGTAAACCTTTCTGGTGGATGGTCTTCGAGCTTCTGTTAGTATCCGCTGAACTTCCTTGGGGAGAGATAGATTTAGGTTATTCATGGGATCTCCCAGGCTGTCAGCTGCATTGTCTGAAGGTTTGGATGCACTGTTTTGTAGTTGTGCTGAGTCAAAAGTAGGGGCCATTGGGGAAGGGCCCACTTCTTGTTGTGACATATGCTCCGTAGTAGCGGGTACCAGTGTTGTCTTGGCCAGTCTGGAGCTATTAGGATCCCCTTGGGTCTCTCTGCTTTGATCTTCAGTAATACTGTGGTCATCAGTGGCAGAGGTGGGAATGCATAGATTTTTAGGAAGTTCCAGTTGAATGAAAGAGCATCTATTTTCCAAGCTTGTGGATGGCATGTCCTTGAACAGAATTTTTGCAGATGATGGTTGAGGTGAGAGGCAAATAGGTCTACTTCTGGCCTGCCCCATGTCGAGGTGTGTTGTGTGAAGATCCTTGGGGGTAACCTCCACTCGTGAGGATCTATGAAATTCCTGCTTAGGCTGTCTGCCAGCACATTGTCTTTGCCTGGAACAAACTGGGATTGTAAGTGTATGTTCAGGCTCAGTGATTTTTCCCAAAGATTCATTGTCAGCCTGCAAAGGGGGTAGGAATGGGTGCCCCCTTGCTTGTTTATGTACCACATAACAGTGGTGTTGTCTGTCCGTATCAGTAAATGGCCTTGTTGTAGTTGTTGTCGAAAGGCCTCGATGGCATGCATTACTGCCAGCATTTCTTTTTGGTTTATATGCAGATGTGTTTCCTTTTGAGACCATTGCCCTTGTATGCATCTGCCCTCCATATGCGCCCCCCCATCCAATGTCTGAGGCGTCTGTTGTCATGGTCTGTGTTATATGAGGTTTTTTGAATGACATACCTGTGTTGGCCTGGCTTACCGAGGCCCACCATAGGAATTCCTTTTGTAGGCATGGAATGAGGGGTATGGTTGCCTCTAAGTTGTTGTTGTGTTGAGACCATAGGCTTTTTAAGTACCACTGAAGCTTTCTCATGTGTAGTCTTGGCAATGGAACCAGGAGAATGCAGGATGCCATGTAACCCAGGGCCTGTAGGAATCTCCTTGCAGTCATCTGGGTGAGTTTTGCCAAACCCTTGAAATAATGAGTTAACTTTTCTTGCTTGTCTTCTGGCAGGTAAGCCATTTGAGAGGCTGTGTCCAGATTGGCTCCTAAGAAGGTTATTTGTTGGGATGGTTGAAGTCTTGACTTTTGAAAGTTGACTGTGTATCCCAGAGCCTGAAGTAATTGTATGCCATAGTTCAAGTTTTTTGTCAACATCAGTTTGTCGTCCGCTTGTATCAGGCAGTCGTTCAGGTACGGGTAAATTTGGATCCCCTGGAGCCTGCAATGAGCAATTACTGAAGCCAGGCATTTTGTGAATACTCTGGGCGCAGTAGATAAGCCAAATGGCAATGCTGAGAATTGATAATGCTCTGGCCCTGCAAGAAAACGGAGGTATCTTCTGCAGCTGTGTCTGATAGGGACATGCAGGTATGCCTCCTTGAGGTCCAGAGTAATCAGCCAAGACCCCTTGCCCAGCATGGGAAGGAGTTGCTGTAGAGTCAGCATTTTGAACTTTGGTACTATGAGAAAAGTGTTTAATGCGGACAAATCCAGAATTGGTCTCCATTGAGTTTCTTTTCTTGGCACAAGGAACAGTCTTGAGTAGAACCCCTGGCCTTGCTCTTGTTGTGGTACTCTTTCTATTGCTTTTATCTGAGCCAGCAGTGAAATTTGCTTGATAGCCTCTGCCCTTTGGTTTTGTGGTAGGTTTGGCATGCCCTGTTTTCTGGGTAAGGTGTGAAAATGGAACCTGTAACCATGGTCTATAATGTCCAAAATCCATTTGTCTTTTGTCAATCTGTGCCAATTGTCTAAAAACAGAGATAATTTTCCGCCCAAGGGCGCTTCTGTTTGCTCCTTGGTTGGCGGCTGTAGAGGAAAGTCATTGAGATTGTGTCTGAGGGGCGGGGGAGACCCCTGTGTCACTTCTTTGGTTTGCTGGCTGCCATTGTCGTCCCCTGTAGGGACCTCTGTATTGTCCTCTTCCTCGGCCACGCCTGTTTTTACCCCTTTGAAATTTTTCAGTATTAGGAAAGGACCAGTTTTTTGAAGGCCAATTCCTGCTGAATCTGGGGGGCTGAACCTGGAGGAAATCTTTGACCGTCTGAACTGATTTTACTTTTTCCTCGATGGACTTTAACACATCTTTAGCATTAGCACCAAAAAGCTTGTTCTTTTCCAAGGGTGCATCCAGAAGTTTTGCCTTAACATGATCTGGTAGAGGTTGTTCTTTTAACCATGCATGTCTGCGAATAACTGCCCCTGTCATAGCTGCCCTACATGAAGCTTCCAATGCATCATATCCACACTGCAGAAAGTGATTGCTGACTTGCTGAGAATTATGTACAGCTTCCTGCAAAGACTTCCTGTCTAAAGGGTCAGGAGAGGCCAATGTTTTCTGTAAATCATCCAACAGGTAATCCTGATATTGTAACATATGAAAAAGGCAATTCAAAGCTCTCATAGATAAAGTGGTGGAGGTGTACACCTTTTTCCCCATCTCTCTAATGACCTAGCTTCCCTGTTGGAAGACAAAGGATTTTTAGAGGTGGAAGATGAAACACCCTTAGGTCCCTGAGAAATAGTTTCTAAATCAACAGTATGGGCCCTGAACAAATGGGAATGTGTGTCTGGGACCCTGTAATATCTGTCTGGCTTGGCTGGAGCAGGAGGAAGAGAATCAGGGGTAACACTGGAGTCCGAATATAGATCATCCAAAACATCAAGCACAGGAGGAATAGCTAGGGGCCTGTGCTGGGGCTTTTTAAGGAAGGTTGAGGCTTTCTGGAATCAGAATATTCCTGGCCTTGCCACTTGAAATGTTCCCTCATGGTATGCAGAACTTCCCCAAAAGAAACATCCTCAGGAGGGGAGGCCGAGGGAATGGAATCCTCTGCATCAGAGTCCTCATAGGTCTGAAAGAGGTCTTCCTGGCCCTCTGAGTGGATAGAGTCCTCAGAGTCTTCATCTGTAGGGATAGGTTCAGAGGGATCAACCCGGGGCCTCTTATCTGGAGGAGGCTGGGATGCTCTCTCAGGATGGGCCTGTGAACCTCTAATCATGGAAATTAAGTCTGCGGCCATAGACATGATTTGTGTCTCAGGAGTAGTTTGAGTCAAGGTTTTTGCTGTAAGGTGCTTAGTCTTGCTGGCTGCCTTAGCCCGAGTGTAGGCCTTAATAAACATGGCCATAGGAAGCCTGGCAGCTCCACGTGCAGGAGTGACCTTATCTACAGCAATGGTCTCAGGCAATTCCTCGGTTTCAGTTTCCGGAGGAAAATCTATAACTGGCGTCGGATCTGGTATCGGAGTCGTCGGTATTGCGGTGTCTTCGGTTCGGAGCGGTGGAATAACCGTCTCAGAGGGAACCGGAGCACTCGCGGTAGGTTTTGGCGTGGAGTCGGTGGTAGACGCAGGCCGAGGATGTCGGTCCCGGTCTTTTCGTTTCTTGGGCGTTTGCGATGTCGGAAGCTCGACGGCATTGTATACGCAAATTTTTCGCCGAAAAAGTCTTCAGTGAACTACGCCCGACGCCTTGCGCTTGTTGAAGCGAGCACATGCGACAGGCCGAGACGTCGTGGTCTGGGCCAAGGCAAGGAAGACAGTAAGAGTGGAAATCCTTATGAGGTATTTGTTTACCACAAGACAGACAATTATTAACTTTTTCAGTAATTTCTGACATCGGCTGAGGCAAGAAAAGGTCCCCAACGGGGTACTTAGCTTTTTTGATGACTTCGGATTCGAAGAATACAGGAGCTGACCGACCGGCACTTGCGAACTGCTTCTGCTTCGGGCACCGTGCGGCAAGAAAGACCGAAGAAAATGGCGTCGGCTGATGCTTATGTACTCCAGCCGCTCTGACGTCGGAGAGAAATGCGACATCAGCCGATGTCGGACCCAGACTTCGGAATCCGGCCGACCGAGGGCTGCCTGAGGCAGGACAACCCATATGTTATGACTGCAGTTGCATTCTTGAAGGACATCTGGAAGAAATTACATGATTTGGCCAGAGGGGAGCAATAAATTGAAAATACTAGGTTGTCTTAAGTGGGGGGGCAGATTACCACAGTTTTAGTTTTAATGCAAGACTTGAAAAGCTGTGGTCTTGAGCACTGTTTGAGTTTGTAAAATTTGTCTTGAGGGGGTTTGTCCTCATAGGTTGTAGTTGTGGGATCTGGTGGCAAGCTTAGCAGCTACAGCACAAAAGGTTTCTAGGCGTAAACATTTAAAAACTGAGACCCTAGAGAAAGACCAGCTCCTCAACTGGAAGCCATCTAGCTTTCCTTATAGTTTGACAATGTTCTTGGCAAGAAGAGAGACTGATCAAACACTGCAAACAATATCTTCTTTCAACAACTCTGGTATTTTTTTTTTTTTTTGTAGCAGTTGCTATGAAAGGCAGCTGAAACTCGTACATAAACTCTGACCTTGCATAAAATGGGAAGAGCACAAAATAAAACTATTCAATCAGAAATTAGTATTACCAAAAAGACAGAGCTGATCCTTCATAACTGAAGGATTAAACAACTTAAAACAGAGCAAAACTATGAAACTAAGAATTCTAACAAAAGCCTCATGACTGCTAAAATACAAAATCCTTACCAGATGTTTAAAAGAAAAAAAAAAAAAAGCACACACACACGACCAAAAGCAGAAAGCCACCCACCATGACACAGTCCATAAGAACTTAGGGAAACTATGTAAAGATCTATTCAGCAGCTATATTATATACAGTATAAATACATGGGGAAAAGTAATACCACAAAATGAAATGTATACAAGTGTAGAATTTCAGTTTGTACAGAAATATCAAAATGAAATCTGACATATTGCCTTGAGGTTTGCCTATTCAACCAGTTTCACAAATGCATGTGCACGTCTTCATTGTGCAGGTGCTCTCTAAAGGTTTCCCAGGTCTGCCGCTTTTTTACTTCACTTGGGAAATGGTCTCATATGGTAGATCCTATCCTGGCAGAGGGCTTTCTCCCAGTGCTGTTTTGAAGAGAGGCTGGGCTACACACGAGGTTCTCACCTTGATTAATTTTGAAAGTATAAGCTTGTTCTTTTAGTAGTTTTTCTTCAGGGGTGGGCAATAACTTTGTAACTTTACTAATTAAAATAATAAAACTTAAGAGAAGGGCTGCCTTGTTTGAAATTATTTTTTTGTACAGGTTAAACAATGATGCATCAACCATTACTTCCAAACTCCTTTACAACACTTGGGATGGAAATGGCATATAGCCATGTTTGGGATGGCACTTGGGAATGAGAAAAAAAAAAAACAAAAACAAAGCAAAGCTAGAAATTTAGCCAAGTTTTACTGGCCTGTTAAAAAAATTTTGAGAGCTTCTGTGCAGCTTGCCCTCTATGTCAAAATACAGCAAATCCAGGGTTCAGAAGTCCTGAAACCTATGCAAGTCCCATTCCAGCAGGCAGCCACAGATGATGTAGGTCCATCAACAAAGTTAAGTAATAGCCACCCATACAGTGCAGTGATTAGTTAATTATGCCACCAAGTTTCCTGAATCAGTACTAATGTGAAAGCCATTGCTAAGCCAGTCAAAGACCTATTGCTGTTTTTCTCCATAGCAGACATTACCAAAGAAATACTCATGGACTACAAATCCCACAAATGTCAAGGGTAACGCACAAGTTTTGCCAGTGTTTAAGTAAAATAGTTGAAAACTCCAGTGTACCTCTCTCAAACCCTCTGATTACTGGCGTCCTTTAATAAAATTCAATAATCTGTGCTAAAGACGGTCATAGGACAAGATGGTAAAAACTGGGATTAGTTACTTCCCTACCCCCTTGCTAGGACAGAGGTATACCAAGCTTCAACAGGAGTTACCCCCTTGCTAGGACAGAGGTATACCAAGCTTCAACAGGAGTTACCACAAGTTACTGTATGGCAGGAATCACAGACTTGCAGCATACAGCAAAGGAGACCCTAGGAGGAGAAAACCCTGCTTAAAAGTGTGATAAGCTCACTATGCAAACTTGAAAGACAAGAGGTGAAAACTGTTACGCCAATAGCTAAGGAGGATATGCAAAGGGTAACAGAGGGAGACCATCACACTCTGCTTTGAGAAAAACAGTATTAACAGCAGTATTAGTTTCCTTAGCTAAAAAAATAAGTCACAAGCAAAATGGCAAGGACCCTTTGAGGTTGTAAGAAAATACAGTGTACTACAAAATAAGAAACTGGAAATACAAGACCAGAGCAGGTATATCACATAAATGCATAGATTCCATGGATGGAAGCTTAAGCTTCTGTATTCAGCCTAAGAGCAGACAAATACGGATAGGGAGAGATCAGGGAATTCTATCCATACCATTCAAACAGATGAAATGTTGTCTAAGGCCCAGAAACCAGAAGACAATGATATGAAAAATAATGCTTAAACAAGGAGTTAACATGGAGTCCAAAAGTGAGTGGAACTGCTTTGACTGCATTGGTCCCCAAGCCAGATGGCTCCAAAAGATTTACTAATTATTTCTCAAAATGGAGAATATCCAACACTTATCCAGTGTCCAGAGTGGATGAGCTCATAGGAAAGTTAGGCAAAAGAAAGGTTTTGACCACCTTAGATGTTACCAAAGGATACTGGCAGATTTCAATCAACCCTGAAGCTGAACAAAAAGCACCATTTTCCACCACCGCAGGTTTTTTTCCACTATACTGTCTGCTGCGGTAGCATTGTCGCCTCACAGTAAGACGCTGACCGGTTCGACTCTCACCTAGAGTGTCTTCTGTGTGGAGACGTGCGTGAATGGGCATACCTTCGTTGAAGGTTGTGTGTTAGGGCTGGCAACTCAGCACGTAAAAATCAACTGCCAATCATTAGCGGACCAGAGTTCCGCTGTGGCGACCCCTAACCGGGAAAAGTCGAAAGACACAACAACAACTGTCTTATCCTTTAGATTTCAGAGTTCTTGCCACTTTTCAAAAGCTATTGGATAAAGTTACGAAAAATCATACTAGAGTCATAGCTGCATATTTTGATGCATTAATTTATTTGTAAGTTCATAAATCACACTTACACAAACTGCAAGCATAGCTAGACTCATTAAAGCAGGCAGGACTAAAGCTGACACTGTCAAAAATTAAGTTGCATGTGACAGAAACCAGATACTTACGGCAAGTGATTGTGATCAGATTACCCCTCTCAAAAACAGCCAAATTAGAAGCAGTCAAAAAGTGGCATATACACAATGCCAAACAAGTGAATGCATTCTTTTGAGTGGTAGGATACTACAGAGAATGCACACTCCAACTTTGCTACCAAAGCCTTACAAAAGGTAAGGCACCTATCCAGATAAGTGGACGGCAGTTGAATAAGCCACAGTGGTGCAGCGGTAGCATTGTCGCCTCATAGCAAGAGGTTCTCCCATTCAATTCCCGGCTGGAGCGCCTTCTGTGTGGAGTCTGAATGTCCTCCCCGCGGTCGAGTGGCATTTGAAAGACATGCATGAATGGGCGCGCCTTCGTTGAAGGTTGGGCGTCCAGCTGGCACCGTAAAAATCTACTGCCAATCATTAGCAGACAGAAGTTCCGCTGTGGCGACCCCTAACCGGGAAAAGCCGAAAGAAGAGGAGGAAGTTAATCTGAAAGCTAATTGTAGCTGCCCCCGACTGCTAAACCCTTTGCTATGCATACCAATGCATCTGACGTAGGGTTCATAGGTAGGTACTAGGCTAAAATTGGCCCCGAGGCCTATACAAGCCTAGCCAAAAAGGCTCCCTGGCTTTCGCCACCCAAGAAAATTATTTTCTTGTGCCTCTTAAGCAGTGTTGCAGAAATTTTTCCTGGGGTGAATTTTCTATTTCCCATCCAGTCGTGAAGGTTTTTCTTAAAGAGCACCAATGAAAAGCTTTGCGTGACATGAATGGGTAGTTTGTTCCAGAGTATGGGAAGTCTCTGGGACAGGAATCTATCCCTCCAGCATGTTCTGTTTATTGTGGTGACAAGGTTTAGGTCCCTGGAGCGTGTGGTTCAGACAGCTTGGGATTGCTAAGTGTAGCATGTCCAACAGCTCTGGGTTTGACATAACTTTGTATGTTAGGCAGAGATCACCTCTGAGTAGGCGATATGCAGAGTAGAGCTGGCGGTTTTTTTTTTTTAGACCGTCTGCGTATGGCATCTGAGGCCGGTAAGCCTCAGAGTGAGGTATTTCTATGGCCTTTCCAATTGTTGTAGGTGTCTTGTGAGATACATGCCAAACGAGGCATTGTACTCTATAATGGGTATGATGAGGGATGAGTAGAGAACGATGACCTTTTTTTCTAGTAGTGATGAGGTGTGCCATGTAGAAGGATTTCCTGACTACTGTGGCGATGTGGTTATCAAAGGAAAGACTACTGTCCACATGTGTTCCTTACAAGTCTCTCATCATATTTTCAGTGTTTAGTGAACTACCACCTATGTGGCAGTTCATGGGTACCGAGTTTTTCTCAAAGGGGATGACTGTGCACTTCTTGGCATGGAGCTTGAGGCCATGACCGACACCAAGCATCTGTCTCTGTGAGGCCCTTTTGTAGAATGTCAACATCATTAGGTGATTCTATTATGGCTCCCAGTTTGCAGTCATCTGCGAACTGTGCTGGCCAAAGACCTTCTGTGTTGGCTTGTACTTCAGAGAAGTAGATACCGAACAGGAGTGGACCCAAGACCAAACCCTGTGGTACTCCACTAGTCACTGGTCTGAAGTCAGACTTGGAGTCGGTTACTTTTACTGTGTGGGTTCTGTCAGTAAGCCAGTTGGCCACCCATCTTGTGACATAGGGATTTATGCCCAGTTTAGTGAGTGTATCGATAATTCCAGAGTGGAGGATGGTATCAAAAGCCTTGGTGAGGTAAAGATAGGCTGTGTGCACTACCTTATCCTTGTCTATGGCTCTAGTGACTGCTACAGAGAAGTCAATCAGGTTTAGTAGACATGATTTATCTTTTACATAACCAAACTGAGTGGGGTCCAGGTTTGGAGGTTACCTATGTCTGTTTATAGGCTCGAACAGGATACGTTCCATGGCCTTGCAGACCAGGCTTGTCAGGCTAATGGGGCGGTAGTTTCCAGGGTTCGTGGTGGCACCCCCTCTGTGAAGTGGGATAACCATCGCTGTGTGCCATTCAGTAGGCACATAGCCTGAGGTGAGGTGATGAGATTGTACATGGTACTTAGGTTGGGTGCCAGTTCGTTCTGTAGTTCATGCAGTATGCAGCCTGGGATGTTGTCTGGTCCCATAGATGGTTGTGTTCTTGGCTTTGGAGAGTGTGGTCTACTTGTTCATCTGTGATTACAGGGGCTTTGCATTCTTCCGGTATTAAGATGGGTCCTTCGGAGGGCGAGAGGGGGGTAAAGACATCACTGAACCTATCTGCCAGCATGTTGGCAATATCGGTTGGTTCTGTATATTTAGTGTCATTGTGCTGTAGCTCAGAGCAGATCCGAGTATTGCCATCGAGATTCTTGACATAGCTATAGAATGCTTTGTGGTTGTCTTTGGAATCAGTTCTTCTTTCGGCTTTTCTCAGGTTAGGTGG
Source organism: Protopterus annectens (assembly GCF_019279795.1). Classification (NCBI taxonomy): domain Eukaryota; kingdom Metazoa; phylum Chordata; order Ceratodontiformes; family Protopteridae; genus Protopterus; species Protopterus annectens. Next base: position 91,076,850 of record NC_056728.1, read on the forward strand.
TCGAAAGGTGTGGTATGAATTATAGCCTGGTAATGCAGGGGTGCTCTGTGGAGCGTTGAACCAGGTCTCTGTGACTGCATAGATGTCAATGTTCTCCAATTTAAGGAGTGCCTGTGTTATCTTAGGAATTAGGCAAGGAGGAGCACTGAAGTGCTGTCTAATTAAGAAGCCAAATACAGCAGACACAACCATACTCTACCAAAGAAAGAATGTCTTGCTATTAACTAACACTCGGCTGATGAAGTTCTTATTGCAAATTTTAACTTTGTACTAGAGTGCATACTTGGAACAAAAGCGCTTATTATCGCTTGTGGATTTTACCATTAAACTGCCTGGATTTGTTCCTCCTGTCTGTGACTATTTTTCATTATGAAAAGACTAATCTACTCATTTGGCAAAAAGATTTAGTGCCTGCTTGTACGAGTCTTCTACACATGACTACCATGACTAGCCCCCCTTCCTAATGACGGCAGACCTTAGAGCTACACTAGGAAGCCCGATTTTTTTGAACAATACATGCATCCAGAGAGATAGGATACAGTGAAAACAAGTCACAGTGCTCATTTTTACACAGCCCATGGATGTGCGTGCACAAGTAGGAGGACAAATGTATGCAAAGTCTGATACCTCAGTGCCCATGGAATAAAAATCCACCAACTGGTAAACTGCAGACTATACAAAACCTTTAATTATGAAACAAAACATTAAGATGAAGGACTACCTACCAGCTCATGAAAGTCATTAGCCTGCAGAAAAAGAATGCTACATAGCATACCGCAGACAGTAAGGCTAAATGGTGTTGAGGCAGAGGTAAGTGGAGGTGCACATGGGTCCTCTACAGAGCTCAGTAATGGATCTCCCTCAAGACAGTGCATGGACACAACCTGCAGGTACACACTGACCAAAATAGTAAATTTACACGGTGGAATGGACAGGATGCATTGATATCCCTCTAAGATAGTCTGATGTAACTTAGCTTCATTTAATACAAGACGAAGCACATCCTGGAAGAGGGAGGGGGTCAAGGAATAGACTACACTCTGCAAGGTGGTGCACTTTCAACAATAAAAAACACAGAGAAATCTTGTGGCACTTGTTTCAGGATACTTAATAGTGGAGAATGAAGTGTCAGAAGCCACTGAAGAATACGGTTTCCAGAGATTATGTTCGGTGGCATACTCAAGAGAAAATACAAGAAAACAAGAGGAAGCTGAGAAAATGTTAAAACCACCACCCAAACTCCAGCAAAACCAATAGAAGAGTAACAAAGTGACCTCAGTATGTACACACACAAAATAACAAGTATACAACCACAGCAGACAAACGTGCTAAAATAAATTAGCTGTCTTCAGATGCAAAGATAAGTGAAAGGAGGAGCACAACATTCAGGGCTGATATCAGAAAGCAGTACAGCAGCAGATAAACGGCCTTCCTTCAGAAATGACCAAGCAAAAATGGAAGGGAGCTAAAATATTTAAGTATCAAAGGGAATTTTTTTAAACACCTTTATTAAAATGTACTTTTCACAATAAGACGTTGTCCTGTTCGATTCTCAGCTAAAGCGTCTTCTGTGTGGAGACATGCGTGAATGGGCGTACCTTAGTTGAAGGTTGTACGTCAGGGCTGGCAACTTGGTACATAAAAAATCTACTGCCAATCATTAGCAGACCGGAGTTCCGCTGTGGCGACCCCTAACCGGGAAAAGCCGAAAAATACAACAACATTAAAATGTACTTTTATATAATGGCACAGATACATATATAGCACACAAATTGTAGCCTTCCAATTCAAAAATTTGGTGTCCGTGTCCTACATCTATTGGAAGGCTACCATTTGTATGCTGTTCAGGTTTTGGTCGACAGATACATATATATATATTAACAGAAAAAGAAAAAAACTACCATTTTTCTTTATTTATTTTAAAAACTCAATCTCTAGTTATTGTGATGGCACACAGGACTAATACTTTCTGTTGAAGGTAGGAGGATACAGGGTTTCAGGTCTGCTTAGCGCCTTGCTTTTCCCCTGGTGTCTAGTAGTTATCGACCCCTTTTATTTAAATATGTGCCTTTAAGATGCGATATTTTGTGTACCCCTGGTGTTTAATGCCCCTTGATTTCCATACTGTTAAAGAGCAGTTCAGGCACGAGACTAAGAGTTAATCCCAAATATTGCAGACTTTGGTCATTAGTCTAAGGGTGTGTGGAGGTATTTCAGCACTTGCATCTGCCTTTGATTGGTAAGATGCTATTGAATTCTACGAACCAAACAGATTCACAATTGTTCGGAAAACAATTCAAGCAGTCAGAAGAAAACAGAGCAGTCAGAAACAGTTCAAAATAAGGGAGGGTTTTTTTTTTTGTTTTGTTTACTAATTAATCAAACAAGGAAAGCCAAACTATTTACATTTGTTTACCAGGAAAGTCCAATTGGGTTGGAAACCCATTTTCAGCAGAGGCCTGAGAACAGCTCAATAAAAAACAAATTAAAGTCAGCACACAGTTGAACAATTATACAGTACGCAGTTAACATGCATGCAAGATATTCACAACAGAATATACAATGCGCGTTCATAGGGTAAGGAACATAATGGAATTCTGCATAAACGTATGTAGTAGCAGTAGCAATTACAGGAGGCGTGTCAGCATGTAACAGGATATATACTGAATGCAAACTGGAGTAGCGCAATTCACTTTATGGAACCAAACAGCATATCATCTGCAAAAACAAATGCAGTGAGTTTTTTTCTTTTTAGGATGAAGTTTCTAAAAGAAAATATACTAATAAGAGTATGGTCATACCTCTGAACCTCTTAGTGCAAGAAATCTGGACAAAGTTTGACAAAATGGGGGACAAAGGCCCAAGAATAAGGGCATATTTTAAATACTACTCTTAAAAACTTAGTTGCTAGAGTAACAGGGCTTGTTTTAGCATGCACTTTCTGAAGGATATGAACTCTGAAACTGAAATGTCATTTAGTGACTTCAAGCCTCAGATTATCACAGTAATTTTCCAGAAAACCACAACTTTTATGAGGAACAGACCAAAAATACATGGGCTGAAAATCTGTACAGTTAAGAGGTACGAGTATGGTGCAGTAAGAGGAACTTAGAGGTGTTTAAGGGTACAAGTATGGTACAGCAAGAGACTAATCACCAAGAAAAGAGCAAAAGAAATACATTAAGGAAAACCGAGCAGGACAAAGAACAGCCTAATTAACCTTTGATGAAGTGAGCTCAGGTAACAAAAATGGGATGAGAAAGCAGGTTCCTCTGCAGCAAATGCATTTTTTCGCTAAAATGTACTGAAGAGACTCAGAAATGTAGTTTATTCAAAGCAATTTCCACTTGAAAGAACAAAACCTACATAAAAGGGCAGCTCTACAGGTATTGGACATACAGAACAAAAACACTTTTCAAATACAGAAGCAGCAGTAGTGGTCAAAAAGGACTGAACGAGAAAGAAAAGCTACATAGATAAAGAAAGGAATGATAATATTGGCGGGTCAAGCAAAAATAGGAAAGAAGAAAAAAATCTGGAAGAAAGGGTAGCAACGGAATTTATAAAATCATGTCTTAAAAATCAGTCCACAGCCTCCTGGGACACAAAAATCATAAACCTAGCAGCCAAAATGAGCAACACCAATCTGGAAGACCTTCAAATACTTGACAGTTACTGTTCCTGTCTAATGAGCAAATACCAAGCAAAAACAAAACAAACAAAAAAAAAAAAATACAAATTATGTACTACTCAACCAGGGCGTCCACCTTTCTTTTCAGACAAAATATCTTCCCCAATACATATACACAGGCTAGCAATAAGTGAAAAAAGCTTTTTCAAAACTGTACCACCAAAAGGAACTAGACAGAGATTTTCCAACAACTTAACATTACCTAAAGGAAGACTAGAAAAGGTACACCCGTTACTGACAATGGCTAAAGCTCTTATGAAAACTCCCCTATCAATAACCATGGCTAATTGCCTCTAGAATACTACAGAAATGCCTCTAGGCTGAAGCATAACTGCACCTATAAAAAAATGACCAAAATCCCCTTTAAAACAAATGATCTTTTTCTTTAAGTACCTTAGATAGCGCATTACTACACATATGTATATGCTTAGCATATGTATATGCTGCACAAAAGCACAGTACTGTAGGAAAAGCTGTGTGATTTAGACACCTGCTCTGCAGGGCAATATGCTTGAGGTACTAAGGATTTCAAAAATTCAAGTTTGACAAGTAATCTGTCATTTCATTAACGGATCGCAACTGCTTGCGGTCAAGTCATACCAGTCCATTTCTTAAATAAAATTTAACTGCATTAATACACAGGCTTTTGACAGTTTACAAGTCATCTGTAAGTAAATGGCCTCTTAAAGACAGTTTAACTTCTTTTAATTAAGGAACAGTTTGTAAACAATTTCTAAGCTGCCATTAAACAATCATTTGTAGATTGGAGGGGACACTGAACAGGAGTGCTGCCCAAGGCACCAAATTTTCTTGCTAAAGCTTCATGTAAACACAGCCGTGTCTAGAGGGATCTAGTAAAATCGCTAGATAACCAAACAGGAGGTCAACCACCATCAAGAACAAAATAATCAAAACTACATGGGTGCCTTCAGTTCCAACCAAGAATACACAAACTATTAAGTAAAGCATTTAGTCATCAACAGTTAATTGCTTTTGTCAAGTAGACAAGCCAGGGATTTCATTAAAGTGCCCAGCACAAGCCATACAACACACTGTTTCAAAAGGTCACAAAGTGCCCATTTTGATTCAGAGACTTCATTATCAGCAGTCCACTCACTCACTCATTCACCGTCTCTATCTTATATGCCCCCCCACCCCCCCATATGCCTCCCCACACACACACTATATGAAGTGCCATTTCAAGACTAATCTAGAATTCCCTGGTGTACAGTGCACCCCCCCTTACCCGTCTGATTCCCATAATGCCACTGATGTCATTATGGTACTTTTAAGAGTAATCCCTATTGTCTAGTAGTTCCTTCCCACCATGTTTGCTGCAGGCAGTTGAACAAGACTGCGTTCAATACTACAATGCAGTGGAGATGGCCATGTAGATGCCTTCCTAAAGGTGGGAAAGAGCATATGGCTAATTAGCATATGCCTCTCCCCCAGAATGCCTCAGAATTGTGCATGGTCATGAGGCCACTGCATTATGATGCTGCACTGCTTCTTGTTACAGGACCATGCACCTCCACATAAGGCTGGTTACTGAAATCAGGGAAAAGTCCTGCATTAAGGTTTACACATTGCAGTGCTTTTCTGAATCCCCCTGTCCCTGAGATTTTATCAGAACTGTTGAAGAGCTGTTAACTCATTTGTATTTAAAACTTTATAAATCATTTTTTTACTTAATGCTTGTTTTGGTTCTTCCAGGCTAGATCTAAAAACTCCTGCATATTTTGGTCATAATATCTCTAGGTATATACACCTTGACTATGTATATTATACCAGATATCATATGTTGGAAGCAAGGTAAATATTACTCTTCTTTCATGATCATTTACTGTGCATGTACGAGGTTTGTATTTGTGGTATGGACATTTTGTGGTTCTGGTCCATGAATGAAAAGGGTCTTTGGGCCAGCTCACTCACCTGGTTATCAAATATAAATAAAAGAAGGTGTTACTGCTAATAAAGTCAATATAAATAAACAAAAAACACTGAGAATGATGCACCAAGCATTGATCTGGTCCAGGCCTTTTGGAGTATCTTAAGTGTCAAGGGGGAATTTGTTCACTTCTGCCAGTCTGCAGTTGTCAGCAACTTAGTCAGGCAGTTCCTCCCCCCTCCCAGTACATGTTTTCAGTTCTGAGAAGTAGATGCCAAACAGAAGGAAGGGAGCACAGGACAATACCCTCTGCAACCCCAGGTTTAATAGGCATGACCTACATTATACAAATCCAAAGCAGTCTGTAGGTCATCTATATATTTACCAGCTTACCACTTGGTAACTATACATACAAATATCATCTGTAAAGTTATGGAAAGGGTAATTGTGCTGCAGTTTCTCAGCGGTGTTGTGGCGTTACTTTTGTGTAATATTACCGCTAGGCTTTAGGAGACAAACACTGATGATAATCCATAACCGGCAACCAAAAAAGTAAGTTAAGGAGGGGTACAGGCAGACTCATCAACAATCCAGTGCATGCAGTCCTGAATAGGTGATTCATAGGATTAAATGGACTTGAGCAGTGTGCTCTGCTGTGTACCAGTGAAGGCTACTGAGATCTTCATGACTGGAGCCATGCTACACAACTGGTGGCTTAAGGGAGACAGTCTGATAGGGTAGTTGGTATCACAGAGGAGGTGGGTCTACATACCACAATTGTTACCCTTGTAATAGTCAGAATAAACATTTAAAACTGTTGTAGCACCATGCAGTACTCTTCCTTCCTCAAACATATAGCATTCTTACAGCTTAGGATTGTGGGAGACAGCCTCCCCATGACAGAGGTATATCCCAAACATAAAATATATTGAAGATTGAATCGTTTTTAAGTTGCAACTTAAAAAAAAAAAAAAGAGGCTTTAGTTCACAGAGTGCCACCCCCATTCTGAAAATATTCCTAATCACTCCAGTTTTAAAGGGGGAATAAAGGCCCCAGAAAGTACAGCTGTATACACTTACCATAAATGTAGATGTTCAAGTGTATTCACTGTTGCTTGGGTTATCTACCAGGGTTAGCCCTCAGTCGACCCGAATACCAGAGGCTTAGTATTTCTGCAGTTGCTGTCACTTCAGTACTTACGTCAGATTGTCAGTGGTATAAAAAGAGGCAGCAGACGCAATTGCATCAGTTTCTTGCCCCAAATGTCAGGAGCCCCCAAATAGGGAGCAAAGTTATGGTGGAAAAACACCACCAGTTAAAAGTAAATACCAATAAACCTGTAGCGAGAGAGACAGAGAGAACTATGGTTCTTCGTGTTTCACTGTTGCAGTCATCACACTTGGGTTGATTCCCAAAGCTGAAGAATGGGTGGAGGCAGTCAAGAAGAGTTGGGGCTGGCTAGTATGCCCTGCAGGACTGCGGTTGCAAAACCCACCCTGGATTTGGAAAAGATAGGCAGGTGGTAATGCTTGGTGAAGGTATGAACAGAACTCCCAAGTTGCAGCTTCCAGAATGTCCCTGGTAGGGACTCCTCTGAGAAGGGCTGTAGAGGTTGAAGTTGCCCTAATGGAATGTGTTCTGACCCCCTGAGGGGGTGGTTTCCCATGGTGCTTGTAACAGAAATGGATACAGTGTGCTATCCATTTGGAGATGGTTTGTTTTCATATGGCCTTGCCCTCTGGAGGGCCCCTGATGCAAAGCTGACAAGTAACTGATCAGAGTTCCTAAAGGGCTTAATCCCATCAAGGTAAAATCTGAGCTGTCTGTGCACATCTAAAGAGTGCAGGATCCTTTTCCCCTTATTTTGAGACTTAGGGAAAAAGGTGGGCAAATGGATAGATTGGTTGAGAGCCACACTGGACACCACTTTAGGCATAAAAGTCGGTTAGTCCTGAGGGAGACCCTGTCAGCATGAAAAATGATGAAGGGTTCCACAGCTATAAGTGTTTGTAGCTCAGACACTCTTCTAGCTGAAATGATGGCCAGAAGCAAGGCTGTTTTCCCAAGAGAGGAATTTTAAGTCTGCTGATGGTACAGGCTCAAAAAGGGGTAGCGTGAGCTTTTCCAACACAAAGTTAAGGTCCCAAGCAGGGGTGGGGGGCTCTTCTTGGTGACTTTAAGTTGTTAGCCCCTCTCAGGAACTGTTTGATGAGAGGGGGTATGAGAAGAGAGGTGGCTCAGTGCTGTAATGAACAGAGATGGCAGAGGCATGGATCTTAATGGAAGGGAAGGATAGGCCCCTGTGAAGTAGGTCTGCTACGTAATCCAGGATGAGAGGTAAGGAGGGCTGTGCTGGGTCCGCTCCTTTAGTCTGGATCCAGGAACAATACCTTTTCCACTTGTCACCATAGGATATTCTAGTACTAGGTCAACTGGCTTCACGTATGACATCCAGTACCTGCTTGCTTATGGTGGCCACTGGAGGAGAAGTCAAGAAATAAGCCAGGCTGCAAGGTTCAGGGTCTGCAATTGCGGATGCAAGAACTGTCCCTCCTGCTGAGTAAGAAGAGTTGGGATCTGGGGGAGGTGCCATGGAGGGAATGGTGACAGACTGCACAGCAGTGGGTACCAGTGTTGGTGTGGTCAGTCTGGGGAAATCAGGACTGCCCTTGGTCTTTCCTCCCTTATCTTGAGTAAAACTATAAGAGGTAGAGGGGGGAAATGCATAGATTGATAAATTTGCCCACTACAAGACTAGGGCATCCACTTTCCAGGCCTTGCTGTGAAGTTCCCTGGTACAGAATTTGCTGAGCTGATGGCTGTAGGGGGAGGCAAATTTCTAGGTCACAAGGCTGAAGGTTGTTGTGGTTTAACTGCCACTCATGTGGGTCTAGGAGATTTCTGCTTAAGTTGTCTGCCAGAGAATTTTGGTTGCCTGGCAGGAATTGAGCTTGCAGGTGAATATGCATGGCTGAGGCCATGTTCCAAAGGGTCATGGCTAGCCTGCAGAGTGGGTTCCCCCTGCTTGTTGATGTACCACATCACTGTGGTATTGTCAGTTTTGATTAGTAGAGACCCCGGAGAGAGTAGGGATCTGAAAGCTGTCAGAGCATGCTGAACAACTAGCATCTCTTTTTGGTTGATGTGCAAATGAACCTGATATGAGCTCCAGTGGCCCTGAATGCACCTGCCATCCAGATGTGCACCCCAGGCATAGTCTCATGCTTCTGTGGTTAGGGTCTGGGCAGCGTGGGGTTGTGTAAAGGGAAGCCCCTTGTTGTGGTTGCATGCTGCTGCCCATCAAAGGAACTCTTTCCTTAGACAAGGTATCATAGGTATGATAGTTTCCAGATCCTTAGAATGTTGGCACCAAAGACTTAAGTACCACTGAAGTTTCCTCATATGCAGTCTGGCATATGGAATTAGTAGAATGCAAGAGGCTATGAACCCTAGAGCTTGCAGGATTTTCCTTGCAGATAACTGGGCCCTGGTGGCCATTTGAGAGAAGTAGCCTGTCAGATAAGCTTGTTTTTCTGGAGTAAGGAATGCCATCTGGGATGCTGTATCCAAGCTTGCTCCCAGGAATACAATTTTTTGACTGGGGACTAGTTTGGATTTCTTTTCGGTGATAGTGTACCCCAGGAAGGTTAGAATGTACTTTACAAATGTCAGGTGTTGTAACAGCTTTTCCTGACTGTATGCCTGAATCAGGCAATCGTCCAAGTAGGGGTAAATTTGAATATTTTTCTGACTGCAATAGGCAACGGCTGGAGCCAGGCATTTTGTGAAAACTCTGGGAGCAGTGGATAAGCCAAAGGGAAGTGCAGAGAACTGATAATGCATAGATCCTGCCCTGAAACGTAGATATTTCCTGCGGAGTCCCTGATTGGGATGTGCAGATAGGTCTCCTGTAGGTTTTGGGTGGCTAACCAGGCATCTTTGGACAGCACAGGGAGAAGCTGCTATAGGGCGAGCATTTTGAAGTTTGGCACCACCAAGTAGGTGTTCAGAATGGATAGATCTAAGATTGGGCACCAGGTGCCCTCGTTTCTGGGTACCAGAACTAGTCTGGAATAAAAACCTAGGTCTGTTTTGCAGGAACAGGCTGAATTGCCCTTATGGGGAACAGGGACTGAACATGTTTTTGTGCCGCTTGCCCACTCATTTGGAGGAAGGTCTGGGAACCCTTTTGGAGTTGGCAGTGTGTGGAAATAAAAATTTGTACCCCTGCGATACTATGTTGAGGAACCATCAATCATTTGTGATGGATATCCAGTTTTTTGCATAGTGGGCAAGTTTTCCTCCTAGGGGCATGAGCAATTGGGCAGAGGCGAGTTGTGAAGTCATTGTGAATTCTTTTCATAAGGGGGTGGGCTTAGCACTCCCTCTTTTATAAGTGGAGGTACTCCATTGCTTAGATCTCTGCATACCTTGAGACAGTAGTCTTGGGGGGGGGGTCTGTTTCCCCTAGGTCTAGTTTTGAAGTGGCCTTGAAGGGGGCTGGAAAGGACCAATGTTTTGAGGGGCAATGCCTACTGAATCTTGGAGGCTCTTGTAAAAAATCTTTGAATGTCTGCATAGGCTTAGCTTTTTCTTCCATCTTTTTTAAAACCTCTTCTGCTTTGGTGCCAAAACAGATTATCCCTGTTCAGAAGTGCGTCCAATAATTTTGATTTGACATGGTCAGGCAAGGTCTGCTCCTTAAGCCAGGCATGCCTTCTAAGTACAGAATCTGTGACTGCTGCCCTACAAGATGCTTTTAGGGCATCAAACCCACATAGTCGGGTATGTTTGCTGACATGGCTTGCAGAATGCATAAGCTCCTGCAATTCTTTACTTTCTGCACAGTCTGGGAAGGTAGATAATTTTTGCTTAAGTTCCATAGTATGTTGCTGGTACCTTCAGCATGTGGAACTAACAATTTAATGCTCGAATGGCAAGAGTTGCAGAGGTGTATACTTTTTTACCCAATCTGTCTAAAGCTCGGAAATCCCCGTCCGAGGGGGTGGGATTTTTAGCTGTAGTTGCTTTTATTCATTTAGGTCCTTGGGAGATGACCTCTGGGTCAGCAGTATGATTTCTGAAAAGAAATTTGTGAGAGTCAGGGACTCTGTAGTACCTGTCGGGTTTCCTGGGAGCAGGGGGTAAAGTATCAGGAGTTAGACTGGATTCCATAAAAACATCATCCACAACATCCAGAACAGGAGGGATAGCCAAGGGTCTGTGCTGTTGTAAATCTAAAAATTCCCAGAGTCTCTTTTTGACCGAGGATAATCCTGGCATTCCCAATGGAAATGCTCTCTCAAATGTAGCGTTTCTCCAAAAGAAAAATCCTCTGGAGGGGAGGCAGAAGGAATGGATTCCTCTGAATCTGAAACCTCATAAGAAGATAAGGACACGTCTCCATAAATCAGAAACCTCAGTCTCGTCAGGCTCCTGGTCAGATAAAGCTGTGGGGACAAGTTTCTTTTTCTTTTAACAGGGGAAGGCTGGCTTCCCCTAATCAGCATGACAAGGTCTTCCGCCATTTTAAGCATCTGTGATTGTGGCAAGGAAGCAGATGCTTGAGTTATGATAGTCTGTTTTTTAGGCACACCTCGTACTCTTGACCTTAGAAAATGGGTAGTTTTAGAAAGAACGTGGTAATTTTGTGTCGAATATCGGTAGTGCGAAGAACTTCCTCAAAAGCCGGTGCCTGCACAGCAGTTCCGGATCCATTCAAGGTAGAGACATCCGCAGGTTCCATAGAAGAGTCTTGTGGCATACCCGACTCCGTACGGGTCTCAATAGAGGCCTGCGAATCCATCGAAACAGGCATCAGGGACTGCAAAGGCACCCGAGTACCGCCAAACTGGCGACTAGCTTAACAGAAGCGTCGTCAGTTTTGGACCTGTGCGGTCTCTGTCTTTATCCTTACGTTTTCTTCGGAAGATCAGTAGTCAGATGGCTTACTGAAGCCATTTTGGAAAACTGACAGAGAACAAAAAGTATTTAGCTACAAAAAGGGCCCAACGACGAATAGTTTGGGGACTGAACACAGCACAAAAATGGCAGTGAGGTACGCAGTGGTCTGGGCCTAAACAGGTGACGCAGTAAGAATGGAAATCTCAGTGTGGTATTTGCTTTCCACAGGCGAGACAATTGTTAACTTTTTCTGACATAGGATAGAGCAAGAAAAAAGGATCCCAAATGGGGTACTTGGCTTTAGAAGACTTCAACTTCAATTTCTGAAACGGAAACTCAGGTAGTGGCAGACCGGAACTCGTGCAAACTGCTTCTGCTTCAGGCTCCTCAGCAAGAAAGACTGATGTAATGGCGTCGGCTGCCTGTTTTTATACCACTGACAATCTGACGTCAGTACTGAAGTGACCGCAACCAATGCAGAAATACTAAACCTCTGGTATTCGGGCCGACTGAGGGCTACCCCTGCCAAGTGTGATGACTGCAAGAGTGAAACACGAAGAACATCTTGCTCTGCCTACAGACCAGTTTCCCTACAAAAACTAGATCACAAAATATTTACATCTATATAGTCCACCTTTATCTGTGAACAGAGGTTTTAGCTCAATAAGGATAAAACCAGCTTCATCTTTAAAAGTCACACCCAAAACATTAAAAGAATATCAACTCTAATACATAAAGCTAACAAAACAGTCTTCATAAGAAATGACAGAGAAAAACTGTGATTCAATTAACTGACCCTATATGTATATGGTGGTGGTGCTGCGGTAGCGGTCGCCTCACAGTAAGACGTTGTCCTGTTCTATTCCCAGCTAGAGCGTCTTCTATGTGGAGACATGCGTGAATGGGCGTACCTTCGTTGAAGGTTGTGAGTCAGGGCTGGCAACTCGGCACGTAGAAATCTACTGCCAATTATTAGCGGACCGGAGTTCCACTGTGGCAGCCCCCTAACCGAGAAAAGCCAAAAGAAACATATGTAAATGCTCTCCCTTATGAATTTAGTTCCTCAATTAGTTCTTTAAATCAAGACGATGTGCAGAGACAATAAAGCTAACATAATTCCTTGCATCTAAAGAAAGGTAATAAGCAATAAGATCAGGGTGCAATGTAACCCCCTTACTTTTTGATTTAGCTCAAATATCTTGGGAATAAAAGCAGAAGAAAAATTACAAACTCCAGAATCTCATTGTTCACAGATAATATACGGATATGAACACTTCATTAAGAGACACATAAAACATGAAAACATTGACATTACTTTGTGTCATTTTAATAAAAAAGCTATCATCCTAAACAAAACAGCAACAGACAAAAATAGGAATTAATCTGAATATAATTTAGACTGGGAGTCTCAAGACTTTAAACATAAAGGAACATTAAAAAGCAATTCTGATGAAACAAATTATGGAAACTTTAATAAAACTCGATCAGAAAGATGTATTCCAACTCATAAAAATGGATGTATTTCTCAAAACATTCTATACAGCTCAGGCAACTGCACTTATAACAACTAAATTTCATCTAAAAAGTTTTAGTAAAACTTTCCTTAAAATTCTGTGGTGGTAAAAAAAAAAAATAGATTAGCTTACAAAATTACACAACATGGAATAAAGGAGGCATTACGTTACCGGACCTAGAAAAGTATGACCAAGTTGCATCCTTTAATTTTTATCCAGCCATTGTACAACAATATCACACACAGCAAATTAAGGTCACTTTTTAACTTTAAATCTAGTAAAGACCACCAAGAACTGGGTTGCTGACAGCAGTCACTTTATTAGACCATTAAATAAATAAAGTTAATCCCTTTCATTCCTTTCAAATCAAGGACTTCCTCAGAAAACCTCACCCTAGTCACGTCACAATTTTATTCATTTAACTGGATACATTCACAGTTGGTTAATGAAATAAAAGATTTTCAAAACTTTCCCCAATTCCAACAGAACAATAGAATGAAAACAGGTTTCATGTTTTAAGTTTCTCTGAACTTGGAGCAACTTTGGCTTCTGCTTTGATTTCATAATTTCTTCATCTGTCCCACAATGTGCTCCCTACTACCCATCTCAGGCACTTCATCTCCATCGCTTCTAGCTTCCTAAATTGCTGTGTTTTCACTGTCCAAGGTTCTGTACTTTACAGAAGCAGTGATCGTACATCTTAGTTTTCAGCTTGATATTTTTCTCTCTCATACTGCTCAAAACACTCTGACAGAAAACTCCTCATTCAGACTTCCCTTACCCTCAACCACCACTCCCAGATACTTGATGTTACTCTGTCCCACTATTTTCCCTTCAGTCTCACTTTTTAACAACTTCTGATACCCCCCATTTGCTGCCATGACAATAGTCTTGCCTGCACTTCAGCCTCATCCTGTGTGCCTTCAGTTTTGCATTCCAGTCCCCTATCATTTGCTGAAGTTACTGTTGAAAGTTGGCTTTTAGTGTCACATCATCTGCATACAGCAGCTTTACTGCTCTTTCCCCTCAGACCTATTTACTAATGTAGAACCACAAGCCAGGGGTATACTTGTTTCATAATTCAAAATAATACATTCTTCTTGTACATACTTATTAAAAGCTCATTGTTTAAACTTTCCATAGAGTGCATAACCCCTCAGGTACCTGGCTAGATAGCATATGCTAATATCAAAATAAACTAAAACTCGTCTCTATACTAGTATATATAGTTGTAAAATTACTTTTTTCTGGTACACAATTTTCAACATAAAATCAATAGTTGGCTCCCATACTGCTCCATATCTGTACAGTACAATAAAGAAACCCTTCATCAGCACATACAATCATTTAATTAATGCATTTATATAGAGGTATGATTAGTATCACATGATCCATACCAGCCACTAAAAAAATCACATTTATAAAACAAAATGTTATAATATCAAATACGTGAACAATTACAAAATTTATACTTTAACTACAAAATTTACATATAAAAATTTCATATAAAAAGTTACATATAAAAAATATACATGGAGTACTACTAGTAACTTCCTTTTTGTTATAAATTATCTTACTATTGAGACAGTACAGTTTTGTACCTACCATAAATGTAGATGTTTTCCCTTGCTGCAGTCCTGACATTGGGTATAGTCCCAGTCCCCAGTCGAATAAATACCAGAGTATAAGCTGGCCGGTCAGTCATCCTTAGACTGGCGGTCGATCGTCAGGTCATCTACTAAATCGATGACCCGGCGTTCAGTCTTTTTCTTGCCCCCAGATGCAGAAGACCAAAAGACAAGTCCAAAAAAACAAACAACCAAAAAAAAACATGTACAATATATACAGCAATATATACAAAAATATAAGCATGTAAACTCACCTACCACAACCCCCCTGAAACACAGAGGGAAAACATGCCTAGTCTAAAGTATGCACTGAACTCCAAGTAGCTGCTTCCAGAATATAATCCCAGCTGGAACCTCTTGCCCATGATGGGGATAACAAAAAAAAATAAAAAAGCCAATCCCAGAAATAGTTTGTTTGTTTGACAGCATGCTGTGAACTTGAAAAAAAAAAAAAAAAGTAACTGCTGAGACTGCCTAAAATCTTTAGTCCCTCTTCAATAAAAAAAATATGCCTGTGTACTGTGTAGTGTGTGTGTGCAAAATCTGCAGGCTCAAAAGGTTGTTCTTATATTCTTTGCCCCTCTAAGAAACTGCTTGAACAAAGGATCACGAAACAAAGGTGGGTCACAATCATAGTGAGCTGAAATTGCTGCAGCATGAATCTTTTTGGAAGAGAGGAAGGACCTTTTGTCCAATAATTCAGTAAGATATTGAAGAGCCACACTCAAATTAGGCTCTGAAATCTCCAATTCTTTTGCTGTACTCAAAATAAAATCTCTCATTTTTTTTTCTACACTCTCTCTTACTAGGCCTTTCTAGCTTCCATAATCACATTTAAAACTTGTTGAGGAAGCTGAGACCTGCTGTGCTTCAACACAGAATATATGCCCAGCTGTGAGATGAAGAGATTGAAGCTTGACATTGAGCAGATGACCGTCTTTCTGATAACAGATGAGGAGTTCCCCATGACACTGTCAATTTCTGAAATACATGAAGATCAGTTTCCACTGCGGGGGATCCATGATTTGTCTGCTTAATACATCTGCTTTAGAATCAACACCTGCCCTGGAAAGTAAAATGCAAACTGGACTGCTAACATCTCCTTCATGTTGATATGCCACTTGTCTTGTATCCACTTTCCATTTAGATGAGCTCCCAAGCAGTGTCGAGGCATCTGTCGTTAAAATCTGACTTCGCCTCTGGCGGGTCACAGAGAGTCCCTGTTTTAGGTGACATTCTGGAGCCCCACACAAAAATTCCTTTTGAAGGCAAGGGTATTATATGAAATGTCAGTGCGAAATCTTGGCAGTGCTGTGTCCATACATTTTTGAGATACCATTGCAGCAGCTCATTATTATTTTGTTTGGCATTGGAAGCAACCAGAATACACCATGAACCTAATGTATGAGACTGTCCTTGCAGTCAGCAGTCACTGCGACTGATGAGATGATGGAATGGAAGTAACAGACTCTTTTTTTTTGTCCGGGGTTAAAAAAAAAATCTGGGCTGCTGTGCTCAGTTCAGTCTCACAACCTTGAAAGCACATGTCTTGAGAGTACTAGACTGGACTTTTTTTACGTCACAGAATACCCTAGGCATCTTAGCACGCATGACATATTCCAGATGCTGTAGAAGGTCTTCCTTTTCTTGAGCCAGAATCAGGCAGTCCTGTCCAAGTAAGGATAGATTTGAATGCCTTGAAGCCTGAAGTAAGCTATCACTGGAGCCAGAATTTGTGATATACAGTAGATAAGCCAAAGGGCAATGCAGAGAACTGATAATGAAAATCTCAGTTCGAAATCGCCAAATACTTTCTGCAACTTATATATAGGCACATGAAGTAGGAACTTTCTTTGAGATCAAAGTTCAATCCAGTGATCCTTGCCCAGCAGAGGTAACAGTTGCTGTAGCGTCAACATCTTGAACTTCTTTCTGATCGCTGAATGGCCCCTATCTGGAGTAACTGAGAAACTTTCTACTAAACGGCTGTAATCCTGCAAAAATCATTAACAGTCTGCATACACTTGCTTTGTCCTCCATTTTCTTTAAAACAGCTTCCACAGGCGGTCCAAACAACACATCAGACTGTAAGGCATCTTCAATTGTGAAAGGAGATAATTCTGATATTTCAGCATATGAAACTGACAATTCTCCGCCCTCATGGCTAGAGAGGAAGAAGTATATGCTCCCAAATCAACTGTGTCTATGCATCTAAACTTAAATCTGTGTGTTATTTTTTTTATATAATATATATATAGCATTTGTTTTGAACTTTCCTTTTAAATTTCGATTTGTGTTTCAATAACCGATCCTTATTTTTCACAGCAAACACAGCTAGTATACACACTGTGTGATGGGTCCCTACTCCAGGCCAGCAATCAAGGAGACTCTGTACTCATCATTGACTCTGGTGAGGGACAGACACAAAGAGAAAAGATGAATTCGCACAGTATTTTCAGATGCAGCTCCCTGCACCAAGTATAATTTCCCTTAAGAGCACACAGGGAGCATGCTTCAGGCCTCCTTCTCTCTCTCTCTCTCTCTAGAGCCACGCTCCAGGCCTCCTCCTCTCTCTCCAGAACCACACAAAACACTACCCACTTTGGAGCTGTATGACCCTGTTCCCAGTAGCGGACACAAACACACACTTACTAGCTGTGCCCCTTTCTGCTCCAGACTCTGAGGTAACCCCCCCCGCCACCATTATACTGTGTAAAATTAATACCAACACAAATGGTTGGGTGAGACCAAAGCAGCAAGGCTTTCAGGAGTGGCCACAGTGTCACTAAGATAAGCACAAGTACTCTCAAGATGTTAAAAGTATTCCCTAAAGGACCAGCCACAATGAATGGTATTAATATATTTAATGATAAACAAAACAGAAAACAGAAGAACACTGAATACAATAAACATAATTTCAATCACAAAGATAAAAATACAGCTACATATATCGATGCTTAATTTATCGAACACCTAACTGAACCACCTATTCACCAAACAAATTGGAAAATTGAAAGATTTTACTTGGCCACCCTGAAAAAAAAAAGTGCGACTACCATGCCAACTGGACGTGATTTACCAATTACCTCACTGTAGTCCGATCTCAGAGTTGGTATATTGAATTTGTAGTTGGGGGTGCAGGAAGGTACAGCCCCCAGCAAAAATGTAAAAAAAAAAAAAGGTTTACCTTACGCAGTGTTGGCCAACTAAAACATTTCAATTATTTCCAGTTTGGCCATTAGGGTTCAACGATTAAGTGTTCGATAAATTAAAGTATTCGACGATATGACTCAAATACAGCTGGATAGTTTCGCACAGATGCAGAAAACAATACTCAAACTAAATTATTCTCACTAAATGTCCCTGACTAACTAAAGAATTACTGTTTCCTGACTACTCACTAAACCAAGCCAAGCTGATGTGCGCCGAGTGTCTTACCACAGCAAAAAACAGATGAGGACTGTGTGTGGATATCTGAGATATATATCCTGTCAGAAATCTTTCCCAAAAGGTTCCAAAGTGCTGCTACGAGGGTTCCAATGAAACCAGATGCTGGTTGGAAGATGACATCACCTCTGGTCACCTCACTCTGGTACAATACACGCACAGAGCTATGCTAAGATCTGTGGCAGTATCTGAAAGCTATAACACAATTTCAAATGTTCCACCCTTCCAGGGTGCTCCGATAAACATACTTATTTTATCAGTTACAACACAACACAATATACATGCATACATTCCTTCTGTCCATCAGCACCTACTGTTTATGCATTTTTAACGCAAGTAATTTTACAAGTATACTTAACTCAAACATCTTTACAAATTAGTGTGATACTCAAATAAAAAATTCTTAGCAAAACTCCAGCTAGCTATGCTGGCATATGTGCACATGTACTTCCCTACTCTCCCTGGCACAGATGGCAAAACCTCATAACATCATATACTGAAATCATTAGGCACTCATTCATGTTCCAACTACCCACATAACTACTTAATCCAGGTCAAGGTTGTGAGGTAGCTGTAGGCTACCCCTTCATTCACTAGGCACAGGTCACAGAAACACGTACTGGAAAAGGATGCCAGGTTATAGCGCGAACACACACACAAAACTTGGCAGGGTCAACAGTTTACCCACAGCATATCTTCAGAAGATACTCTGGAGAGAAGTGCCTCAACCAGTAAATGAAGTGGATAAGTTTTTTGCCTTACTCCCCCATCCTATTATACATCAGTGTTCACCAACTGTATCTCATATTATGACTTGTAACATAACAGCATTAATTTCAGCAAATCAAACAGACATCTATTAGCTAGCTTCCTGCAACATACCACTGCAGCCAATTTGATAACATACTAATTTACGTTTGAACACTACTGTCCAAGAGAATGTAGGATGCCCCTTCTTTCTTACATGGCTGAAATGGTATAAAACATTTAATTTAAAAAGGATCTTGGAAATGAGAATAAAACCAAAATCTCATACTAAATGAGAACGAAAAGGAAAGATCTTTATCTTCTTTGGACTTTTAATGGCAGTTTCAAAGAAATGTATCACAAGGAAATGGAACTCTCCTGTCATCCCAACTTTTGAAGATTTTCTAACTCTATTGAAAGAAGTAGCACTATTGGAAAACAAAGTCAAGGAAATGAGAATCTTTCCTAGGAAATGGATCAATAATCCTTGGGAGAAAGTTTTCTCCCTAACTGAGACATTTAATATGGTCACAACTTTACCTTCATAAAAAGAGAGAAAGGAAGAAGACAACATTTAATTGCTTATTTTAATCTTTGTTAAAAAGCTTATGTTTTGTCTGTGTAACTATGTATTCCTTTATCTTCATTTGATTTGAGGTCATTGTACATTATGTAAATAGTTCACTAAAATAAATTTTTCTTTGGTGTGTAAAAGTGAATTGTTTTTTAAAAAAAAAATAAAAAATAAAAATATTTGAACAAAAGAAACCAAAATCTCAGTTGCACAATTTATATATGATAAATGGAAATATTGCCATTTTTTTCTAAATAAAGAAACCATCAATACCTCAGTCTGTGCACAAGTCCAATTAACTTTTAACACACATTGTTATAAACATACCTCTCAACTTCTGCGCTCAAGAATTCTACACAAAGCCAGAGAACAAAGGCCCCGAAATCAAAGACAATTTTAAATATTACTATAATTCACAAAACATTAATAGACTTGGCATGCATTTTCTGAGAAATAAAAGTTGTGTGAAAATCTAATGTCTGGCATTACTGACTCACAAAAATCCTCAGTGATTTTATCACATCAAAAATTATGAGGGACATAGATACTCTGGACAGTTTAAAGGCAGAGTTATATGAAACAGTTTGAATGTTGTAAACTATTAGTTCAAAGAATGGTGCATTCTAGTTATTTTTTGTTAAAACTAAGTTTATTTTGTTAGGATGGAGAATGCATGCATTGTCATCCTTGGAAAAATAATCACCATTTTTTTTTTCAGTAAGTAAGAAACTTTCTTACACTGTGAAGAACAACGAGGAAAAGAAAAGGCAAACACTACTAAAAACTCCTGTTGTCCACCACGGCAGTAAAACCTAATAAAAATCAAAACTTAAAAAAGAATATAATATAAAACAAGCAGTCCTCAGTCTTCCGATAAGCGCTTTCGGCAAATATGCCTTCCTCAGATCGTATAAAAAAGGACTGTTCAGCTTTTGTATTTATAAGGCATCACAGCCATTCATCTGTGACATGCCCTTGTTGCAAACCAAAAGGAGGCCAGCTAGCAAAGAGGTATAATTTCCTTCGTTATAATTAAAGGCGCAGTACTTCTTTTTACTATGAGATTGTATATGAGAAAACTAGTAGCTATGTATGCGAATACATTATATGGATGAAGCATCATTCAAGTAAGCTTGCTGATCGTATTCCTTCTAATGCCAAGTACAGGTTTTAATGGCACAGTGGTATTCAAGCCTGGTAATCTGTTCGCTCTCTAATTATCCAGCATGTTTCCCTTAACTCTGTGCAATTATGAACAACGCCTCCTGTTGTGGTCTGACAGACTGCCTCTATGGCCTTAAATACAAAGCGATGAGAAGGAACGTTTAACATTTAGACATTTAAGGGACATCAAACAGAAAGATCCGAATAATGCCTTAGCAGCCCATATAGTACAGTATCCTTCTCATCACTTTGTATTTAAGGCCATAGAGGCAGTCTGTCAGACCACAAGAGGAGGCGATGTTCATAATCGCACAGAGTTAAGGGAAACATGCTGGATAATTAGAGAGCGAACAGATCACCAAGCTTGAATACCACCATGCCATTAAAACCTGCGCTTAGGATTAGAAGGAATACGATCAGCAGGCTTACTTGAATGTTGCTTCATTCATATAATGTATTCACATCCATAGCTACTAGTTTTCTCACATACAATCTCATAGTAAAAACAAGTACTGCGCCTTTAAATTATAATGAAGGAAATTATACCGCTTTGCTAGCTGGCCTCCTTTTGGTTTGCAACAAGGGCATGTCACAGATGAATGGCTGTGATGCCTTATAAATACAAAAGCTGAACAGTCCTTTTTATACGATCTGAGGAAGGCATATTTGCCGAAAGCGCTTATCGGAAGACTGAGGACTGCTTGTTTTATGTTATATTCTTTTTGATTAAAGTTTTGATTTTATTATTAAGTTTTACTGCCGTGATGGACAACAGGAGTTTTTAGTAGTATTTTATTTTTCAAGGGAGGGGGCTACCAGACAAACATTATTCTGATTATGGGTATATAATGCAGTGGTACATTAAAAAACTGACCTGCTGAAATGTGACACAAAGTGGAAAGCGTGCTGCGACTATCTTCTTTTTTAGTTCAACAGAAAACGGTTTATCCAATCCAGTCTTAAAAGCACATTAATCCACATAAACAATATCAAGCAAGCCAGTGTTGTATCCCCAATGGTAGATCCATTCTACTCTGTAAGAAAACAGTAACTCTGTGGACATTTACATTTTAATATTTACATGAATGCTACCTCAAAAACAGAGATCAAAGTTAGGACTTCCTGCTCAAAAAATGTTTTTAGGAAATGATGGTACTGGCTTTTTGTAGTAGCAACTTTTCCATCTGAGTAATGTTTTACACATGATGCTCTTAGTTGCACTATTTCATTATGACTTGTGCCACCAGTCTAGATTACCACATTAACTTCCTCATTTATGTGTTCTAGTTGCTGCCGTGTAGGATTTCTAGCTATATTTTTAGATGTACTGTTATATACACATGTAAATTTGCATCTCTGGCTAGGGACATGGTTGAAAAAAAGTAATTTTGGCTTAATCACCAAATCAACTTAAAGAATAACACACAAAATACACTTACAACACTCTGATCAACCTTATTCAGCCACTATTTGGAACAAGTCTTACTATAGGAAGATTGCTAGAAGGAAAAATGAAATCATGAAGTGTAGAATAGAATTACAAAATTTTCAATTGCTCTAGAAGGTTGAAAGGAGGACGACTGCCTTCACCTCCAAAGAGGTTATACAGAGGTCTTGACATATATATATATATATTTTTTTTGTTACACGTGATAAAAACAGTTCCATTATCTCAGGCAAACAGACTAATCAATAACAAAACAGTACTTTATACTCCAGATAGCATCATATAAAATACAAGCATTTTAGTTTATACATGTATGCAAGTGGTCTACATATTTAACTGCATAAATCTAGATAATGCATTAGAAACTGCACTACAAAACAAACAAGTAGCACTGTGCTATGACAATCAACTTAAAAACACCCCAGTTGACTGGTAATGTTGCCTTGGTGTTTTAATACAAAACAGTTACAGTGTAGACTTGTACCTGCAGCTTGTGATTTTTCTCACATTTGTCATTCTACTAGCTTCACATCATTTGTTACGCACAACTGCTTGCTCAAAACCATCTCCACTTTCTCTGTTCTGATCACACTTCAAATTTTAACACGCTTTCACACTGCAGTGCTATTTACTGTATCTGATCCAAGCTATATAACATAACACTAAATAAGAGAACTGGCAGTTTGCGAAGAGTTTCACTTTGCTTATTACTACGAGACAGTACATACATAAAGACACATGCCACTCAGGAGTGCATACACTGATCACATCTGCCTTCCTTCTTACTGCCTGCTTATGCTCATCCTATATTACTATGCTCATCCTATATTACTACACTCCACGACAGGAGTGAGAATACTTAGCACTGGAGAACTATAATGTTACCCCATCCACCGACAGTTGCACAAATGGCTCTATAATCTGCAAAGAAAACGGATGGCTATGGATTTTAAACTATAACTTACCTAAAACTATTAGGTTTAAAAATGTACCCAAGTGTACACACACTCGAGCATATTTATGTGCACATATTTGTCACTAAACTTAAAATCTGTACAACTGTGTGTGTATTTATATATATATATATATATATATATATATATATATATATACACATATACACACACACACACATATATATATATATATATATACACACACATCTCCGTATGTGCTTACGTCACCAATAAACTACACCGGCGTATACTACATCAGCACAAAAGGCCTAACCTAAGTCAACAAGCCAGTACACATGCTGCGAGCACAAATCTCAGTATATGCAAAACAAACGTTTTTGCGAGGAGGAAAGTCCCCCTGCTAATTATATTACACACACACACACACACACACACACACACACAAAACCTCCAGGATCACGAAACAGTAGAGATGGCAAAATCCCACTCCCCACTGGACAGTGATCCCACACACACAGCAGCTATCATCCAGAGATGAAACCAGCAGTTCAATAAAATTTTTTATCTATATACACAAACAATAACTCTTCAATCTTTACAGTAAAATACAAAACACAAAATGAATAAATCTAATTTTTGTTCACTAAAAACTGTTATCACCCTCGAAAGTACCATCATACAATTATACAATGCTTACACAGCATCCCGAAATATTGCGACCGTACTTCTAAATCCCAATTCACTTAGCTACCATCCAAGTAAAAGCTTGGCAAGAACAATTTCTGCATTAAATGCGCAGCTCAGTCATGATGCGAAAGACAGCGCCACACAGCTAGGTTAGTTATCTGTCTTGGCCATTAGGTAAATAAGCAGTTGGGATAAAGTCCCATAACCATGGCTTAGCAGCATGACTAATCATTTAAATATCGGGGCTTTTATATGGCAAGGATTTGGCAATGGAAAGCTGTCTCGAGTAACTCATCTGAAAATTCTACTATGAATATTCATTAAGGTCACCGACAGTCTGGTAGCCTATGTTTCACTATCCATTGATCAATGGACTCTACAACTATCTGGGTCACCCATATGATTATGATTGGTGGCATGGTCACGGTTCTACCTACTTTGAGCAATCTGATCAACTGTACAACTAAAAACTGGAGTTCAATTATTTAATCCTTCATGGAAATTCAACTACCCAACTGATTTAAACATATTTTAGCTGGGCTTCAGTTTACATTTTTATAAGAACCACCTGTGGGACATCTATGCATTGCTGAAAACACTGAAAAAAAGTATTCCGAATTTGCTGGAAGGATATAGCCTTGTTTTCTTTAAAACCTCTTCCTACCTAGTGCTTCCATCTCTCTGGGCAAGCAGTTTTACATTTTATTTTCAGCTGCACATTTGTAAACTGTTAAGATGATTTCTTCTACAAAAACTGAAAACTTCTGGACAAGAGTGGAGCCATTTTAATACAAAAATTCTCCCTTTTCTTTAGCTGCAGTTACTGAGAAAGGTTTTTCCCAGGCTTCTACCCAATTAGTGGTGTACCTATTTTGTTGTCTGGCATCACTGCTGGTTGGAAATGCCATGAGGTTTATAAAGACATTACAGCACTGCTTCTCCTGATCTTGGCAACACCTCCAACATCAGTCCCAGCCTCCCCCTTTTTTTTTTGCAAGCTTGCACAGTTACTATTAGGAACTGCATGCTTCCTCAGACTGTTTAGTGAAGGAAGCCTTAGATTCACAAAATTCAGATACATGCCATTTTGATGATTTACAGTAATGCTTTGTGCGCCATCAGGCAACTGGCACTGCTTTTTTCCATGGAATCATTTCAGCAGCAATCTTATGGCTGTTGAAACAAGCTGAAACTAAATTCCATACTCATATTAATCGTAAAATCCAGTCTTTGCAAAATAAAAGTACTTCTGCTGTCCATGCAACAGATTTAGCTCAATGTTTCATCATGGAACATTGCGCCTCGATTATGCCTTGTATTACCAGAACCCCCTCCCCCCACCAAGTACAAATAAAAAAGTAGTATATATTTTTTTTTTATAAGGACTAACATATAATTAACTATGTCCCGTCTCTCCACTGTCTCCTGCCTTTACTTATATTTTGATTACCTCATCTTGGTGGAACCCATTTTTAGAAGGAACTCTGGGGGGGGGGGGGGCAACAGATAAGGGGTAAATCAAGACACCACCACAAAATGATTTACAGGAAACATCACATGCAGTTAAAAAGCACTACATAAAAGTAAACTAATGACAAGGAAAACAATGGAAACAGATAATTACTTATCTACTTTTCACTGAATAGTTAGTGGCCATCTCATCAGTAACTTTCAAAGTAGGAAATGAAAAAAGTACTGAGGGAAAATAATTGTACTAGACAAAACTATAAACAAAGTTTAAGGAGTACTACTTTTTATACATTTGTATAGTATAAGAACTGGTTTTAATGCCTACTTTCAAATGATTCGGTATCCTTTACTATGCTACACTAACTACTACTACAAAAAAGCAGCTTAACTGACGCACCGACCCACATGGGCCATATACAGGCTCATCCTAGAAAAAAAAATGCAATGGAAGGGAGTTATACATGAACTATTAATACCCAAGCGTGTAAGAACTATTGCAAACAGGAATTCAGAAACATCTATTCACATATATAATTTGTGTCGTAACAAATATGCACACAACAAATTTATACTTAAACTAAGAGAGACAAGAGAAGAAGAAAAACATAAAAAGGTAATAAGTATTGTTTAAATAGAATATTGTGGTAATATGAAACAGATAAAGTTGGTAGAACAGGGAATAGATGCAGTAAGGGGGTTACAAATGAATACCAGACTTACAGTACAAAAAGTAATACACATTTTATGAGCTAGATAACCATAGTTACCTGAAGGTGAAAATTAATTGCAGTTCATTGTAAAAAAGCCCACCACCAAGTATCTATAGGTGAGGAGGCTATAAGCCAGTTAGAAAGAGAAATACTCCAGTATATAGTGCAGTGGCTAGTACTAAATATGCTTCGAGAACTTCACGTATTTTATTATATGCATGCATACACAAATATAATATACCTACATATATTACTAACACAATTTATATATATGAAAGCCACACACACACACACACACACACACACACACACACACACACACACACACACAATCAATTACTTTTCAGCACAGGCCCGAGGAGAAAAGCTCCAAATTATTAGAAAACATTTTAAACACAATTTTAAAATCGTAAAACAATAAAACAAAATCATGCGCAATTTAAACAATTATAACAGATTAGACATAATATAAAAACATGGTCATACATCTTGTAGCAATTTTTAACCAATCATTTAATAATTTAGACAAATTTTAGACAGTGCAGAGAAACTGAATGTAAATCAGTCTAAACAAACAGGAACTGCAATATGAAGTCAGGGAAAAACAAGCTTATGGTATAGTTTGAAAGTCAAGGAACAGAATTTGACAGAAGTAAGGAATAAGGAGACACAAGAAATGGATATAGTACAGATATTTAAGGATATAATTTATCTTTTTTTTAAGAATATTTTACTAATCACTTATGAGGTAGGCAATCACACATTTATATTAAATGAAAAAACATATTGACAATATAAGTTTTAAGCATTTTAGATCACAAACCAACCATGCTGACAATTTTAGTTGCAAACATTATACATCACTTATGATCTGCCCAATCACTGTCAAACATTACATAGCTCATTCAAATCCTGCCTTCTTTTAAGCCTCAGGATTTCCATGGTCTAGTAAATTGCTTTTTTGGCAGCCACCATAACTAGACTCTGCAAGGCCTTATTATGTCTAGGCAGTTCTGATTCTGTATCACAGCTCAGAAAAACAATTTCCTTAGTTATACGAATTTGCTTACCATGTACCTCTGATAGGGCAAGTCTGCTCATTATACACCCAGAAAGTATGTTCCCAGTTACAACTTTCTTTCCCATCACACCTCCAACATTTGCTGTCTACCCGTGGAAAGATTCTCTGGAGTCTACTTGGGGCATAAAACTATCTATGTGAATATTTCCAAACAAATCCTAAATCTTCTAGATTTTGTTGAATATTTGGGAGACAAACATATCCCCCTCCTATTGTTTCTTTGTGAATGCGTATCCACTCTCTTACCAATCCTTTCTACCCTCCTCTGATTAATACAGTTAATCATGCAATATTCTCTGCTAATTATTCCTTTAATGGCAGCTTGTCTTTTAGATTCTAAGAACTCTACCAGTGCTGGTCTTTCGTTTAGGACCCCCCTATTTCTCTTTGCCTTCCCGATCAAGGATTGATATCTAAAGTATAGGCAATCTCTAAACAGCAGTCCAAATAAATCCTTGACAGCTTCCCATTCTATTACCATTTCCCTCTAGTTATTTGCTCCCAATACCTTGATCCCTTTGCCAGTTTTCTCCAATAAATTAGAGCCCCATCTTGCCCGTCACCTGTATCCCTTATTGCAGTCATCCCTACTGAGAGGATCTCCTTTCTCCATTCCCATGTTGGCTTCATTTTTAAAATACTGCTACTTTATGAATAGAATATTCTGTATAATTATTGTTATTCTCCTTAAAGGTCTGGCTCCAAAATCAGAGTCTCTCCTCGTTTCTTGAGCTTCCCCCAGTTTCATTATCATTCCTCACTTTCATTATAGGTTGCTGCTTGTGCTACGTACAGGAGCCTTAACTGCATAGCTCCGAAATACCCCCTTCAAAATCGGGTAATGCCAATCCACCTTACTCTATTGGAATAATCAACTAATCCCACTTTACCTGCTATTGCCTTTCTTTTATCTTTACTAATTCTGTCTTCCAAAAAGATGTGAAACTGTCTCAAAATGTTCCACAACTCTATAATGTCCTTTTCTGGTTTTGTCAGGCAAAAATAATGTCAACTGTTTTTTGACTACCATACCAACTACATCCTTGAATTTCTGAGTCCCTTGTTTTCTTTGCCAATGGTTCTAAATATAACGCAAATAAAAGGACACCCCTGCCTGCTTTCTCTTCCCAAGCAGAAATTATCAGAGAGAGGATCCCACACACTAATTTTCTCCTCCAATGCCTCATCTATCCTGCTGTCAACCTTACAATTTTATAAGGGAATGAAAATGCTTCTACTGCCTTGCTTATAAAGTCCCAGCTTACTCTAATCAACTGCTTTCTCTGCATCTAGACCCACCACAACAGTGGGATGCTTCCCTCTGGATCATCAATATTCTGTTAATTTGTTCAATGTTTGCCTCCCCGCCACAAAATCACACTGATCCATATCTATCAATTCCGGCATCACTTTTGCCATTTTTTTACCCATTATTTATTTGACATTTGTTGACTAGAAATGTCTGACCGAGCTTGCTCCCTCTTGCAGCAGAGGCCCAGGGAGAAAAGCTCCACAAAGTATTACATACACCATAAAAATGTTTACAAACAATACAGTATGCATAAGGTAATATAAACTTGCATTATAATGCTTGGATTCACAATTGTAACATGAGAGTTTAAAGGTGTTATTTACAAAAAAAAAAAGCAATAAAACCAAATGTTAAAGTATTTCATATATCTCCAGTACATAAGGACTTCATATAGAGGGGAAGTAATAACAATTAACTCAAAGAGATTAAGAAAAAGAGTGCAGAGGTACTGTATATCAAATCTTAGTTCTTACAGGCAAAAGCATGTACATCAGTAAATTAGAGGCAGAGGGGATAGAGAGAGCAGGTGAGAGAAAATCTATGGCTATGGATAAGAGGGAAAATTAGAGATTTTTTTTTTTAAGTTGTAAAGAGAAGAGTAGTAGTTGGAATCAAGTGAAATCTGAGAAAGGGGAGTAAGCTAAGTGGGAAAAGAAGGGAGGGAGGTAAATATGAGTAGTGGAGAAAATGAGTGAAAAAGGTATTAGGAGTTGAGAGTTCTGTAGAGAGAATTGCATACAAATTGAGAAGGGGATGTATGCGAGAGAGAGAGTCAGGCGATTAAGGTCACGATGGTTGTTGTGTACAGGAGCAAGTCCAGGTATTTGTAAAGTGGACTTTTAGGGCGATTTTAAAATGGGAGGTGCGGTGTAATAGATCTGATTGTTAAAGGTAGAGTATTCCAGTGGATACAGAAAAGATAGTTGTAGAGGGTTTCACCATTGATTTTTTAGGCTTATAGATGTCAAGGAGGTTTTGGTTGGTGCTTCTAAGTTTTCTGGTTGGGAGGTAGTAATTTAAGATGTTGGAAATGTTAGGGCAGAAGGAGGGTTTGTAGAGGATGGAATGGATAATATTAAGTTGATTCGGGAACTCAAGCCAGTTCTGTGTTTTCAAAGCCAAAACAGTGATGGGATTTAGGCTGAGTGCTGGCAGCAAATCTAGCTATTTTGTGCTATGTATTTTCCATCTTATTCAGTAGTGTTGCCTATAGGTTTAGTGAGGATTTGGGAGCCATAGAAGAGACGAGGTAGGAGATGAGCAAGAGAATAGCAGTCTTGCCTCTGGTGTGAGAGATCTTTTGTTACAGTATAGTAAGCCAAACTTTTGGTTAGTATTTTTGATGCAGTAATTTATATGAAGGTTGAACTTTAGTTTATCATCAATTATGACCCCTAGTAGTTTGGTATGTGATTCAACAGTAGTGTCTAACTAGGCAATAGTTAAGGTTGAGGTGTTGAGTGTGATTTAGGCAGAAATAGAAGTAGTTTTGTTTACTTAGCATTGAGTATTAGCTGGTTATTGGTTAGCCAGGTCTCCATCTTTGTGAAAGTTTGCTGGGTTTTAAAAAGCAGGTCTGAGAAATGATCAGAGGAGGTGATGACTGTAGAATTGTCCGCATACTGGATGAGAGTTGAACTGGGGCAGGATTTATAAAGATTGTTAGCAAAAATGTTGAATAGAAGG
This sequence comes from Protopterus annectens, assembly GCF_019279795.1. Classification (NCBI taxonomy): domain Eukaryota; kingdom Metazoa; phylum Chordata; order Ceratodontiformes; family Protopteridae; genus Protopterus; species Protopterus annectens. The sequence goes on from NC_056728.1 coordinate 91,106,718, forward strand.
AGGTCTTAAGATGGAGCCTTGGGGCACACCTGGGTGACTGGCAGAGGAGGGGACAATGTAGAAAGCCATCTAATAGATTGTTGCCTATTGGACAGGTAGCTGCTGAACCAAGAGATAGTGGATGGGGACAGATTAAGTTCCATTAGTTTAGAAATGAGCAAAGGATGAGACAGTATCAAATGTCTTGGGATAGGTCCAGGAATAGGCAAGAGACTAGTTTATTGTCTCTGGATTGCACAACTGAATTGGTAAAAGCAATGTGAGCGGAGGAAGTACTATGGTTTGGTCAAAAAACATGCTGAGTAGGTGTTAAAAGGTTTTCTAGCAATAGGCGGCATAATAATTGTGCATGGACACATTTTTCCATGATTTTTGAGAGTGGAGAGAGAATAGCTATAAGGCTAAAATTTGAAATTTCTGTAGATTTTCGTCCTTTATGGATGGGAATAGCACATAATTTTTTTGAAGATAGACGGAACAGTAAATTCAGACAGCGAGCGATTTATCAGAATAGATATGGGGTACCCAATTGAACAGTCAGCCATTTTTAAGAAGTATGACAGCAAGTTGTCAGCAGATGGAGAGCATGGCTTTAGGTTCTGAAGAAGGTTTTTGATATAGGCAGTTGATACAGGTTGAAGAGAGAAAGTGTTTTTTTTTTTTTGGGACTGGAGTGTTTTTCAAAGTGAGGGCTAGACGAATCAGAAGCAAGGGTGGCGTTAGGAAGAAATCTAGAAGCTAGAAGGCAGTAATTTACCGATGGTGGTGTTGAAAAAGGAATTGAACTCCTTGGCTATTTCAGTGGGAGATAATTTAGGATCAGGGTTAGGAGATTGTGGGTTACCTGGATGTAATATGTCGTTAACTGACTTCCAGAAGTCCCTAGGGTTACTATTGTGATTAGAAGTTTCTTTTATCAGATACGGTCATTTTTTTAGTTTTGTCTTTTAAGTTCTTTATATTTTTGCAAGTCTGAAGGAGATTTTGATTTGGTCCATTTGTTTCATGCAAGATCTCTGACATGGATAGAGGAACGAGTGGTGTTGGGAAGCCAAGGGGAGATTTAACTCTTGTTGTTCGAAGAGGGGCATGAGTATTTAGTAGAAGTTTAGGACAGCATCATTAAGAGGCAATGAAAAGAGTGAAGACCAGTTAATGGAGGATAGGAGGCTATTTAAGTATTCTGGGTTGAAGGTGGTCAGATTACAGAAAGTTTTATACTTGCGAGTACTAGTAGTATGGGAAGTGTATCCAAAGTACTCGGACAGGGGCATGGTCACTAAGAGAATCAGATAGTAATGGAGGTTTATGGTATTTATTGGGATGAGATACTAGTATCCAATCGATAACAGAGTGCAAGTTTGAGAGTTTATTTAGGTGGGTTGGAGTGGACATGACCTGTGTGAAGCCATAAAGGTTTATACTCCGACAAGGGGGGTCTGTTTTAAAGTGATGCCAATTTATGTTGACATCCCCTAGGATGGTTGTTTCTGTAGTTATGTTATCCGAGAACCAAGATAACATCTCCCTCCTTGAACAAATACTACATCACCAGGAGGTATGTATTTGGTGGCAACAGTTAAGGTAAGGCGTTTGTTGAGAATTACAGTGAAATGAAAAAGTATTTGCCCCCCTTCCTGATTTCTTATTTTTTTGCATGTTTGTCGCACTTGAATGTTTCAGATCAAACAAATTTAAATGCGACAAATATATTAGACAAAGACAACCCAAGTAAACACAAAATGCAGTTTTTAAGTGATGCTTTTAATTTATTAAGGTTCATAGGTTCATACTAGGCTATCTGCCCTGGGGCAATTATAAGCCTCGCCCGATTTTGTTCGGCTTACGCCACCCCTTGATTTGAGTATACTGTGCCCTTTTTAAGGTTTAGTTTGCTGTGCGCCTCTAATAGTGACACGGAAGTAATCCCCGGGACAAACCTACGATCCCCCATCCACTCATCAAGATTCTTCTTGAAGAGATTCAGTGAGGTGCTCTGCCTAACATGAATTGGAATTCTGTTTGAGAGCGAAGGGAGCCTCTGGGTTATGAATCTGTCCCTCCAGCAAGTTATTTATTTCAGTGCTGAGGTTCAAGTCCCTCGAGCGTGTGGCTCTAAGGGATTTAGATTTACTGAGGTGGAGCATGTCCATTAATTCTGGATTGGACATAGCTTTATATGTCAGGCATAGATCGCCTCGAAGTAGGCGGTATGCAACTGAGTAGAGCTGGAGTTTTTTTAACCGAGCAGCATATGGCATCTGTTTGAGTCCCTTGATCCTCTTGGTGAGGTACTTTTGGGGTCTTTCTAATTGCTGCAGGTGTCGGGTAAGGTACATCCCAAAAGGGGCATTGTATTCTATGATGGGCCTGATGAGGGATGAATAAAGGGGCACGATTACCTCTCTTGATCTACATGTGAATCCTTTCATGATGAGGTGGGCTATGTAAAAGTTCTTTCTAACCACTTTGGCAATGTGGTTGTCAAAGGAGAGATTGCTATCAACTTGGGTCCCCAGATCCCCAATTACTTTCTCTGTACTTAAATGGGTTACCGCCTGTGTGGTAATTTGTGGGCACACTGTTTTTGCCAAAGGGTATGACTATACACATTTTGGCATTTAGCTTTAGACCATGGCTCTGGCACCAGTTCTCAGTCTCTGTGAGACCTTTTTGAAAGGATGTTTGTGTCAGCTGGAGAGTTGATTATGGTGCCTAGTTTCCAGACGTCTGCGAACTTGGTGAGCCATAGTCCTCCCACGATGGCCTGTACCTCAGAAAAGTATATACCGAACAAGAGCGGTCCCAGGACTGAACCTTGTGGGGCGCCACTTGTGACCGGTTTTGAGTCTGACATGGCTCCAGCAACTCTCACCTCTGTGGGTTCCGTCTTTGAGCCAGTTTGCGACCCATCTTGTAACATAGGGGTTTATATTTAAGCTGGATAGCTTATCTATGATGCCCGAGTGGGGTATTGCGTCAAATGCCTTGGCTAGGTCCAGATAGGCTGTGTGGACTACCTTCCCTTCATCTATGGCTTTGGTGACTGTTTCGAAGAGGTCAACCAGGTTCAAAAGGCAGGATCTGCCCTTGACGAAGCCAAACTGGGTAGGATCTAGTGTCTGTAGGTCCCCAATGTCTTTGTTTATGAGCTCCATGATGATCCTCTCCATAGCCTTGCAGACAAAGCTAGTCAGGCTTATGGGGCGATAGTTTCCAGGGTCTGTGGAGGCTCCACCTTTGTGGAGTGGGACCACTATTGCTGTACGCCATTCTGTGGGCACATATCCTGTAGTGAGGCTGAGATTGTACAGCTGTTTTATTTGAGGGATTAGTTCTTCTTGGAGTTCAAATAGGATGCAACCCGGGACGCCATCTGGTCCCATGGAAGCAGTGTTTTTTTGCTTTGGAGAGGGCAGCCTTCACCTGAGCATCAGAGATGTTTGGGAGGCAGCCCTCTGTCGGGATAGATACTTGCTCTTTTTTTTGGGGGGGGGAGGGGGTGGAGAAGTTTACACTGAACCTGTCTGCCAGGATATTGGCGATGTCTGTGGGTTCAGTGTATTTTTTGTAGTTTAGAATCAACTCAGAACAAGTCTGGGAGTTGCATCCCAGGTTCCTAACACAACTGAAAAAGCCTTATGTCCCGAGCAATTTTTCTCTCGAAGCTGGCCTTGGAGGATTTTATGAGGGATCGTAATTTTTTGCTAGTACTGATCAGGGATGCCTTCCCTATTAGGGATTTTGCTCTCATGTAGTATCTTCCTCCTTCTGGTTATACAGTTTATTTATGGCTGGGGTCCACCAGACTGGATGCCTGCCTTTGGATGTTTGGGTTTTGGTTTTGTTTGGGATAGCATGATCCATGCATTCCTGGAGATGTCAGTAGAATGCGTTTATATATGATTCTGCAGTTTGGGCCGTAGTTTCCACTGGCCCTGGGGCATTGAAGAATTCCACTTCGGTTTTGAGAAGAAGTGAGAAGTTCGCTTTTGAGAAGTATTTCACTGTGGTTTTCTGGGCTGGGGTCGGGATGCGGACATCCAGTGAAATTAATTTATGGTCTGATCTTACCAATGAGGGATATACTTCAGGTGTGGAGCATAGAGTCCCCATGTTGGTAATGATCAGGTCTAGTATGTTATCCCCTCTTGTGGGAGTGGTGACTAGTTGTTCCATAGCATCCGAGTTTATAATTTCCAGGAACCTTTGGGCTAAGGTGCTGGGGCTTGAGTAGTGCTCCCAAGTCTATGTTTGGGTAGTTGAAGTCGCCCAATATAATGGTGTTCTGAGAGATCTTCATGTTCTCCAATGTTTTCAGGAAAGCCAAGTGGGATTCTTGACTTTGAGTGGGTGGTCTGTAGGATGCTATAAACTGAAAAGCAGTCTTGCCCACTGTTAGTTGCACATGGATGGTCTCCGATACTTCGTGCAATGCCACTAACCTGGAGGTATGGATATCCTTGATAAATATGGACACCCCCTCCTTTTGTGGTTCGGTCCAGGTTTTGGGGCCGAAAAGCATGATATGAGGTATAACCTGGTAGTGCTGGGGTGCTCTCTGGAGCCTTGAACCAGGTTTCTGTCACTGCACAGATATCGATGTTCTCCATACGGAGGAGAGCTTCGAGTGTGTGCATCTTGAGGTTAAGACTTCTGGCGTTTAGCAGCATTACCCTTAGTTTCTTGTGCCGTCTATGGAGGTGGGTTTGACTTTTGAGCCTTGCCTAAAAAACAACTATCCAAACCTACATGGCCCTATGTGAAAAAGTAACTGCCCCCCCTTGTTAAATCAGTAAGCAACTGTCTTGTTTTAGCCAAAGCCATCAGGCATTTCAGTGAGAGAGAATTGTTTGAGGTCATTGGCTGACTGAGGTCTCCTGGACTACAGCTTAGACTAAGCACCTCATTGGTTCTTTTGAGATTTCTTTCTTAAAAGCTGTCTCAGGTTTCAACTTTCTGTTACCTAAGAAGCTCAGTTGTGAGTGTTCTGCCATTTTACAGTGAGATAATCGAAGGAAGGACACTCAGCAAACTCGGAGCTATAATATATAACATTAAGTATCCTGTTTTGTTTATTTTGTTCTTTATTTCTTTGTTGTTTATAGCACTTTGTGTCTAGCTAGTTTCACTGTGTGTGAGGTATTAACTGGAAATTGTCCACTTTTATTAAGCATCTGTTGGGTTGTTTGTTTATGATAACTTGTTGCAGTTAAACTTTTTTCTAGTGGTTCCTTTAGCTGTTTAAAACTTTAATTTAAAGGCTCACTGCTGCTTTTCAGCTGTGAGTAACATTTCTGCCATTTGTTTCACACCCTCCCTCCCTGTTGGTATAGTGTTTTTATAGTTGGTGGCTTTGCAGTTGCCCGCCCCTAGTGTAAATTTGATCTGGGACCCTCCTCCCAGTCTAGTGTCATTACCTCATTCTACCCAGTACAGGGAGAGCATTTGAATAGGCCAATCAGCTTAGTTTCTGCTACTCCTTTCTCTCTCCACAAAAAAAAAAAAAAAAAAAATATATGTATCTGCTTTTACTGTATTTGTGTTTTTTCCTACTTTATTTTGCTTTTGCGTCATCTTAAAAGTACTCAATTGTATTTATTACTGCTTGGTGTAACTCATTCTAAGCCTTTTAGTTTAAGCACCTGGGCTTCAGACCAGTTTTACATTAAGAAGGTTTGTGGTCTGCACTGTAGTGGCAGAACAAGTAGCTTACATCCTTCTAAATTGGGAACTGCTGATTGAGAGCCCCGTGTCTGTTATTCTAAAAGTGTATTAATTCTGGTTTAAGCACTTGGGCTTGAGGCCAGTTATTTTACATTAAGAGGGTTTGTGTTCTGCACTCTTGTGGGAGGAGAGGCTGGACTCTGTCCTTCTGAGCTGGGAATTTCTGGTTAAAGGCTTAATGGTGCCTGCATATTTGAACTGCTTCTTACTGAAATTGGTACACCTTGTTTGCTGTAGCATAGACTAGATCCAGGCCTGCTGAATCTAGCTTTGTTTGTATAACTTGAGCACTAATCCAGGCATTCTTTAAAGTATTCAGTTGTATTTATTACTGCTGGTAGTAACTTGATTAAAGTGTAGCTATCATTTCTAAGTCTTCTGGATTAAGCACTTGGGCTTCAGACCAGTTGTTTTACATTAGGAAGGTTTGTGGCCTGCACTGTGGTGGCAGGACAGGTAGCTTACATCCTTCTAAGTTGGGAACTGCTGATTGAGAGCTCCGTGTCTGTTATTCTCAAGGTGTATTAGTTCTGGTTTAAGCACTTGGGCTTCAGGCCAGTTATTTTACGTCAAGAAGGATTGCGGTCTGCACTCTTGTGGGAGGAGAGGCTGAACTCTGCCCTTCTGAGCAGGAAATTTCTTGTTAAAGGCTTATAGTGCCTGCATATTCTAACTGTTTCTTACTGAAATTGGTACACCTTGTTTGCTGTAGCATAGGCTAGATCCAGGCCTGCTGAATCTAGATTTGTTTGTATGCTTGTTGTTGGTTTATTTCCCTGAAACGCTAATTCCACCTAAAACGCGGCCTTTTAGCACTTCTGTGGATCCCTAGTGATATCTGCATTGCTTACTGTACTTATTTCCTTGTTTCACTTGAAATAAAGTTACTGTTTGTCGTTTTTGCATTTAAGTTACCTGTAACACATTGCATTTAAGTTACCTGGCACTTGCTCACTAAAGCAATTATATAAGTCAGCTCTAAAAAAATTAAAAGCACTACACCCTCACAAACTCCCCTTGAGTACCTTGTTCCCCATTGGCCCTTTTTTCAATTATAAAAGGAATTCCCAATACTATTCTAGCATGTCCAAAGGTCAGATGGCAATCTCCTCTCCGGTCCAGCTGGTGAATCTGGGAATCTTGAGGCAATGTTAAAACTGCCTCATGTACACAGAAAACCCTCGCCTCCTCCCAACAAATTCCAACACATATGAGAGATGCAACCATATAACCAAACTGGAGGCTAAGCTCTCTCAACTCAATACTGACGTAACCAGTCAGGAGGAGAAGGAAACCACACTCACTACAATTCCAGTCTCACATAGACCTACCACGACAACAAACCAAACACAAACACACAAAAACATACTCGGAGGCTCTAAATAAAAATCTGCCTAAGCAGCAGAGTCCTCCAAAGCAGACACCCAAGTAATCGCTACCCCAAAACAAAACACGTGCAACACATAGCTCACAAAGCCAGTGTGCCGAACAGTCACAGCCCTTCAGGCTAAACAACACACCTGATACACTTGTAATAGGTGACTCTATCGTCAGGCACACTGGCGTCCCGCCACCAGGCTGAACAAGGAGAAGGTCACGGTGAGCTGCCTGTCGGCGCTAGGATCCGCCACATAACACAAGCACTCAGGTCACTCCAAGGCAAGTACAAATATGACTCAGTCATTGTCCATGCTGGTGTGAATGACCTGAGACGTACCTCCCTGGACTACATGAAAAGAGACAGAGGAGCTCTCTGAGCATGTAGCCCAGGCCGGTATGACCCTGACCTTGAGTAGCATCTTACCCTCACCAAGAATGATGCCACAATATGAAGACAAGATGATCAATTTCAACAATTGGCTTAAGTGTTGGTGTCATTCAAAGGGGATCCAATGCCTGTCAGCCTGGGATGACATGCTCGACAAGCCACGATGCTTCGCTACGGACGGCTTGCACCAGTCACCCCTGGGCTTTCGGATATTGGCAAAGGCTCTTGCTACCCCCATAGTGCCTTTTTTAGGCAAGGCTCAAAAGACAAACCCACCTCCATAGGTATCACAAGGGATAAGAAACTAAGAGTAATGCTACTCAACGCCAGAAGTCTAAACCTCAAGATGCACGCACTCAAAACTCTCCTTAGCATGGAGAACATCGATATCTGTGCAGGAACAGAAACGTGGTTCAAGGGGGCCGAGAGCAACCCAGCACTACCAGGTTATACCTAATAGCATGCTTTTCAGCCCCAAAACTTGGACCGAACCACAAAAGGAGGGGGAGTATCAATATTCATCAAAGATACCCACACCTCCAGGTTGGTGGCACAGCACGAAGCATCAGAGACTATCCATGTGCAACTAGCAGTGGGTAAAACTGCCTTCCAGTTTATAGCCTGCTACAGACCACCCTCCCAAACACAGGAACCCCACTCGGCCTTCCTGAGAATACTGGAAAATATGAAGGTCTCTCCAAACACCATTATATTGGGCGACTTCAACTACCCAAACATAGACTGGGAGCATTTACTCTAGCTCCAACACCCTAGCCCAAAGGTTCCTAGAATTTATAAACTCAAATGCTATGGAACAACTTGTTACCACTCCCACAAGAGGGGAAAACATACTGGACCCGATCATCACCAACATGGGGACACTATGCTCCAGACCAGAAGTGTATCGCTCACTGGTAAGATCAGACCATAAACTAATCTCACTGGATATTCACATCCCGACCCCACCCTCTGCCCAGAAAACCACAGTGAAAAACTTCTCTAAAGCAAATTTCACACACCTCAAAACCGAGGCGAAATCCTTCAAAGCCCCCGGGCCTGTGGAAAATACGGCCCAGACCGCAGAATCCTTTATAAACGCATTCTATGAACACCCTCAGGAATGCCTGGATCATGCAATCCCAAATAAAACCAAGACCCAATCCTCCAAAGGCAGACGTCCTGTCTGGTGGACCCCAACCATAAACAAACTATACAATAGAAGGAGGAAGCTACTACATGACAGAGTAAAATCCCAAAAAGGGAAGGCATCTCTGATCAGTATTAGCAAAAAACTACTGGCACTCATAAAATAGTCTAAGGCCAGCTTCGAGAGAAAAATTGCACAGGACACTAAGGATAATCACAAGGCTTTCTTTAGTTATGTTAGGAACCTGGGTGGGAATTCCCAGATATGATCAGAATTGGTCCAAAATGACAAAAAATACACCGAGCTCACAGACATCGCCAACATCCTAGCTGACAGGTTTCAGTGCAAACTCCCCCCCCCTCCCCACCAAAAGGGCAAATATCTATCCCAACAGAGTGCTGCCCCCCTGACATCTCAGATGCTCAGGTAAGAGCCGCCCTCTCCAAAGCAAAAAACACAGCATCAATGGGACCAGATGGTGTCTCGGGCTGCATCCTACATGAACTCCAAGAAGAGCTAAACCCAAACATAAAACTACTGTTCAATCTTAGCCTTACTACAGGATATGTACCCAAAGAATGGCGTACAGCAACAGTGGTCCCTCTCCACAAAGGTGATGCCTCAACGGATCCTGAAAACTATCGCCCCATAAGCCTGACTAGCTTGATCTGCAAAGCTATGGAAAGGATCATGGACCTCGTAAATAAGATATTGGGGATCTACAGACACTGGATCCTACCCAGTTTGGCTTTGTTAAGGGCAAATCCTGCCTCTTAAACCAGGTCGATTTCTTTGTAACAGTCACCAAGGCCATTGACGATGGGAAGGTGGTCCACACAGCCTACCTGGACCTCGCAAAAGCCTTCGATACAATACCCCACTCGGGCATTATAGATAAGCTCACCAGCTTAAATATAAACCCCTATGTCACTAGATGGGTTGCAAACTGGCTCAAGGACAGAACCCACATGGATAGAATTGCTGGAGCCATGTCAGACTCCAAACCAGTTACAAGTGGCGTCCCACAAGGCTCAGTCCTGGGACCTCTCTTGTTCGGTATATATTTCCTCGGCAGTACAGGCCAACACGGAAGGACTGTGGCTGACTAAGTTCGCAGATGACTGCAAACTGGGCGCCATAATCAACTCTCCAGCCGACACAAGCATCCTCCAAAAGGGCCTCATAGAAACAGACAACTGGTGCCAGAGCCATGGCCTCAAGCTAAACGCCAAAAAGTGTACAGTCATCCCCTTTGGCATAAACAAAGTGCCCACAAATTACCACATAGGTGGTAATCCATTAAGTACAGAAGAAGTCATTATGGACCTGGGGACCCAAGTTGATAGCAATCTCTCATTTGACAACCACGTGGCCAAAGTGGTTAGAAAAACATTTTATACAGCCCACCTAATCATGAAGGGATTCACATATAGATCAGGGGAGGTCATCGTGACTCTTTACTCCCTCAATCAGGCCCATAATTGAGTACAATGCCCCTTTTGGGATGTACTTTACCAGACACCTGCAGCAACTGGAAAGACCCCAAAAAGTACCTCACCAAGAGGATCAAAGGGCTCAAACAGATGCCATATGCTGCCCGGTTAAAGAAACTCCAGCTCTACTCAGTGGCATACCGCCTGCTCAGAGGCGATCTGTGCCTGACGTATAAAGCCATGTCCAACCCGGAATTAACGGACATGCTGCACCTCAGAAAATCCAAATCCCATCGAGCTACGCGCTCGAGAGACTTGAACCTCAGCACTGAAATAAATAGGACATGCTGGAGGGAACGATTCATAACCCAGAGGCTCCCTTCACTCTGGAATAAAATCCCAGTCCAGGTTAGGCAGAGTCCCACATTGACTCTCTTCAAGAGGAATCTTGATGAGTGGATGGGAGATCGTAGGTTTACCCCGGCTATCACTTCTGTGTCACTGTTAGACAAAGGCACAGTATACTAACCTCAAAAAAAGGCATAGCAAAATTAATTTAAAATGGGTGCCGAAAGCCAAACACACTCTGGCTAGGCTTATAAATGCCCTAGGGCAGATAGCCTAGTATGAACCTATGAACCTATGGTTAATCACATTTTGGTACAGCAGAGTTCAATTTCACTACACACAGGCCTGATTGCTGCCAGACCTGTTGAATCAACAGATCACTTAAAACAGAACCCATCAAAGTGAAGTAGGCCAAAAGATCCCAAAAAGGAAGACATCATGCTGCGATCTAAAGAAATTCCTTAACAGATGAGAAACCAAGGTTACAAAGCCATTTGTAAAGCTTTGGGACTCCAGTGAACCACGGCAAGAGCCATTATCCACAAAAGGAGAAAACATGGAACAGTGGTGAACCTTCCCAGGAGTGGCTGGCCTACAAAAATTACTCCAAGTGCAGTGACAACTCATCCAAGAGGTCCCAAAAGAACCCAGAACAACATCTAAAAGAACTGCAGGCCTCACTTGCCTCAGTTAAGATCAGTGTTCATGACTCTACCACAAGAAAGAGACTGGGCAAAAATGGCACGTGTGGAAGAGTTCCAAGGGAAAAATCACTGCTGACCAAAAAGAACAAAGGCTCAAAATCTTTATTTTCCCCAAAAGTCTTTAGGATCATCATCTGTGGACTAACTAAAGAAAAGTTGAACTTTCTGTGAGGTGTGCATCCCGTTACATCTAGCGTAAAAGTAACAGCCTTTCAGAAAAAGAACATCATGCCAACAGTCAAACATGGTGGTGGTAGTGTGATGGTCTGGGGCTGTTTGATGGAACCACGAATTCTGCTACCAAAAAATCCTGAAGGAGGATTTCCAGCCATCAGTTCATGACCTCAAGCTGAAGCGCACTTTGGTTCTACAGCAGAACAATGATCCAAAACACACCAGCAAGTCCACCTCTGAATGGCTTAAAAAAACAAACTGAAGGTTTTGGAGTGGCATAGTCAAAGTCCAGACTTGAATCCAATTGACATTAAAAAGGTGGTTCATGCTTGGAAACCCCCCAATATGGCTGAATTAAAACAATTCTGCAAAGAAGAGTGGGCCAAAATTCCTCAACAGCTATGTGAAAGACTCATTGTCAGTTATCGCAAATGCTCGATTGCAGTTGTTGCTGCTAAGGGTGGCACAACCAGTTATTAGGTTTAGGGGGAAATTACTTTTTCACATAGGGACATGTAGGTTTGGATAGTTTTTTCTTAATAAAATCATCACTTAAAAACTGCATTGTGTGTGTTTACTTGGGTTATCTTTGTCTAATATTTACAATTGTTTGATGATCTGAAACATTTAAGGTGTGACAAACGTGCAAAAAAATAAATCAGGAAGGGGGCAAATACTTTTTCATTGCACTATACATTAACTGACAAAATTTCAGCAGGGAAAGGAGGTAGAGAGGTGTTAGAAGAGATTACTGTGGGATGGTCAGAGTAAAGGATAGCTATTCCTCCACCTTTTCTAATTATTCTATCCAGTCACAGTATGTTATAGCCAGGTGGGAGAAATTCATTATCAGTTTTATGTGGTTAGAGCCAGGTCTCTGTGAGAATTAGTAGGTCTGGGGAGTGCAGGTGTATCCATGCATGTAATTCTGCAGTTTTATTCAGAATGGTATGGATATTTAGAGCATAAAGCTTGGAGGTGCTTATTAGTTAGGGCGGAGTTGCAGTGGGTGTTGGATGAAGGGTCCAGGGTTAGGGTGAATGTCACTGGACTTTAGAGTAGTGACTAGTATGGAGGAAATGTAGTGAAACAGAAGTAGGAGAGGGTTTTTTATGTTTGTTTTATATGGAACGTTATGATGCAGAAAGTTAGTAGGTTGGGGCAGGAGAATTGGATGAGAGAGAGAGAGAGATATAGTAAAGTAGCCCAAGTTAAACAAGGGTTTGAGAGGTTAAAGTACAGGTAGGAGATAGCCCACAACTAACAGCACTAACAGCTATGTTCAAATAAAGTAAGGTAATACAATATAGGAGGCAAGTATAGGAGGAGTGCAGGTAGAGACCCTGGTTGGTTGAAAGGTAATGGAGAGGAGGGTAGTGAAAGACGTGTAGATGACTGTATTGCTATAAACAGGAAATAAGGGGAGTGACCCAGTGTAGGGTGGTGCAACTGGTTAACTATAAAGGAAATTATATCAGGGGTAGGAAATAAGGGGTGACCCCAGTGGGGTGGGTGGTGCAACTGGTTAACTATAAAGGAAATTATATCAGGGGTGGGTGGGGAGCAAAGTGAACCTGAGCGTAGCGAGGGTGAACAGAGTGGGCTGAGCCAAGGACCTCACTTCAAAGCACACAACACTGTTAATGAGACTGAGTCAGCAGAAACCCAAATTCAAACAAAGACTTAAGTCCTGCAAGGAAAATGCAGCGGGGGGGGGGGGGGGGTGCAGGTCCTAGAGTGCGAGTCTCAGCTAGTATGGTACAAAGTTTCAGGAATACAAAAAGATATTTAAATGTAAACCTACACAGGGTGCTTGTAAGATACCAGAAAGATAAATTAAACTGTGAGGCAGCTTGCAGATAGGTCCAGTAGACCGGTATCGGCACACTTAGTGAAAGTAGCTGGTAGGTAGACTGAATTTAGAGGCACACACATCTAGGATACCACAGTAGTTAAACCTAGCAGGGAAGATTTTAGATTTAAAAGTTTATACTCCTGTGGATGTTGATAATTCTCTTAAAATATTGTTAAACAAAACCATCAAGATCTTTCAGTTTTTTTCCCGCCTAGCTTCCAGACTTCCACAGGAATACCAACTATTCCTGGGAACAATCCTGTAGATTGGTTATACAGCACTGTTTTTCTCTCATCTCCTCCTATCCTGTTAGGAATTGAGCCTCGTCTACCACTAACCTAGGCATATTTAATTCTTCCATAAACATTTTCATTTGTACCTTTTCTGGATTTCCATATTTCTCTGCTTTATACAGACTTTCATGGAATTTCTGAAATATTTCTAATACTTCTACAGAATCTTTTGTTATCTTTCTTATTACATGCTTAAGGTTGGCAACATCCCTTTCTACTTTCTGCTGCCCGAGTCACTGGGCTAAATGTTTTTATGCTCTATAGTTATTTAAACTCATCCATATTAGCGAGGTAATCCCTTATTTTCTGTTTAGCATTCTGCAGTTGCTCCTGTTCTTGTTTTGCGAAATTTCCCATTTTGCAATGCTTTAACATGTCAGTCCCTAAAAATAAATTACTTCTTAACCAGATCTCCCTTTCTTTTATTTCCACCATATTTTTAAACTCCACTTCAATTTTATCCCACACTCTAGCTGTATTTTCAGAAGGAAATTTATATAATTTTCTAAACAGCTCCTGAATAATATAATTTCCCACTACCCATTCCTCAAATTCCTCTCTTTTCTCATTTCATTACCCTGTGTTATTTTATTTATTATTGGCTCAGGATCTGAAATAGTTATCAGGTATGTATCAAAGCCTTCAATTAAATGCACATGTTCTTATAAAATGTAAATTCTGTCTAGCCTAGCACAGTTTTTGAATTTTAGGAAATATATAAACTCAGATCTTCCATGCCAAATATTTTCATAAATTTCTTTCAGAAATCTACCTTCCTTTGTTATACTTTCCCTTCTGGGCCCCCAGAAACATCTTCACCGTTGTAAATCAAATTCCAGTCCGTCCTGAAAGTAATATTCCTTGCTGAAAGCAGATTTCTCCCAGAATTTTCTTAAGCTCCATTATAGCAGTTTTAAGTGGAATATAAATACACACCTATGTAATTCTCCTCCCTTGCCAGTAGCCCCTTAATACAGAAAAAAAGGAAAATAAAAGATAGAGTTGCAGTACCTTCTTCTATCACTATTGGAGTTTCTCTTGCAATTAATACAAGTACTCTTTTGCTTTGGCCCAGGTATTCCGCTGAATAAATGAAATTCACATGTTCAGTTCTTTCCAAGTGCATCTTACAGCACAGCTAATTTACTCTACACCATCATTGTATTAAAAAGTTATTATTCCCACCTTTTGTGTGTGACAACTGTGCCCTAGCCCTGCAATCAAGGCGCCTCAATCCTCACCACTAACACCAGGGAGGTATAGTCTCATGGAAGAGGAAAAGATGACCAATACACACAGTAAAGTATAATTTCCCTTAACTGCACACAGAGATAACAGTCAGTCTGGGGCTGGTTGCCCCCTTGCTCACCAGGTCCCCCAATAAGACTCCCCACTGGCACAGATATAGGGTCCAGGTCTCAGCCTTACTGGGCAAGCTAAAACCTCCAGTACCCTGCCTGTCCAACCAGTGCTTCGTGCCCCTGCAAAGTAGCTGACACAGATTCTCCAACTGTGCCCCTTTACCCAGACTATACGGTATTAATTACTGCCACCACCCAGTTAATAATAGCAGCTACTAAAAGGCCCTTAAAAGGGTGTCCAATTATTACTGTGCAATATTAGTATCCAATGGTAGTACGACTAACAGTCAAGGCGTACTTTAGAGTGGCCTATTACAATAACCTCTATAAATATGCAATGTACTCTAGAGCTTCTCTCTACACAAATCAGCCACAGGTAGAAGGTTTTAAAAATATTTAATAATAAATAAACACACAAGACAAAACTACACCACATAGATATCCAGGAGTTCACAGATCACACAGAAACTTAAAATAATATGGTAGGACAGGTCTGATTTCAAAGAAAAATACCCAATTAATCTTTACTAGCTTTAACGATTCCTACAAGAAATCACAGTGCTAAAACTTACATGCAAGCACAAGGCAGAGTGCTGATAAGTTAGATGTCTAAAGTCAAAATGCTTTCAGTCTCTTGTGAGAAATAGTATTTAAACATTACTAACAAACATGTCTCTAAGGCACTTCCAAAATTATATCATTTTTGACACTTAAGATGATGCAATACGAATACAAAACCTACCACCTGGTCTGAGTTCTCATGCCACAAACTGCATTATTTAGCAATCTAACACCTCCTCAGAAACTTACAACAATACAATACAAGACATTTCACATGTATATGCTAGCAGAAACCATAGCAATAAAGCACATTCCACATATAAATTCTAGTCAAACTTTAGCCTTAAAACAATGGACATGAAATCTTCATCCAGCTGCCCTGGGGCCGAATTGTAAAACAAATAGATTCATAAGATCTTTTCAACTTAAAAAAGACAACTGAAATTCTTGGCTTGGTTTTCCTTACAGCAGATGGCAATGTTGCAACAATCTTGAAGTTCACATTTTACAGTGTTTTCTTACATTTAAAAACACAAACCTGTATTTTACATTTATTTATACAGATGACAGAATTTGATATATAATTCTATTTGACTAGGCTGGCAGCCATTGCCCATCTCTCCCCAGTCGTCACATCATGTATAACAGCTTTTAGTTGCAGCTTTTGTGTTACATGCACACACTGTCTGGAAGGTTGATCTTTTATACAGTGGTTTCTTATCATATCCATTTGAGCCCATGTCAAATCTTACAAAACTTTACTGAAAGCCCTCAAACAAAATAAAGATAAAATGCAAACATGCCCCAATACCCCCAAAAAACCTAACATACAAAACTATGTACATCTTCAAACAGTGACGTTTTACTCTCCCAATAGGAACACACCAAAAATGGACTGCCACACTTTCAGACTCGAGTTAACATAAAAGAAAGGTTATCCATGCTATAATGCATGATAGAGCCTGTGCATCTATGAACTGCTGTCGGTTTTGTCTTATCTTTATAGCTCTCCCAGCTGGGAACACACGTGAATGCTTTCAGAGATCATAATCTTCTAGTCATTTCTCTTCATCAGAGATCTCCAGACACGAGGACCAGATACAGAACTGCTACCAAGCATACATTTCTGGAAAATATCCTTATAATATTTTTCATTTACTTCCTCTCTTAAAACTTGTTACTAGATCACACTAAAAGGTCTTAAACCAGTCATTCCCCTATGCAACAGTGAGAAAAAGAACATCAATGTTCTACTCTCCTGCTCTTTTAAAGGAGAGAGAGAAAAAAGAAAAAAGAAAAACACAGGAATACCAGTTTCCATTAGTACCCCATTACACTTAAAATAACTGAGAAACCTTTACTTTATTGCATGCAAAGAAAAACATGCACTGTAAAAAAAAATAGCACAATTAAGACAAAAAAAAGTTTTACTTACAGTTAGGAGAGGGGAAAAGTAGGGAGAAAGCCAAGTATTTTCCGAACGTTAATGACATGAAGTAGGGCATATGCTTTAGAGATCCTACAAGTTTAACAAAGTCAAAAAAAGTACAATATTTTCAGATTTGTCAAGTTTCACAAATAAAATTATAAATCCCACATTTGTCCATTTCCAAGTTAACATTTTATTCCTATTCATCTCCATCACCCAAATTCTGTCTCTGCTTGACTTCCAACATACTATTGATTCTTCAAGTCAACTCTTGTGCTTTTTTCCTTCTCTCAAGCATCTTCCGTTAAAACACTGGCAGTGTCTCTCTGTGGCCTTTATCACCAGAAGAAAAAGCAGCAAGATCTCCTTCCATTTCACAGTTCACTTTTCCTGGACAAAACTTTTGTTTTTCCGCCTTAGCGTGTACTTCATCAAAAAATTATTTTGTCCCTCCAGGGAAGAACATTATGAAGATAGCTGGGTACACAGTTTGAATCCCATGCCTGCTTCTCGACATTCCCTGAATAGTGGAATAAATTTTACTCCTCTTCTGTCCGGTGTGCAATGAGTAATCAAACACGCTGCTGTCTCCCACTTTCTCCTAGTTTTAAATCAGAATCAACTCCTGCTGGCAGGATTGCATCTTTAACTATTAAAAGTTCTAGGTTGCTTTCTCATAGCCAGGTTTGGAGCATACACACTATGTGCCCTTTCAATTAACTGCTGTGGAATACCAGTCCAGTCGCTTATTTGTGCTTTAATAAACTTAATAAAATCTGTTCCTTCCAGCTTCCCTCGTACAGCTGAAAATCTCAAGTTTTCCCTACGTGCTCTGTCCTCTAATTCTACCATTTTTTTAAACAAATCTTCTTGAGCAGTTTCATATTCAGCCAGCCTTTTCCTCATTGCAACCTCTGACTTTTGCAATTTTATCACCTCCTCTGAATACCTGTTTAAAGCTTTTTCCATCCTTTCAATGTTTGAGTCGATATACTTTCCTCTAGGTTACTGGAAGTCATGCCTGCAGTTTGCCCTGCTTTTTGCTGAACAGCTGCAGTACTTTTCCCAGTCAGTGTTTTTTCCTAACACTTTGTAGCCGATATTTTTTCAGGTCCTCCCCATTTCTTTTTTCCTGGCATCCAAACAGTACACTAACCAGTTGCTGAAATTTACCCAAAAATACAAATCAACTGGCCTTTTCTGCTAAGTTTTTCTCACTGGGAGAGCTAGAGTTAAGCTGTTATTCAATGTGCAGCCATCTTGGAAGTATACTTTATCCTGGTTCTGAGCAAGAACAGAGCCAAATTGTAAGTCTTTCGCAGTGACTTTCAAAGATGGGGAGGGAGGATACAGACCTGATGGAAACAGGTAAGGAGTTCCAGGCCTTAGCAACATTGTACGAGTACAGAATGCCCCGCATATTTAACTAGGTTTGTTGATAGGAGCTTTTGTTCAATGGACTGCAATGACCGACTGGGAACACACAGCTGTGTA
This sequence comes from Protopterus annectens, assembly GCF_019279795.1. Classification (NCBI taxonomy): domain Eukaryota; kingdom Metazoa; phylum Chordata; order Ceratodontiformes; family Protopteridae; genus Protopterus; species Protopterus annectens. The sequence continues at coordinate 91,125,012 of NC_056728.1, forward strand.
AAACGTGTTTTTGTGTTAGGCAGATGGAGGCGGAGTAATTTTATAGGCGTTAAGAAACTGTACATCTGTTAGCTGAGGATGCAGTTCTAACCAATTTAGGCTTTTTTGTTTTTTTAGTGCTATGCAGTTGTGGGTTCCGAAAAGGGTATTTGCTATACATTTAGCAACTATTTTATAGCATTGTTCAAGTTTTAATTTTTGTGAGGCCTGGAGATTACTATTTTATCTCCTCCCTATTTGTGCCAAATGTAGTTTTAGTTTCATCGGAGAAAGTTTTTAGCTCCGTAAAGCATCCCTTGTTTGTAATGAAATTTTGTATATGCAGGTTGAATGCAAGATCATCACCCATTAGCAACCCTTATAATATGTTAAAAGAAGTGACTTCAGTGGTTATATTATCAAGAATGAGGACTTCAAATTTTTTTTTCACGAGAGAGGAAATTTGGGGGAATTAGTAGTAATTTGGTCTTTTTTGGGGGTTCACCATGACCTTGAGTTATGAAGCTATGTTTTAGTGGCTGTTAAAGCTTTCCGAGTATTTTTGGAGGTGTACAATGTTGCCAGATGTAAAATAATCTGCATATTGTAGGGTGGCCTGTTGTGTGGATGTATGTGGGGTGTTGGTAAAAATGTTAAAGAGGAGGGGTCCAATGACAGACCCTTGTGGTACACCAGGGGTGACTAGGAGGCAAGAAGTGAGAGTGATGTGCCATTTTACAGACTGATAACTATTGGACAGGTAGCTTCTGAACCACAGAAAGGCTGGCTGAGAGAGCTGGCTGAGAGAGAAAGAGACCAAAGTGAAAACATCTGAAGTAGAAGTTTGCGGTCATAAACTGTATCAAAAGCTTTAGACAAGTCGAGAAATAAGGAAGTTTACTGTTATCTCCAGCTTTACTGACATTGTCTACATAGGTTAGAAGGGCAGTGTTAGTACTATAGGAAGGGCAGAAGCCCTGTTATGTAGGGGATAGGAGGTATTCCTACATGTATATCGCACACATGTAAATATATATATATATATATATATATATATATATATATATATATCTCACACACACATATATAATATATATATATATATATATATATATATATATATATATCTCACACACACGTATAATATATATAAAAAACAGACCATTATGTATATACATATTTATATTATATACACACACAACCATCACATAAATTAGATATATAATATTCATATATGTATCCGTGACATATGTACATATATTATACATATCTATTCAAAATAAAACACACACAAAAATGTATACACGTGCAAACACACGAAGACAAGAACTTTCAGGGTTAGCCACATGGCAGAGTACACATTGGTTTCTAGGGGATTTGGTCACACAGACTAATCCTGATGTTATACCCCGAACCCCTGGTAAAAATGCGATACAGGGAATCGAGGATGCAGATGATTCACAGTTATGCAACCCATGTTCTTTGATGACGTAACCAGCACATACGTGGTCATTAAGAAGCAAAATGTTTTCTTGGACAGCAATGAAACATATGATGGGGCATATTACAACATACTTTATGACCAAGGCACCATGTCAGCAAAGCTTTCATAGCTTGCATTAGGCAAGCCATCACGTGGAACATGCTCATAAGAATTTTTGCCAATTACCACATTCAACTTCCCCTTAACTATCCCAAAACTCAAGGCAAGTTTAAATTGGTACAGCACATCAATTTTTTTAGAAAAATTATACACAAAAAAACACGTCTGAAGCAATCTGGCCACTTTTAAATAAACACAGATATTCTCTAGTATCTTGGAAGTGAACTGCAGGAAGAGAGACTGCAAAAGAATTTGGTGCCTCACCTGACATCTGTAAATGGCTGCTTACAGAGAGCTTATAAACAAACTTGTAAAAAGGTAAAGGTAACAATCACCACTTATACACCGCTTGTTTTTGTTAAAATAACTGTTTACAAGTTACAGCAATAACAGCTTACAAACTGTCAAATTTTTCTAAGGTTCAGTCCCCCCTACAAGTTGGCGTCTTTAACAAGTGCCTAATTCACTCCTATACACCTCTGACTGCAGCACTACAATAGGGAGTGCCCATACACCTGCTGAAATTTTGAAAACAGAGAGAGAGTACTATGAAGTCCTCTGGTTGGAAGCCCTACACAAACCACAGTTATTAAACTTTACTCCCCCTGTAGTTCACCAACAGTAATGTATTTCCTCTACAATGCCTGCAGTACGAGGCTGCCATAAAAGGTGATAACTAGCAACAGTGTGATTCCAGGCAATCTGTGTATATGCACTAAGCACGAAATAATGCAGTTGCCTTTGTAAACATAAAATGAAGACCGAAATGCCAAGTGGCATAACGTACAAACACTCATAGCATGCCACCTGCTGCTTCTCAGTTTTCATGTTACATGCATTACAGGCATCACAGGGTACCCCCCTCCCTCCCCGTAATGCCTATAATACTGATGCAGATGTACAGGCGATGTCACAATGCAGGCAAATTTGGCTTGCAGTAGAGACTACAGGTTGGGACCGACTACTTTCAAACTCATTCACTGACCGGTATTGCACCTCATTGGAATTACCCATAAAAAAGGTGTGGAGTGACATCTTTAGAACAGTAATCCTAGCCTGCAAATGTTAGCTTGGTATACTCTCATCTCCACTTATCTCCCCTCTCCCCCACACACAGTGCTAAGCAGAAATAAGACGCATTATTAACAGACACTTTAAAGTGAAACTGATGTGATCTGCTTGGTAACATCATGGTTGTGGTATCGCAGAATTCGGATTATTCTGAGGTTCAACAATTTTAGAGTTCATCTAGCACCACCTACACACACCAAAACCCTGAAAACCTCTTGGGAACAGAATTGTTAAAACATCAGTTTTTGTAACAGAAGTAGCAGAGTTAATCAGTCATTTCCTCATCACATTTTGTAATGGCGGCAAGAAGACACACGTGTGTGTGTGTGTGTGTGTGTGTGTGTGTGTGTGTGTGTGTGTGTGTATGTATGTGTGTATATATAAACACACTCCATATTTACATGCACATACTATCCAGAATAAATGCATTTTGTATTTGTTCTTACTTCATATGGAGTGGGAAAATTGCTATCTGATGAATCAATCCACTCAATGGTTTACCAAATTAAATTAACACAAAAATAAAGACAGCTAAAATTGTGTCTTGGATATGACATTTTTCATTCATCTTTAACTGCATGACTGAAAATGATCTTCTTGGACTTGGATTACTCTCAGAGGCAGTCAGACTCTTCCTACCCCCCCCCCCCCAAGAGAGAAATGCATATACTTTTTTGGGTGTTGATGGGGAACATCGATACAGCAGAGATGGAGGCATTTAACCGGATAGCGACTAGAGAGGCAAAGATCAGATGCAGAGGACATGCATACAATACTCTAAACAGAGAGATCATACCTCTCCAACCTCTTAGCACAAGAAATAAATATCAGCAAAAATCACAACAGGTCGGAACACTCCAATAAAGCTACTAGTTATGTGGTCCAGAAGTCCACTGATCTAGCCCAACTGCTCCAAAGCATTGCCTAGTTAAAGTAACTTACTCAGAGTTACACAGCAGGTAAATGAAGGCCGAGGGAACCACACCCTGGGCCACAAGTAGCAGCTTGTTAAAACTACGACCCGTTAACACTCTGCACTAACTGCCAGACTAACAGCTTCCTCCCACTTGCGTAAATTCTGTTGTACCACACCGGCTTCAACTTTAACGCCTAAAAAGAATTAAATTTGCTGCTCCCCCTCGCAACTCATCTCCCCAAAATTATCTGAGCAGTGAAACGATCACTGCTGACACTTTAAAGGAAAGGTGTGCAGCCATAACTGTCAACAGCTAATTTGGTCTCCCCAGAGTTTACACATTCAAAATAGCAAAGTTAAAGCAAGCAAGGCTATGTATCATTAAAGTGGAAATTCAAGCAATGTCGGCTCTCTAGAACAGTCCCTCAGAGCTGCAAAGGCAGAATTTTATCAAAATGGTCCGTCTAATCAGGCACTTCTGTGGTGAAGGATAGTCACAGCTACAAAAGTTTCCTTTACTAAATAAATAAAAAGCTAACGTGTGCATATCACTTTTAGTGTGCCTTTAAGTTGTCCAACTTGATCTAGAAATTTCTGTGAAAGACAAGTGTCATCTGCTACAGTTTACTCCTTTCTGTACACAGAAGGATTCCTAAGCAGTTCCAATCGGCAAGTGTCCCCACTTGGGGAAGGCATACACAGGCAAAATGGAGGGGGGGGGGGGGTTTAGGCACTTTGTAAAAAGCACAATATTTTAAGAATAGCATATTACCGTAACGTTTAAATTTACAAGAAAGAAAAATCATCTGTGCAGATGTCATGGGTCTGATGCAAGATAAAGGGGAAGAAAACTTTTAGTGAAGTATGAGGCAACAGAAATTCAAAGGGAGTAGAAACTCCACAAGACAAACAACGTGGCATTTCCTCTGAAAACCAGGAAGTTGAAATAGGTGTTTCCCTTCTTTTTAAAGCAAAGCACCCTTTTACATTCAGACGAACGGCCTTAAGTTCACCTTTAAATAACAGTCACCAAAATCTCAGTTTTAACATGATTAGTTTCACTTGGACTACTACATACAGTGAATGAACTCTTTATTAAATATGTCCTAGGACTGCAAATTCTTAGCATTCATGTACTGTAATCCCCACAAAAGTCACCAGAAAACCTGTACGCCTTCCAGCATGTACCAGTTATGCAAGTTAAACACATCCCGTTTTTTTTTAACTAATTTCACCAAGTTAGTTACTTAGTAATATCTGAAACTGCAAGCTTCGAGTAATTGCTACCTCTTTGGTGGAAAACTGGTGCGACATCCATTTAATGGCGGTAGCAAGCTAAAAAAACAACTTTAAAAAAAAATAATAATAAATTGTTTACTTCTGTTAAACACATCTTTCACTGTGAAAACAGTAAGTGTTCTATTGCATAACTATAATAAGTCTTGGGGGGGGGGGGTATATAAAGACAAACTGCCATATACCCAGTGGCTGAATGCACTCAGCTTACAGGCATACGCCTTACTCCCTTCATGTGCAAACAGCTGCTGAATGCTTTTGAACCAGAGTTTATAAAAACACCTATTAACATATACTCAAGTTGCCTTACTGCTTCATTAAACTCTTAAGTGTGAAAAACAAAAACACACGCAAGGCCACGAAAATTCTGACAAATCCAGCTCAACAACTTAAAACGTAATATTACCGCAACATTAACGCTTTTGTTTTATTTTATAAAAATTTTGTTATAAAATTAAATGAAAGTGGTAATATTACATTTTAAGTTGTTGAGCTGGATTTGTTGGACTCCTCTGTGGCCTTGCGTGTTTTTGGTTTAAATCCTACAGTGTACTGCAGAGCCAACAAAGTCAAATACCAAGAAATACATAAATGACCTATAGAATAATCTAAATCAGCAGATCCGTATTTACTCATCGCAATACAGGTCTGGCATGTAAACACTTCTTGCTGTACCCAGAATCATACTAACTTTAAACACACACACACTTTAGTCCCAAATTCATTGGTCACAGTTGCTAAAAATCACCAATCATTTTGTTCATTAGTCCGCTGTATGAGGTACATTAATCAGTCGACAAATTGGGAGAAAATAGGACTAAACAAAACTTTAAAGCTACTTCCAGGCATACAGATAAACTGTCCCTTTCTTTTACTGCAGCTTTATAATCGGGTCTGCATTACTGTTTCACAGAAAAGTGCATACACCAGGTCAGAGGGGGGAAATGAAAATGGATGAATCAGCTATGGATTTTGCTCTCTTCCCCCCATATGCGCCAAGGTCGACACAAGCTTGTCTGTAATGAGCCAGCCTCTTCATCAGAATTAATCAATTTAACTGCTTTCATCAGAAAAATTCAAATTATAAAACTATTCATAACACAATTCACCAAGGAAAGTCAAATTTTATTGAACTATTTCTAAACGTGAAACATTACTGCATGAATCAAATGTTTTCATAGAAAAGTATATAGCATAAATGCAGTTATGCTATTAGTCTGTGTACTTGTGTAGACACTACTGCAGGTTTATAAATTCTACCTATGCACCTACTTTACCAGTTAATGACCTGCCACCTAGGAACCTCTTTGCGCAAGTCTGTTCTTTTACTACTAAATATCCATCAACCTGCTAATCAAGGGTTCTTGCCAAGTGTAAAAGAAGTTATGTTCTTACCCATCAGTAAGAAATGAATGAAGATAACCAACGCCGATGAAACTTTAGGGTATCGGTTCAGTCCTCGGAACAGAGTTGGCCTAATAAGCTCGTGCCAGCCAAAAACTCGAGCTAAACTTTTACCCATAGTGCCCCTTTTCCCTGTTACCTCAGATCAAGTTTGCCCATAAGGAAAGCAAAGGCTTTTTCCTGAGCAGAAACCCTAAAGCAGGATTAGGACCTAATCCGATCCTCCAGGAGCCTCTGGAGGGGGAAGGTGGGCGGGACGTAATGAATGAAGACCAACACAGATGGAACTTTATGGTAAGAAAGTAACATCTTTATCTGACGTTGTTAATCTTCATTCATTCCTTACTGATGGGACAGCTACTTTATGACCTGGAAGGCCCTTATGAAAAAGAAGTTAGGTCTTACCATAACATTCCATCAGAGTTGTAGATCTTTATTCTTCATTCTTTACAGATGGGACCTCGGTTCCGTCCTCGGAACCGAAACAGCCGTTTCCCAGCTCATGCAAGCCAAAAACTCTCAGCCAAGAACCTACCCACAATGCCCCCCTCTCCTAGATACTCCAGATAGAGTTTGCCCGCCCTAGGTAAAGATGTAGTAAAAGAAAAAGTAGGAGTCTCTGTCTGAGCAGATACTCTAACCAGGAGCACCCGAATTCCACAAGAAGTCCAGGCAGGGGGAAGGAGGGCGGGACGTAAAGAATGAATAAAGATCTACAACTCAGATGGAACGTTATTGGTAAGACATAACTTCTTTATCTGAAGTTGTAAATCTTTATTTATACTTTACAGATAGGACAGAGTCCCCAGCTACTTGAGTCCTGGGTGGCCCTAAGGAAGGATATTCCTGAGCACCATAGAACCAAAAGATACTTGTCCCCTGGAGGCCAAATCCAATTTGTAATGAGATATGAAGGTATGAGGTCTTGCCCACGTGGCTGCTGTGCATATATCATCCAGAGGCGCTCTGAAATGAAGATACAGAGGTAGCCATAGATCTGGTAGAATGAGCTTTTATTCTGGAAGGTAAGGGTAGCTTATTCTGTTGGAAGATAAAGGTAATGGCGTTTCTAAGCCAAGAGGATAAGGTCACTTTGGGTCCTGCAAAGGCCACAAACAATTGGTCCGTTTTCCTGAAAGCTTTAGTCCTGTGCAAATAACGAAATTGTCGGTGCACATCAAGGGTGTGCAAAAGATACTACCCTTTACTAGAATGCCTTGGGAAGAAAACCGGCAGGTCAATAGATTGATTAATGGAAAAAACAGAAAATTACCTTGGGCAAAAAGGAAGGGAAAAAACAGAAATTACCTTGGGCAAAAAGGAAGGGTCAGTACAAAAGGACACCCTGCCCGTGTGGAAGATCAAGTAAGGGCTCTTGACACTCGAGGCCTGCAGCTCAGATACTCTTCTCGCTGAGGTGACTGCTACTAGAAGTATGTTTTTCCAAGACAAAAATTTGAAGTCACATGAATCAAAAGGCTCAAAGGGAGAGCCTGTAAGAGATTGAAGCACCATAGGCAAGTCCCAGGGATCTAAGGGAGGCTTAACATGCAACACTCCCTTCAAAAAAGTCTTGCATAGGCGGTGTGACATAACTGAAAAATTAGCGATAGCTGCCAAATGCAGTGATCACTGAAGCGGAGGCTCCTGTATGCAGGAGTAGTCAGGTACTGCAGAATCTTTTGAATAGACATAGAGAAAGGGTCCAAGTTCTGATCTTTGGCCCAAATAGAGAACCTAGTCCATTTACTAGAATAAACCTTTCTAGTGGAAGGTTTGTGCAAGGCCAGAAGAATTTCACGAACAGGAGATGGGATGTCCGGTAGTCTGGCAATCATTGTTAGTGGAGGAACCAGGCTGTGAGCTTGAGACTATGCAGGTTAGGATGGATCAATCCCTGAGGATGGGCTAACAGGTCCTGGGAATGATCCAGGATCCACGGGCTGTGAATCAGATGAGGCCATAGAAAAGGGAACTAGACTTGACGTGACCAGTAGGGAGCAATGAGGATCACTTTGCCTTTCCAGCTTTCTGGAGAAATTTTGGGGTGAAGGGAAATGGGCAAAAGGCATAGGCATACAGAAGACCCGGGGGCCAATCGTGTGTTAAAGTGTCCCTCGGGGGAAATAAAGGCAAAATAGCTCCTGCATTTGTAATTCAGGGGGTAGAAAACAGGTTGCAGCAAGTATTGCCCCAATGCTGGAAGATCCAAGCGGTAATTACAGGACTGAGGGACCATACGCAAGGCATCAAGATGTTCCTGCTCAGATTGTCCGCAATAAGGTTGGAGCTCCTGGGAATGTGCATTGCTATAAAGAAAGCGATTGGAAGCTATCGCCCAATGCCAAATCCTCATGGCTTCCAGACATAGGGGGTAATATCTGGTTCCGCCTTGCTTGTTGATATACCAGACAACTGACATGTCTGACTGAATTGCAATGGTCCCCGAAGGCAGGGAAGCATGGAAAGCTTGCAACGCTAAGAGAACTGCCCTCAGTTCCAGGACATTTATGTGCAAGTTGGCCTTGAGGGGGGGGGTCCAGGGGTATTTGACAGTCTTTCCCTGGAAATGTCCTCCCCACCCCAAAAGAGAAGCATCCGTGGTCGCCGTGGCAAGACAGAATGATCAACGTCAAAGATTCTTTTGTGGCTCCATCCACCATAGCATTTTCTCCTTGCAACGCTCGTAAGGCGTATCATGTGGTTGAGTGGGTGGGTTAACAACGACCAGTGTGCAGAGAGGAGCCACTGCAGGATTCTCATGTACAGACTCGCCAGTGGTACCAAAGTAATGGCAGCTGCCATGGAGCCCAAGAATTGCAGTACCAGATGTGGTGGTACAAAACGTGTGAGGTAGAAGGACTTGAATTTGGTGTCTTATTTTCAAAAGCCTGGGGGGGGGCTTGGCAGGATGTTGTGTTGAAGACCACTCCAATAAACTCCAGTGTCTTTGCTGGAGACATCTGAGATTTGTCTTTGATTGTAATCCCTAAGCGGAGAGCAAGATCTTGTGTAAGAAAGGCAGAGAACTAGGAGATTCCTGGTCGGAGCAGTAAGGACCCAGTCGTCGAGATAGGGAAACACCTGGAATCCTTGTAGTAGAAGATGAACTACCACTACTGTCATACATGGTGAACACTCGGGGGGGGGGGGGCTGTTGAGAGACTGAATGGCAGTGCCCTTAACTGGTAGTGATTGGCTCCCAGTCGAAAGCAGAGAAACCTCCGGGAGCGGCGATCCATCTTTATACGGTAGTACGCATCCTGTAGGTCTATAGAACACATCCAATTGTCTCTCTCTAGGAAGGTAAGAATGGACTGTACTGTGACCATCCGGAATTTTTGAGGTTTGAAAAATCTGTTGAGTAGGCAGAGATCCAGGATTCGTCTCCAGTCCCCTGTCTTTTTTGGCATCAAAAAAACCTCGAGTAAAACCCGGATCTGTCTGTTCTGGTGGGACTGGTTGGATGACCCTTTCTTAGCAGTTTTTCTATTTCTAAGGCTGCTAATCCCCTCTGATTGGGTGGTACATCTGGGATTCGTCTGACGGGTCTGGGAGTTAGGTCGAAGGGTATTTGGTAGCCTCTGGATACTATTCTCTACACCCAAACATCGGTAGTAATAAGAAGCCAGGCTAGTAGATGCAGAGAGAAACGATCCCCGACTGCTTCCAGAGGAAAGCAAATCGGGTAGCTGCTCAGGAGGGCTGGTAGGGTCTGCTGGAGAAAGAATCTCTGGCTCCCTGGTTACGTGGACCCCCTCTACCCCAAAAAGGAAGTATTTCATACCAGTAGCCCCTTCTGCCCCGGGGGGATTGCTCATCACGAGTGTCACGAAAGGATCCTTGGGATTTCTTGAACCATATCTTTCCCCCCTCTGGTTCCTGGAGTAGGGTCTCTGGGGGTTAGAAAAACATATGCCCACAGCAGGCAAGGTCTTTCAGTCTTTCTCACTATGTGCAAGTGTGTCATGTACCTTGGGACCAAAATGTGCAGATTCGTCGACAGGCGCGTTAACGAAGGAAGATTTAAAAGGGTCTGCGAAATCACACAACCGCATCCAAGTATTACATCTCATGACAACACCAGATGCGGCTGCTCGGGATGCCCCCTCAGCAGTGTGAGATCAAACGCATCAAGGAGTTTGAGATGGATTCAAGGGTAGCTAGCTGTGAGGAGACGTGTCACCCACCTCATCAGGCAGCACCCCCACCAAAGAGGAAGCCATTTCAGAAATTAAGTCTCTTTGGAGGCGAGTAAAGTGCGCCAGATAATTCAACAACCGAACGGCAAAGGTCACTGAAGCATACATCCGTTTCCCCAGTCTGGCCATGATCCGGGATTCCCTATTTGGAGGATGAACAGTGGAACAGGTGTAGATAAAATTGTCTGGCCTCCGGGGGATAGGTTCTACATTGTCCGGGGCCTTCCAGTCACGATGCGCAATTAGTTTAACTCGATCAATTGCTGGTGGGGTCACCCAGGAAGTAGATGGCCGGGTACGGAAGGCCTGCCGAAACACGGATTCCTCAGAAGAAGGGTTAGTGGACTTGCATTCCCCCCCCGCTGTTTGAGGATTTCGAGAATGCCTCCGAATGAAACGTAGTCTGGGAGAGAACGAGGGGACCCTTCCTCTTCATCACAATCAGTGTCTTCTGTGATGGGTTCCTCCGGGGGGTCAAGGTGCTTCCTCTTGCACAGTTTCTTCTAAGGTGGCTCTCCAGTGGGATCTTCTGAAGAGGATTCCAGAGAAGGGGTTGTCTTCACAGGGGGTTCTGATTCTGGTGTCCTAGGGTCTGGTTGTGAGCCTTCGGAGTGAAGGACCTTATTCATCACCTCAGCAGGAGGAGCACCCGAGACCAATTCCAATTGAGGGGTGATGAGAGAACTGGGAACAGTCAAGAACAGTGGACATACACGGTGCCAATGAGAAAATAGGTGCCAGATTAGGTACCAAGGTACAGACAGTCCAAGCACCACTACGAGAAAGCATCGGCTACAATGGAGCCGATGCTGCAAGGGTGATGGGTGCCGACAGGGAAGGCACTGCTGTCGGAGCAGAGATAGTATGTACCGAAGCAGGAGCTGGGGGGGGGGGATGAGCAGGGGAATAGGAGATGGAAGATTCCGAGCCAGAGGGGAGGGGAGGTCTAGCTGAAATGGGCATTCCCCTAGCTACGAGAAGCTGGTCCACAACCCGCACTAGGTCTAGTTCAGAAATACTCCTAGTGGATCTAGAAGAGGCTGCAGAAGGGGAATCAGGTCTTTCTATAAAAGGGACTAAACCTCTGCCCCAAGGCCCCAAGAAAGGATCATAATTAGGAAAATATCTAGTCCTTGGCATGAAATCTGGTTATGGAGCCAAAGTGCAGAAGAGGAATCAGGTCTTTCTATAAAAGGGACTAAACCTCTGCCCCAAGGCCCCAAGAAAGGATCATAATTAGGAGAATACCTAGTCCTTGGCATGAAATCTGGTTTTGGAGCCTAAGAAGCTGTTGGCACCGTGGACAGGGATGGTGCTAACGTATGTACAGTCATCGGTGCCCATGGAGCTGAGGAGGCTGTCAGCACCATGGACGGGATGAAGCCAAAGTATGAAGAGTTATCGGAGCCAAAGACTGCACTGAAGTCAGTGGTGCTGTGTTTGGAACCGAGATAGGAGTGAATACCATGGTCGGCACCAAGGGAGAGGACACAGATCCTGATGTCGAAGAGGTGAGCACCGGTGAAGCACGGAATGGACTCCATTCCCTAATGGACGGAGATGCAGGGACTGAGCGACTCAGTTTTTCCTTACATTTTTTGGTCTTAGGAGGGGGTGAGACCTCCAACCCAGACGGCGACTCAGAGAAAGGTATCTTGAGTAAACCTTTTAAAATAGGTTTATTCTTACGTTCTGCTAGTGTCCAATTAGAAAAACCAGTACAAATGTCACTATCCGCTTTCAAATGATCCACGCTCAAACAGTAGATGCAACAGACATGTATCTGAGTTAGGCACCTTACGTCCACACTTGTCACACTGTTTAAAACCCAATTTAAACTTTGTCTGACATGGTAAAAGGAACAATACTATCCTGTAGAAAATTTTTTTTGAATACCACCAGTAAAAGAAGCCCGTCAAACACAGGAGAGGGGGACTGTCAAAAAAAGGTAAATAGGCCTAGGTTAGAACCCAAGTTGGCTAACATTTTTGAAATTCAGAAGAAAAACGGTCATAAAAACAAATTACTACTTGGCTCGAGAGAGATGGCTAAACACGTCTGACCAGGAATGCGGCAAACAAGATCTGGAGTATCTAGGAGAGGGGCATTGTGGGTAGGTTCTTAGCTGAGAGTTTTGGGCTTGCATGAGCTAGGAAATGGCCATTTCAGTTCAGAGGATGGAACAGAGGTCCTATCTGTAAAGTATGAATAAAGATTTACAACTTCAGAAAGAATGTTCCCAAGTGCCATTGAACCAAAGGATGCTCTTCCCATGGAGACCAGATCCAATTTGTAATGAGTAATAAAGGTATTGGGGGGGGGGGGGACCAGGTTGCAGCTGCACAGATATCCACTGAAGCCCTTGAATGAAAAGCCACAGAAGTTGCCATTGATCTGGTCGACTGTGCTTTGACCTTGCTCAGCAGAGGAATTTTATTATGTTGGTAGATGAAGAATATGCAGTTTCTCAACTATTTAGATAAGGTCACTTTAGAACCAGGGCCCCCCCCCCCAATTTTGGGCCTGAGAAAGATACAAACAATTGGTTTGATTTACGTACTGGTTTTGTTCTGTGCAGATAAAAACATAATTGTCTATGCACATCTAGCAAATGAAGGCAGTACTCCCCTTTATTTTTAATAGTTTGGAAAAAAAATACAGGTAGCTCAATCGTCTGGTTAATTGTCAAAAAAGTTAAGTCCAGAGCGATACTCTGTCCCTATGAAAGGCCATACAAGGACGTTTGATACACAAGGCCTGAAGCACGGATATGCATCTAGCTGAGGTTATAGCTACTAAAAACAAACTGACTTCCAGGACAAAAACTTCATATCACAAGAATTTGCAGGCTCGAAAGGTGATAGTCAGGGATTGCAGCACTAGCGTTAAATTCCAAAGGGTCAATTAGTTCTTTGAAAGGTGGTCTGATGTACGAGACCCCTTTTATAAAGTTTTGCAGAGGTGATGGGAGATTCAGGATGAAACTTGGAAACCCATCACGAAAGTTTGAGATTGCTACCAAATGGACTAATTGTGGAGGCTGCCACTCCAGACTGCAGACGACCTGACAGATAATCCAAAACCACAGTAACAGGAGCTGAGCAAGGATCTAGTTTCCTTTGTTGGGACCAAATAAGGAATCTCTTCCACCTGCTGAGATTTTCCTGGTATTTGGTTTATGTGAAGCCAAAAGAATATGATGTACAGGGGAGGTAAGGTTACTCTGCCTGCCTATTACCGAAGTGGAGAAACCAAGCTGTCCGCTTGAGACTGGGAAGGCTGGGGTGCATCAACGCTTGTGGATGCGAGATCAGTTCCAGAGTTGGATCCAGAATCCAGGCTGGTGTACTAGGCAAGGCCAAAGGAAGGGAAACCAAATTTGTCATGGCCAGTAAGGGGCAATGAGGATTACCTTGCTTCTCAGATGGAGAACCTTCTTTAGAAAATGGGGAATCAAGGGGAAGGCATACAGAAGTCCCGTGGGCTAATAGTGTACTGAAATGTCCCTCAGGGATTCCCCCTCTGGGGGGGATTAGGGCAAAGTAGCTGCTGCATTTGCTTAGTGGGGAAGCGAAAAGATCACACCAGGACTAACCCCAGCAGCTGAAAATCTTCAGCACCACATCTGGGACCACTCGTGAGACAGTAGGCTACATCTGCTCAGTTTGTCAGCAATCACATTGAAAATTCCGGGAATACGTGTTGCTATCAGAAAGCGGTCAGAAACATCGCACATTGCCAAATTCTCATGGCCTCTCAATATAACAAATAGAACTTGGTTCCCCTTTGTTTGCTGATGTACCAGACTACTGACATGTTGTTGGAATGTATAGCAATAGTCCCTGACAGAAGGGTGGGCTGGAATGCTTGCAACGCTAGAAGCACTGCCCTCAGTTCTAGGACAGCGACATGCAAATTGGCCTTTATGTCTGACCAGGTATCTTGGACAGTCTCTCCTTGGTAAAGCGCCCACACCCTAGCAGGGAAGCGTCCGTGGTCACTGTGGCCCTGGGCAGAGATGGGCAGTAGGGGAGACTCCATAGCTCATCTGGCTTCAACCACCACATTAAGTCCTGTTTGCATCGTTGAGTCATATGTATTTGAAAAGACATAGGATGGTGCAAGGGATATCACTGTGTCAGTAGCAGCAATTGGAGAATTGTCATGTGTAGTCTTGCCTAAGAGTACTATGGTAATAGACACTGCCATAGAGCCCAGGAGTTGAAGAACTGCCTGAGATGAGACTAGGTTTTGACAGATTATCATCCAGATTTGGGATCTTATCCTGTGAATTCTGTGGTCCAGAAGAGAGACTAGGCAAGCACGTGTATTGAATTTTGCTCCTATAAATTCCAAGGTTTGAAAGGGAATCAAGTTGCATTTTCCCCAGTTTGAGATTTCCAGGGATTCTGCTAGTTTGAGTGTATAGTTTAGAGCCATCTCCAGTAGATGCTTGGTGGGGGTGGTGAGAGGCCAATCATCTAAATATGTAAACACCCGGAATCCTTGAAGTCTCAAGTGCGCTGCTACCACTGCCATCCACTTAGTGAACACTCTGAAGGCTGTAGAGTCTGAAGGGCAGTGTGCGGAATTGGAAGCAATTGGCTCCTAGCTGGAAGCCAAGGAATCTTCTGGAGCACTTGTCCATTCTTATGTGGTAATATGCATCCTGAAGGTCTATTGAGCACATCCAATAGTCTTTCTCCAAAAATGGAAGGATAGGCTGAACCATGACCATCTGGAATTTTTCCTGTTTGACAAATCTGTTCAGGATGTTAAGATCCAGAAGTCTCCAGTTCCCTGTCTTTTTTGGCACTAAAAAGGATCCAAATTCTACTCAAGATTCTATCTGGTCTGGTGAGACTGTCTGGACGACGTTTTTTTGAAGCAGCTTTTGTATTTCTTGGGCTGCTGTTTCCCTTTGACTGGGTGGGACGTTGGGAATTTGTCGATGACTTTAGGTAAAGACTGAAAGGGATCCGATAACCTTCGATTATGATCCTCTGCACCCAAGAAGGTGTAGTTAGTGTTTGCCAGGCAGGAAGGTACAGGTAAAAACGTCCCCTGGCTGCTTCCAGAGGAAAGCAATTGAGCCACTCCTCAGGAGGGCTTGAAGGGCTATCCAGAGAAAGAATCTCTGGACCCGTGGTTATGCGGATCCCCTCTGCCCCGGGGAGTAAACTCGCCACGTACGTCACAGAAAGGACTCAGAGATTTCTTGTGTCACATCTTTCCAGTCCTCTGGTTCCTAGAGTAGGGACGTTGGGGGGTGGAAAAACATACACCCATGGCAGACAGGGTCTTGCCATCCTTCTCACACCTGGCCAATGTGTGTCTCACTTTTGGGCCAAAAAGTGAAGCTTCCACTGGAGCGTTAAGAAAGAAGACTTAAAAGGGTCCACAAAGTCACAGAGGCGCATCCAGGCGTGACGTCTCATGACAACATCTAAACCCACCGCTCTAGCCACTCCTTCAGTAGTGTGGGAAATCAAATGCATGAAGAAGTTGGATATGGATTCCAGAGTACAAGCTGTGCGGCAACTTTGTCACACACCTTTTCAGAGACTGCTCCTGCTAAGGTTTCGGAGACAAGGTCTCTCTGAAGCCTAGTGAAATGTGCCAGGTAGTTCAAAGACCTAAAAAAGGTCGATTAAGCCAAGACTCCTTTCCTTAACCTATCTACCAACAGAGACTTCCGGTTTGGGGGATGGAGAGTCTGGCTTTCCTCAGCAAGCACCTTCCTAGTGGCAGCCACCACCACCATAGCATCTACAGAAAGACCATTGGACCAATGTGGATGTTGCTCAGGAGGGGATAAAATCTGGTCTGGTCTCCATGGGATTGGTTCAACAGTATCAGGACTCGTCCATGCACACTGCATGATGAGATGAACCAGTTCATCTGCAGGCGAGGTCATCCAGGAAGTAGAGGGTCGAGCACGAAAAGCCTGCAGGAACATGGACTCCTCGGAGGGATTGGTGGACTTGGGTCACCCCTCTGTTTAAGGATTTCCAGAATGTCTCCAAAGGAGACATCATAAAAGGGGGAGACCATGGAAACCCCTCCCCTTCATTGTAGTCAGTGTCCTCAGTGAGGGACTCCTTAGGGGAGTCCATGTGCTTCCTCTTGCACGTTCTCTTACATGGTACCTCTTCAGCAGGAGTTTCTGATGAGGACTCAGAAGAGGGGCCACCCTGCAGTAGAGTATCCTGAAGCTCTTGTGCTCAATGTCCAGATGCAGTGGTTTATGTCAGCTGCAGCTCAGAGGGAGGACATTTAATAATCCAACGCTGACGGTTTGCCTGCAGAGGCAAGGGTCCTCTCCCATCACCTGGAAGGTGGAATGGGAGCCTGGAACAGAGAAGGTCAACCTCTGAACCGGGGTCACACCCCGCTCCGACAAACTCACTCCCAAGGACGGAGCCCCAAGGGGACTCAGTACAGTCAGAACTCCTGGAACCATGGTAGACGACACTGTAGAAAAAAAAATGGTGCCATATCAGGCACCCCAGAGCCTACAGTCCAGGCCTGATCCCAAAGGATGATCGGGCTCAGAACAAGTCGAAGGGCAAAAGGTCGGCTCTGGAACCACGGTGAAATCTACCACTGGAACCGAAGGAGTGAGAGCTGTTAAAGGAATTGGTGCAGAGTACTTCAATGCCTGCAAGGAGGGCAAAGGAGGAGAATAAGATGAGGAGTCCATGGAGATGATGAGAACGGAGTCTTGGTAGGTGTAGCAATCCCTCTGGCCATCAGCAGCTGGTACACCAGACACACCACATCCAACTCAGAGAGGCTCCTGGTTGATCTGGATATCCCCTGATGGGGGGGTCAGGCCATTCTAAGAAAGGGCTAAACTGTTGCCCCAAGAAAGGGGCCACTGTAGGGGAGTATCCGGTTCATGCAGAGTGGTCTTTCGGCACCAGTCTCGAGACTGGAGACTGGTATGGAAGAAATATCTGGTATTGGAACAGACAGGACAGCACTGTAGGCAAGCTTGGTGCAGTGGATACGGTCCGTGCCATGATCGGTGTCAAAGTTTAAATATTGCACCAAGACAGAGATTTGCAACTTAGGCAAGATAGGTGCCATAGACGTTGTCAGTGCTGTAACAGGTGCAGACAATTTTTGTTGACAGTGCCATAGAAGTCAGTTTTAAATCTGGAGACGACCAAGTGAATTTTGGTAATTTATGCCTTGGTTCCTGTTTTTTTTTCTATCACCCGAGGGTAAAGGAACAGAATGTGGTCTCTTTGTGCTCTTTTCTAGGAGGGGGTGAGCCCTCAGACACAGAAATTGCCTCTGAGAAGGGCGACTTGTTTTGTCTCTCATTAAGGGTTTTGAGAGCTGAACCCCTGACAAATGGTACAAGGAGGTTGAACTGAAAGATGAGGAACCTCCAAACAATATACACAAGATAAATGCAAGTCACACTTTGGCATTTTGCAACTACACTGGTCGAAGTGTTTGAAACCAGACGTTCCTTTTATATTTTCCCCCAACATAGTACACAATAATACAACAAACAGTAAAGCGAGACAGAGGAAAGCTTTCTCTCTCTTTTTTTTTTTTTTTTGGGGAAAAAGGGAGGGGGAAATCCCAACAATGGTATTCAAAAATTTACCTCAAGAGGATAAGGGATAAAGACGTACCACCAATGTTAAGAAATTACCAAGAAGGTAGTTGAAAAGGAAAGTTAAAAAAGAGTGGATAACGATGGAAATAGTATAACGATAAGAAAAATATTCAGAAACATTTTTTTAACATAAAAAACTAAGTACTTAGCCGAGAGCTGGCTTGACACGGCTTTTCGGCTACGCGGCAAACAAGATCCAAGGTAACAGGGAGAAGGCACTATGGGTAACAGCTTAGCTCGAAAGTTTTTTGGCAGGCACGAGTTTGTTATTAGGCTAAACTTGGAAATATGAAGATTAACAACATCAGATAATATATTCTCAACTACAGACACAGCATTTTGAATTCAACTGACTGGAAGAGAACCAACTCAGAAGATAAAAAAAATCCTGACAATTAAAATTGATGTGAAAGGAAACAGGGAAGCTTAGAGATCT
Organism: Protopterus annectens; assembly: GCF_019279795.1. Classification (NCBI taxonomy): domain Eukaryota; kingdom Metazoa; phylum Chordata; order Ceratodontiformes; family Protopteridae; genus Protopterus; species Protopterus annectens. Next base: position 91,143,555 of record NC_056728.1, read on the forward strand.
AATATGGGCCCTTCAGAGTACCCATAACATTATCAGTAATAACGTACGCTGACAGATTGAGCACGTGGCTGAAAAGAAAGAATGGTGGTTTACGCCTGCAATGGCAACAGAATCTGGTGAGAAGAGTTGGTGTCAAGTGAAGATAATTCTGAAAGGGGGTTGAAGTAAAAGGTGGCACCCAGTAATGAGGATATATGGCTAAACATCGACTTGAGTCAACTCGGAGAAGAAACCACTTTTTTTCTTAATGAAAGTCATCACTGCACATAGACTACAACACAAAAAAAAACCCCACAAAAGTTGTACTTTTTCAGGGTGTCACGTCACACACACACACACACACACACACACACACACACACACACACACACACACACACACACACACACACTCTTGTATCTTCTAATATTCTGAAACGGGTGATATACAAAGTTGTGCAAAGAGCCTTTTAATCAATGGAACAGACAGGAACCAGTGAAACCGGATTACCATTTCCTCAAAATGTGCTCAACAACCACAAGTGGCAAGATATTTGCTTCACAATGCAAAAGGTCCACGGTTCATTTCTGAATCCTAGTCATTGTGGACTTCTACACATTACTCCCAAGTCTATGCGGAGTCAGGGTTTCTGCAACATCTTAAAAACATGCCGGCTGAATGACTAAACTGCCAATATACAAGTTGTACTTAACACTTGCCTCTGTTGCCTGGGTCATGCCTGAAGAGGAACAGTTCACATACCCAGTTAATAAATTAAATAGTACTAATAGATTATGAGCTAGTCAGAAAGATTTTTGCACATCAGTGTCCAAGGGCATAACAGAGTCTTATGTTATACTAAAATAAAAAATAAATCATGTTAAAAATCTTAACGGGGAGGATCTAATTTTCTTTAGCCTTTCAAGGACTAGAGCACATGGATGTGTATACTGGGGTGACATTCCCTTAATACGTACGGATGTGTTTACATTTGCAATGACAGCAGTCAGGAGACAGGAAATGGTCATCAACTGCTCAGTGCGACAGCGGCCACATTTAGTCTTTCCTTCATTCCATTCACCAGCCCAACATCCATCAGGCACAAATGTTTCTTTTAAGGAACTATCAACAAGCATCATTCAGGTTAAATGAATTGTTTAAAGTCACCAAGTATGCACAGAGGCGAAACACAAAATCAAACCCATGACTATGGGATGAGTCATGTTAGCAGTTCACAGGTACAGTGCCAGACGCAGTACTATTTCATTTAAAACTTCAGTATGCAGTCTAAACATACTAGTGACCCCAATCACCATTTCTTACTTAAAGGAACATTTGCAAAATAGCACAAAGACACTGATGGCAACAGAATAAACCTGATGGTTGGCAGCCATACATGGGATGATTATGGTTTTACATATTTCCTGCAGCAGCATCATTACTTAACAATTATTTTAATACTTTGAGAGTCTGTGACTCTCCTAAATGTGGTTTACTTATTTTAACCTCTGAAGAGATTATACTTGTAGAAATGTAGCTAGCTGGCAAATGGTCTCTCCAAATATTTTAGTCCAGCTTTTCTCCTTTGAAATGTTGATTTGCTTATTGATTCACCATCACCAACCGATTCACCATCACCAACCAACTGGAAAGTGAACATCCGATAAAAGAAAAGTAAGGTTACAAGTAACCTAACTGCTGTATGATCCACATTAAGGTTTTCAGTGAAATAGGAGGGCGTTCATAGAAAGAAAAAGGTGGTGTTGCACTTGTAGCTGCTCAAAAGGTGCACCCCTAATCGTGGTTACCCCTGTAAGACATCACCACAAATCACTCTTCCAAACAAATTTGCTAGCAGCTACACACTTCCTCATTTACCAACATTACACAAGGATAACCAGTTTATGGTTCATTTTAATGGTGCCCAGTCTCCAATGTAGCTTGCTTTCCTTCATACTGGAGAAGTATTGCTCAAAATAGGGAGCAGATGGGCAAGCAAGCCTCCCACCAAACAGCTATTTATTTTTATTATTACCAGCAAACCATATAATCAGTGTTGCAACAACAATACGGTTAGCTGGTTAAACTACGGTTTTACACTGCAACACCAATTAAATGGTTTCCTAGTAATGAAAGCAGCTATCTTACTAAAGTCTTCCACGTGGTAGTCCAGTACAAATGGCTATAAGTGTGGGTGGGATCCAGCATGCCAGAGCCAATTTGAGAGTGCATAGGGGCTTTCTCTGAGCCAGCATGAGAGAGAGTTTGGAGTTGCTGACTGCTACGATTTGTGTCACTCTTGCAAGAGGCCAACCATAATACCCTGGATAGGAAAGTGGTTTGTAGAGCCTGACTAAACTTGTTTATTTGCAGAAAGTGCCTTAGTTTTGGAAAGTCTGTATGAAAGCTGAAGAGCCAGCCTGAGTCACTCCTGATAAATTCAGCACATGGCACTGGGATGAAACTGGCAAGAAACATGGTGTCACCAGTTCAGCACTGGCCTTGTCATTATTTTTGTTAGTTCTATCGTGATACAAACAGGGAAACATGGGGAGGGCCTTGGTTAAATACAGTTGCTGCATACACACAAGCAAAAAATGATCTGAATTCTGTAACATTCCAAAACTACACATTTCTGTTAACAGATTGCAGCAGGCGTCAATAAAAAAATGCAACAGATGCCAAAACAAATAAGGTAGACTGATAGAGAGTGTGTTCCCAGAGTAAAAAACATGAAATAATGAACAAAAAGAAGTTAGTAAAATACATGGCCAGAGGATTACCAGCTGTTCTGCTTAAATCTTTATGTACAATTAAGCACACTAAAGTGAAACCAGTGACAAAAAGTGAAATCATGACTGGGTAAATGTTTCAAAACATTCATAAACAATATTGAAAGTTACGCTACCTGATTTTCTAGTATTTTTAAATGGAATGGAAAGGTCTAAGATAGTAGTACTAACATGAAGAAATCTGAATGTTTCAAAAAGACGGCCTTTCAGAGAGAATGGAATTTTGAGGCCAAGGATCATACAGTAAATTGATCTGTGTAAATACCAATTTCTCATTACGACAAAATGGGTAAACTGTGGTCCTCATATAGATTCTAGAAAATGTTTTACTTTTCTTCTGAGATATACCAACATGGGTGGCATGGTGCATGTTTAAGACAGAGAAAGATAAGATCTAATCAAATGTCTCATAATGTTTGGAGTGTCTGACTTGCATGCCTTCAAACCTATCAGGCTTTAAAAGTCAGGTCATTTCCAATTACTTTTAACTAGATAATCCGCTTCGCTTACCATTACAGGTAGTTTGCAAGCCAGGCTTTCACTACTTTACCTTGTACTTACTGAAGCAAACCTTGGGGTTCTCTGTTATTACTACTAAAACAACCCACACTTATTACTACTAAAATAACCCACAGCTAAGTGTGCATAGAAGTGTATAGGACCTTTAAAAACAATACTTTAGCAATAACCCCTGACCAAGTGTGGGTAATGCTGGATTTATCTATGGATTGGCATGGCTTGATCACAAGGGCAAAGCCCGAGTGATTAAACAAAGCCAACCGCAGGCAAATCCAGCATTACCCACAGTCAGTCATGGGTTATTGCTAATTGCACAATCACATTATTTAGGAAATTCTTACCTTTTCTAAAGAATGTGATTGTATAAAATAAAACAGTCTTTTTCCTTTGATCCGCCTGTGAAAAGAGATGTACAAAGCATGTACTGCACAAGCGTTCAAACTCACATGAGCCGATGCACACACAGTCCCATCAATAAAAATGGCTTCCTGAACTCCAGTGGGAACCACTTTACTAACAAAAAAAAAAAAGGGTGATTTCCCTTGACTGGCATTTAATCCAGGTTATAGTCAGAGTAGAGGATAGGGCAGCTGTAACTCCCAGACTTGGATTAGTTTTCTTCAGTTTATGGTGATAAGAACAGGGCAGTAATAACTATTTTCTTTAATAGTTACAGCTGCCCGAGAAAGAAGTTTGTTTTCACAGCTATGTGAAACTTTAATATATTAGCTTCTACTGCCTGGAGAAAAGGTCTTACTCTCCAGTTTGCAGAGAGGGGTGTTGAGATTTACTGAAAAACTTACTCCTGTTGGCAATAGTCAATTTTTAAAAGGCACACTGACTGGTGTGTCGATCACACATTTCTGAGTACTAATTTTATTACTACACAATAAATACTACTATGGCGAATGTGACCACCATTATCATGCTCATTACTAAATGCTGTTCGTAAGTTACTCCCCACTGACGGAAGTCACTAACAAAAAGCAATGCAAAATATAAGCTGCTATTCCCCAATATGCAGGGTTTTCTGATAGCTACACAGATCTTCATACAGCACCTAAAAATGGCTCCATAAACAATACTAGACAGGGACACCACCTTTTCAGATACCACTGTGAAAGTGCAAGACAACAAAGGGAAAAACAAAACCATAAAGTAAAATGCATTTACCT